>NC_044977.1:6617016-6923087 GCF_008728515.1 Papio anubis
CCTTCCTTCCTTCCTTCCTTCCTTCCTTCCTTCCTTCCTTCCTTCCTTCCTTCCTTCCTTCCTTCCTTCCTTTCTCCCTTTATTTGTTTCTTTCCTTCTCTCTTTCTTTTTTTGAGACAAAGTCTCACTTTGTCACCCAGGTTGGAGTACAGTGGTGCAAGCATAGCTCACTACAGCCTCAAATGCCATGGCTCAAGGGATCTTCCTGCCTCAGCCTCCTGAGCAGCTGAGACTGCAGGTACATGCCACCACACCTGGCTACTTAAAAAAAAAAATTTTGGAAAAGACAAGTAATTGCTATGCTGCCTATGTTGCCTAAGCTGGCCTCAAACTCCTAGGCTCAGGTTATCCTCGTGCCTCAATCTCCCAAAGTACTGGGAATACAGGCATGACCCACTGCACCTGGCCACACATTTGTCTATATCCTCATATCCAATGACAAAGGTTTTAAAGTAGGGATCAAACAAAATAGTCAAAAGTATGACACTACCAAAACATACACTTGAGTCAAAGAGGCATAGAAAGATTTAAAAGTCAAAAGCCAAGTAAACAAAAGCAGAAGATGACAGCAAAATATGAAATAGTAATTCTAGAAATATTTAAAACAAAAGTTGTTGCATAGCCCCCAAAATAATTTTTGTATGTTGAAAAATATGAAGTTCATAAACATGTAAGTTATGAAGATTTAGTAGTGAATAACATTAACAAACTAACAAAAAATAATTGTAAGAAATGAAAGCGGAAACAGAAACATCATTGTCAAACATAATCTTCGTATACTTTTTAATGCTTTGACCCAAAGCAAAAGCAAAGATGTTGGAAAACAGAATAATTTAATGTAAAACTAACAAAGAAAAATCAGGAATCAATGTAATATTTAGAAACACTCATAATGTATGTGTATTGTAAAGTGAAAAATTGTTATTTTCCCAATTAGAATTGTGTTTATAAATTTCTGAACATAATCCAACAATTTTAGAAATAAATAAATAACGAATTTTTAAACAAAATAAATGAGCAATTAAATAAATATTAAGGTATTTTGGGTAAGAAATAGAAAACAATTGTAAAATTAATGTGGAAAAATAGTTAAAATAATCAAATTTGAAAATATGAAGTTACATGCTTTTCTACATGATAAATATGTGATAAAGCTGGACTAATTTGAAAAGTGAATTTCTGTAAGAAAGTATCCATTACACAGACAAAAAGCTCCAGAAAAGGACTTTAGAAGGGCCTTATATATATAATAAAATTGAGAATTTAAACCGCTCATGATATATGGGTTTTTGTTGTTGTTGCTGTTTTGAGACAGAGTCTTGCTCCATCACCCAGGCACTGGAGTGCAATGGTGCGGTCTTGGCTCACTGCAACCTCTGCCTCCTGGGTTTAAGCAGTTCCTCTGCCTCAGCCTCCCGAGTATCTGGGACTACAGGTGCATGCAACCATGACTGGGCAATTTTTATATTTTTTGTAAAGATGGGGTTTCACCGTGTTGGCCAGGCTGGTCTTGAGCTCCTGACCTCATGATCTGCCCGCCTCGGCCTCCCAAAGTGCTGGGGTTACAGGCATGAGCCACCATTCCTGGCCAACATACGGTTTTTTCATGAATGTGCTGGCGTACATTTTAAACTATTTGGATAAAAATAAAGCAAAACCCCTAACAATACCATATACAAAAATAAATAAAAGTCAACTTTTAAATAGAAGGAAGAGGAGGAGAAAGAAAGGAAAAGTAAAAGGAGGAAAAACTCAGAGCGATTACTGACATGGATTTGGGAAGTGATTGTCTAAGTATATGTAGCTGCATGGGTGTTCTTTCTATATTACTAAAAATACGTTTTCCCCAAAATAACTACATATTTCTTTTTAATATTTGTGTAGTAGTCTAAATGTATTAAGTGGTATATGTGCTCTTTTTGTATTATTAAACACACATTTCCCAAAAATATTTCTGTATTTCCTTTTATTTGTGTATATCTAAATACAATGAGCACCCACTTGCATAGCAGAAAAACATATCACTTGATTTTTTCAAAGTAATGTATTAGCAAGTAGGCCCAAGATGCATGCCAGCTGTGTACTTTATCTAGATCCCATGTCTTCTAGGAGAAGAAGATTTTTACTAACCCTGTTTTTACAAAGAGAATAAGTTGCACTTTAGGACAAGAAGCCAGGAAGAACTTGCTTGGAGGTAGGGGAGCAAGAGAAAGCTTAAGAAATTATCTCTATATTATCTAAAGAAGAACTTTGTACTTTGACAAAACATCTTTGTAGGGAGCAAAAGTTTTCAAGTTGTAATAAAATAAAATTATTTCAATCTGTTTTAATTCTAATAGTGAAGACAAGTCTGCTAAATTTTTGTTGATTGAGCTACATTCATGTTTAATTTGCTGTTAGTGATTTGGAGTTTCTGTTTAGCTGTAGATTACTAGAGAATGTCAAGTTTAAGAGTAAATATAATGCAAAAGCACAAAAAAAGGCACATAGAGGCTTGAAAAGTATCTGCGTAAGTACATTTTTCAATATTACATGCCCAAATATTACATGCCTCAAATTAAAAAGAAAATAAAATATTAGAAATAAATATTTGAAACATATATGAACAAAGACGTTCTATCTTTAATAAAATCTTCTCATTTATCAGTAAAGAAGGGAAAATTCTCTGATGGAAATAAAGGCAAAATATTTTTAACACATCACTTGGCAACAGCAGAAATACAAAAATCTAGGAGAGCTACTTAAGTTTTATGCTCCCTTTGAATTAAGAAATGAAAACAATTCATGTAGCAGAAGAAGGCGTGGTAAATCTGTTTTTCCTAATCTATGAATTATTTTATATTGGCATAAAAATTACAGACAGCAATTTGACAATATTTATAAAGAAGCTTAGAAATATCCATGACTTTCAGCTTGAAATTTTATTTCAAATTTTATTTTACTTCCTAGAGAAGTAATCAAACATCATTTGCAAAAATATTTGTGGAAACATTATTTTCAATAGTCAAAACACACACATGTGCACATATGTACACACACGCACCAGCACACAAAGCTTAAGTTCCACAAGAGATGTCTGTTGATTAAATTATTGCACAAAGAATATTTGTTGATTATGGCACTTAATTAAATTCTATCACTAATTTGAGGCCAATAAATATACTTTCAAAAACATAACAAAACTGTGATAAAATGCTAAATGAACTTCTAGGATAAAAAATATAATATACAGCATAGTCTGGATATTTTCGAGAAAATCTTTCTTAAATCATTAGGTAAGAATTTACAGAGATCTCCACCTGTGTGATCTCTCTCTGTCTCTGTCTCTCATTTACCTCTCTCTAACACACATATACACACACATTTCTCTCTCTCTTTCATTTATCCCCCCAATATTTCAAAGATATTCAGTGTCTACTATTTAGTAAGTATTTTACTATATTTCAGGCTGATAATGTGGAAATAGTGACCAGACTGAAGAATATATCATAGGGTCCGAAACTTTCTTTGAATAGATTTAAAGGGGAGACTTTAAGGAATAAGGAAACAAAACCAAAACTCTTACTTCAGGAAATACAGCTGTAGATGACCACTGTAGGTGACCAATGTAGGTGAACGCTAAAAGTGCGCTGATGGTGGAAACTGGGGAAAAATGTAAAGTGAAAGAGAAACGAGAAAAGAGGGAGAGGAAACTCTCCCTTTTTAAATTTTTAGAACTTAAGTAGTAGTTGTCATGCTTAGCATTTTGCTTTTGCACTTTCTTTTCAACTACTTGTTACTGAGAGCTGAGGCTTGAAGCTAGGATTTAAACTTGGTTCTGTGAGACTCCAAAAAGTGTGAGAATTCTGGGGTGTGATATTTTTCTGTATTGCTTCTTAAGTTAAATTGCACCCTCGTCATTATATTAGAAAAATATCCTTGAATAACTTGTTTATGCTGAGGACAAATTATAATAAAGATAACTTAAAATTTGTTAACTAGTTCGGAAAATATTCTATATATGTTAAAATAATTTAATCAAGTACAAGCAAGCATATGCTAAGCATAGATATTCCTAGATATCTACATGTTGAAAAATTTTAACATTCAACCAATATAATGTGCATTTTATAGAAACAGAAACTGTCTCACAGAGAGGGAAGAAAATTCTAATCCCACTTCAGTTTCCACCAGTAATACTAGCCCTTTCATTTATTTTTTTAATGTGCTGTCTTAGTTCATTTTGTTTTGCTACAACAGCATACCACAGGGTAGGTAATTCATAAACAAAAGAAATGTATTTGGCTCACAGTTCTGGAGGCTTGGAAGTCTAAGAGGGTGTCTTAGGTGTCAAGGGTGCTGGCATTTGACATTTCTGCATGATGCCATGGCAGAAGGTGGACGCACGAGACAGTGAGAGAGAACAAGAGTAAAAGTAAGAGGGGGCCAAACTCACTTTTATAACAAACCCAGTCACCAGATAACTAACCCACTCCTGAAATAATATTAACTGATTCCAGAAGGTAGAACCCTCGTGACTCAATCACTTATTAGGCCCCATTTCCCAACACTGTTGCATTATGGACTGAGTTTCTAAGACGTGAACTTTGGGGGACACATTCAAACCACAGCATATGCAAAAGCTTTAAAACTGACCCACACTTTAAAACTGATCGTTAATATTTTAATAGGCATAAACATTAGAATTTTAGCATAATTACATCTTCTTAAATATTATTTTATGAATTTTCTGGCAGATAAGATTTCTGTTTTATTTGTATATTTTACCATTCAATTAACAATATGTCTGAGATAAAATGTATAAGCTGGGTTTGGACAATTTGCATTGTTTTGCCAGTTTGCATAGATACTACCCATTTCATTTACATATTCAAATATAAGTGAGGTAGTGACATGGTTTAGCTCTGCATCTCCATGCAAATCTCATCTCGAATTGTAATCCCTAAGTTTTAAGGGGGGACCTAGTGGAAGGCGCTTGGATTATGGTGTCGGTTTCCCCCATGCTGTTCTTGTGATAGTGAGTGAGTTCTCATGAGATCTGATGGTTTTTAAGTGTTTGGTAGTTCCACCATTGCTGGCTCTCTCTCCTGCTGCTTTGTGAAGAAGGTGCTGCTTCCCCTTCCATCATGATTGTAACTCCCTGAGGTCCCCCCAGCCACGCAGAACTGTGCATCAGTTAAACCTCTTTCCTTTATAAATTACCCAGTCTCAAGGAAGTTCTTTATAGCAGTATGAAAACAAAATAATACAGGTAGGTAATATGCCATGTATAGTGTATTCATTAAAGAATTCAACAGAAAAATTTCTCCAATATAATTACCTGATATAAAGTTAGAGAACAGACAGGAACTGAATAGCAAAAGGCAGCATAAATATGTTTTTAAAAGTATAATTTGTAGGCCATTCTTATCCTAAAAATATAATTTAAAAATATGTAGAAATTATGTAAGTAGGGCATTGAATGGCAAAATATTAAGCCATATGAATTTTTCTATTGACAATGCTGGGTAAATATCTTCACCATACTTATACAGAAAAAATATTTCAAACTCACTTGTATTAATTGTTACCAAATAAACAGTTTTGCATTTATTGATTTTTACATATCAGTTATTTATCAATATTCTGTAAAATTTCCTAAGCTATATATTTGTAACTAAAGTGTAAAAGCTGACATTAGGTTTGTATTGCTTAATGACCCATGTTTACATTATTTTGAACTTAAAAGAAATGTAAGGGAATCACTTACTTGTTAGTTCACCTGGAAATATTCAAATGCCTATACAATATTATCCCACTTCCTTATTTGCCCAAAAACTTATTCAAAGAAAAGTTAATGCTTATCATAGAGCAGAGATAATGGTGACGGCTCTGAGGCTCCTTCACTGTAGACAGCGGTGATTTTCAAGACATCAGCCTCTTTATTGAGAATCATAGTAATATAATGAAAGATGCTAAAGGCAGAACTGTATTCTCATAAGAGAACAATATTTTTTAATTGCTTATTTTCCTGGAACAACATAGATTGCCTGTCGTAGCTTCTCACCTTGGCCCTAGACTGAAACTTGTACCGTAATTCAGACTTACAAGGTGGAAGGAGCCAGGCATTACAGATGTGACCTGACGTATTTTAAGTGTGGAAAAGCCATATGCACAAAAGACTGTGTTAGAACAATCCTAATTGCCCAAGGTCATAAGGAAAGTCGTGGGAGTAGACATATTCTGGACTATACCATTAATGCCTAGGAATTATGGAAAGATCTTTTCTATTTAGAGAGGAAAATATGATTATTTAAAAAAGAACAACTCTATAGGTACAGCTCATGTTCATCACAAACAAATTTCTACCTTTTTTCCTTTTTTTCTATTTTTTTCTTCTAATTTCTCAAATTCTTTTTCCTTCATGGCATTTTTTCTTCCTATGAAAGTCCTGAGGCAAAAAATATCTTTAGCTATTGCCTAGGGAGGAATCAGCTTATGGAACCTTTTGCTTTGCTGCTTCACTAACCTTCATCCACTGTAAGCATCTGGTAAGTCTACATTAATACTTCTTGTGGCTTAAGAGAAGCAGGTGTGTGTCTATTAATCGAGTAGGAAAGATCACATCTGGCGTTTATTCCTTGTCAAATTATTCTGTAGCTTCTGATCTCCCTAAATGAGAAGTATACAAAGCAATATTTTGCTCCACAAATAATGTGGGATAGTATCCATTCACTGGACACTATAATCTTTGCAATTGTAGGAAAATAGTTCGGAGAATGTAGAATTAAAACAATAATAACAGAATAACACTAAAATTCAAGACCAAGACGGAGGACTGCTGTACAATTTCTCCCTGAGGGAATTATGCTTAGTGCTCCTAGATCCAGATTACATTTTTTACTGCTGAGTTCCTTTGAATAGACCAGTGTATTGATCCATTCTCATGCTGCTATGACGAAATGCCTGAGACTGGGTAATTTGTAAAGGAAAGAGGTTTAATTGACTCACAGTTCAGCATGACTTGGGAGGCCTCAAGAAACTTACAGTCATTGTGGAAGGGGAAGCAAACATGTCCTTCTTCACATGGCAGCAGCAAGGAGAAGTACAGATCCAAGCAGGGGAGAAGTCCTTTGTAGAACCATCAGATCTTGTGATAGAACACTCACTATCACTACAATAGCATGGAGGTAACTGCCCCCATGATTCAATTACCTCCCACTCCATCCATCCCATGACACGTGGGGATTATAAGAACTACAATTCAAGGTAAGATGTGGGTGGGGACACAGCCCAACTATATCAAATAGCAAATAAGAAATTATGCCTTATGGCATGATTAAAAAAAAAAATTCTGTAAGAACATTAGCAGCCAACCAAGACCCCACAGGTCTTCTTGAAGAAATGGCTTGAGTAATCTCAGAGAAAGAAAAAAAACACCAAAATAATAATTACGTTGTGAGTACATAACCTTGGGAGTCTTGGATACATTTTTTTTTCTTAAAAGGGCTAATAAGAAAAGTTGAAAATACGGTTGTATTTACTGAAGCTAGCGAGCAACCTCATCATATCCAATGCCCTCCATTGGTACCTGAGCAAACAGTGGCACAGTGTAGGTAAGTTGCTAACAGAGGTCATATTGTGAGCTATTGGAAGTAAAGTTAAGACTAGATGGCAACCTATGTAATTCACCAACTCTAGAGATGTTAGGTGTTTCAAGGTAAACATGAAGTAATTTTTAAAATATTACTATGATTCTAGTTTGCTTTAAAAAGAGATTCCCATGAAAACTCTTTTGTGTTATCAGAGTATGTTAGAATTCTCTTACATAATCAGTGGCAAAGCAAGAGCCCAAAGTAAGTCCTAACCAAAGTGACATTTATGAGCCCTGGCTCTGACTGCTTTTATGAGCTATACTGCATAGCAAGAGATACACAACTGGGGAAAACATGAAAGCAAAGGCAGAATAGAGGAGGGGAAAATGGATTTATTCTCATTATGTTCTAGTTTTTGC
Source organism: Papio anubis (assembly GCF_008728515.1). Taxonomy (NCBI): domain Eukaryota; kingdom Metazoa; phylum Chordata; class Mammalia; order Primates; family Cercopithecidae; genus Papio; species Papio anubis. The sequence continues at coordinate 6,625,010 of NC_044977.1, forward strand.
AAAGGGAAGCAAAATATCAAAGGCACTGCCGGAGACTCTCTCATTAAATAATGCTCAAATGTTTTCAGAAAAGAAGACCAAGACCACCTAACCTAATCCATGAATATGTAAAAACTGAAGCACTGATGTCTGTGCACAACAAATGCTGTGCAGTATTTTCTGGTCTCTGAATCCCAAGTAGGTTTAGGATAACCATCCAGAAGGGATCTAGATGGTGCGTAAGTAGTCTTTCAAATAATACTTAAATTGTAATATATGTAATCAACCCTTAAACCCTTCTCCTCTGTTGGGTCAAAATCATGTCTAACTTTCCTCTTTTCTCATGCAACTCTCAAGGCTATATTCTGACTGCTCAAAAATGTCAACCATTGTTTTGAGCTGATTTCACCTCTTATGAGCAGTAAGTACGGGGAACAAAAATGATGTGTTGAGACTAGTATGGCTTGGAGGCAGATTGATGGAAAGTACAGGAAAGTGAAATGTAGTTTAAGGATTGAGGGAGTGGATATAATGGTTTCAGGTATATAATAGAATCAAAATAAGTACTTAGCTCTTCTTTGAGTTTATCTAGAAAAGAGACAAAGACATTATTACAAATATTATTTAGAGGCCTGGTGTGGTGGCTCATACTTATAATCCCAGCACCTTGGGAGGTCAAGGTGGGTGAATCACTTGAGCCCAGGAGTTCAAGATCAGCCCAGGCAACATAGCAAAACCCCTTCCCTACTAAAAATACAAAAATCAACTGGGTATAGTGGGGCAGGCCTGGAATCCCAGCTACTTGGGAGACTGAGGCAGGAGAATAGCTTGAACCCAGGAGGCTGAGGTTGCAGTGAACTGAGATTGCACCACTGCACTCCAGCCTTGGCCACAGAGTGAGACTAGGTGTCAAAAAAAATTTTTATATATATGTAAGAGTAGAAACATTAAGTACAAAACTGAGAAGGGTTGAAGGGTCTTTGATGTTATCCTACTTTTAAACAAACAAGTAAGCTTGCTACTATTTCTCTCTCTCACCTCCTGACACCCCTGCCCCACAAGAGCCCTAGATCTCTGGATCAAAGAATCAACCTTTTGTTTACTCACAGAGCAATCTTAGCAGCAGTAGATCTCCATGCTCCAATTCCTTGTGGGACAAGACAGGAAGAGCCAGAGGTTACCTGGATATGTTGTAGGAATTACACCCCAGGGGAAGAACCACAAAATAAATAGACTCAAAACCTGCATTGGGTGGCTGGAACATCTACCCCACCTCCCACCCAGAGACAGGGAGTGAGAGAGAGAAATTTTGCTCTGGAATGTAAACAAATTATCTCTGAGGATGACAGGGTAGGTCCTCCTACAAACATAAGCAAATAGCAAATGTCTCCAGAGTAATGCACGATCTCTTAACTTACAAATTCTGCTTTCCATTTAATCATTCATTCCTGATCATGCCGAAACATCAAAATATTCATGGAGAGTAGGATTGTTTCCAAACAATGAGAATTTGCTTGGCAGTAGAATGTGAAAGGGGTTGGTTCACATGCCAGTGAAACCAAAACAAAACAGATAATAAGCTCTTACAGGATAGGAATGATTTCTATGTTTTCTTTATTATCATTGTTATAGCCTAGCATTGTTTTAGGTGTTAATAATATTGAACTATAGAATACTACACATCAGAAAGCCCACCTTCTATCTTTTATTCAACCCTATTGTAACTTATATTTGGAACAAATATGTCTCATAAAATTCAATCAAAAAGCAATTCTACTTTGTTTTCCAATGTTTCTTTAAAATGTATTTACTATGGGATATTTACCCATTATCCCTGGGTAAAAACTCATGAATTTTGTATGTTTTTTCCCCTATTATCTTTAAGCAAAAAACATATCGTTTAATAAAAATGGAAAGAAACTTGAAGTTATAAGTGACAATTTCAACTGCCCTCTTAGAATATTCAGTGCCTTGTAATGTTTCTAGCTTTACTTAGAGTTATAGCTATTCCTTCTCCTCTCATGTAGAAAAGGCTATGCACAGCCCCGTGGTGTCCAGGAAGGAAAACAGTTGCCTGCTTCTTTCTATGCTCCTCACCTTTTCTGAAATTTATATAAACACTTTCCTATTTCTTTAGAGTAGGAGCTAAGAATCAGAAGAAAAGTAAGAAAAAAGGCATATTTGTTTACTTTACCAGATGGCTTCATAATTGTTGGGTCTGGTAGATATTCAAAACTGAATTTATCCTAAGTGACACTTTTTTTGTGTTTGTAGGGGTAAGGGCCATTCTTCATAGCTACATCCCTACTGAAGATTTCTTAATTACAGCTACAAAGTATTCTTCTAAATTAAATGGTAGCTTTACTTCTTCATCGATGCCTAGAAATGTTGACATTAACTTGAGCTTTTGATTGTTGAATAATTGCTGTGCTTGGTCCTATTATACAGTTCCCAAGATGAACCCACGGCTGGGCATTGTGTGTAGCTCACCTCCAATTGGTGAACACTCATGAACTGATTGACACATGAAGTCATGGGGTGCAGACCTATCCCCATGTGCTGCCTCTCCAGGACTTAGTCCTCAGCATGGAGCTAGCAGCACAACTTCACGTCCTTCGCTTTCCTTGGCAGAAGTAAAACAACACAACACAAAACAAAACAAAAACAGAAAAAGCAAACAAACAAACAAAAAAGCAGGCTTCTGTGTGTCCCCTCCACTTCCTGGAACTGAATGGGGAGATACTAAACTCTCTAAGTAATCTCCTTAAGGCCTGTCTTTTTAAACAATTGTCACGGATATAGAAGTCTGAATATCTGGATAATAATTGTGCGTACTCTGAGATATAACAGATTATTGTTAAAACATCAGAAAAAAATAATGTCTACTCTTTAGGAAATAATGTCACTTGTTAACGTCTATGCAAGACAATCATAATTTTCAAATAGTGATACTTGTATATTGCTATTCATGTAAATGGAAACCAGAAAACAAATCTGTAGCAATAAATTAGAACAAAAAATCTCAGATACTGTAATTTTCTCTAATATAGCTATGGAGCCTTTTAATTTGGGCTGAAATATTCTACTTTAACTGGCTTTGATCAAGTGAAAAAACTAAAAAGTTTTTTTTCATTTTTTAATAATTCAGACCACTGCAAAGGCCAAGAAGCTTTTTAAACGCAGAGGCCATAATATGAATAGTGAAAGAAGTGGTGCTGAGGATTTTTTTTCAAAGAGAGAAAGGTGGTATATTTCCCATGTGTATCAAAATAAACACTGAGCACTGTTAGTGAGTATAGATATTCTATAGATACATTTATATGGCATAACAAAATAGCTTCTGAAAATGCTTTCTTAGTGTTTTTCTTTAAAAAATCAAGCAATTTCTTCACAATGAAATGGCACCCTTGTCTAGCAATTATTTGCTAATTATATGCCAAATATATATTAAAATATTCACAATCGGGATAATATATAAATTAATATATAATTTATGACATACAAATAATAATATATTCCATTGTAATCCTTAAATCTGTGCTAAAAAAGCTGCTTACAATGATGGAGATATTTCTTCACAGAACAATATAGTAGCCAAGAACCACACGTGGGCTATTGAACACTTGAAATGTAGCTAGTGTGGCTGAGGACTGAATTTTAATTTTATTTAACCTTATTTCATTTAGATTAATATTTAAATAGCCACATGTGATTCTCGGCTTCCATATTTTACAGCACTCTTTAAAAACTGGACTTCATATATCATAAATTCGATTACTAAAAGTATATATTGCAGTGCAAATTGTTAATCAAATCCTTCTAATAATTTTCAAATCATTTGTTGATTTTTCAATATTGTTTGAAGGAACATCACTAGGGTAAAAGCTACCCTTATTTGATATATAATCTGATAAAAGCAATTGCAGAACATTTACCTTCTGATTTTCCCAGCACCTGGCACATTGTTGCAGCCAGAGGGCGACCAGGTGCCCTGCCACCTGTCCTGGATGGTACATACTTTGTGTCAGCACCTCCTGCAATGCCTAGTCCCAGAGAGACCTGGGCCACTATTGCTAATGCCTCTGAAAAAGCTGTATGTTTTGTCACCTGCTCCACTGCCCCCGGTGGATTTGAGCTTTTTGGGGTTAGTGGGGAACATAAAACAAGTATTCACTCATGCCCCTGTCACCCTAATTCACTTACCAACCACTGGAAGCGTCTCTGCAAGGGCCTGTTAACTGTGCATTGTGGCCAACAGTATGCAAATCAACCAGTATGGAAAAAATTTGAATATATTAACAACTGGCACAATGTCTGTTGATCAAAATCACTGACTGTATAGGCTTGGGAGATAATTTTTTCTGTAGCATTTAATTAGCACTTTAGGTGTTAGCAGAGACTCAGGTTGTAGTTTGAATATATCAATTAGGAAATTCATAAAACATTTTAAGGAGCTGCATTTGTTTAATAGTAGGAATGATAAAGAAAGAAAAAAGGCGTGTTTACCCAGTTGAAACAACACCTTCTTGCTTTCTGTCTGTATGATTTCTGTTTGGTTGATTTATTAATACATTTTGATCTTTTCTGATGTAGTTTAACATCTGTTCGATTACCATATTCTTAACACACATTTCCTTGGCATGTTTTCTACTCCATCTTCCCTTTGTTCTCTTGGACAAATTGACTGTTGTTGATTTCATTTGGGATGTGCGGTATAAAAGGTTAAGAGGAGATTATGCGAGTGAAGTAAGCCATCAGGATAACATTGGAGAAGTTCAAAGGAAAAATAATGGAGGAAAAGGCGTTCGAAAGAGACACAGAGGAGTAGTGAGATAGTAAGAAGAAAACGTATGCTTTAAAATCTAAAATTTTGGTGGCTTTTTTGACAAACTTTATAGATTTTTTTCATAAAATTTTGCCAGTCTAATACTAATCTGGTAAATGTCATATCATTATTACTTTGGCTGCCAGAAAAAATTAACTGTACTAAAGTTATGATGTCAGAGAGAAAGGATATTTGCTGTTTTATTTTTTGTGTGTTTTCTACTAATTACTTAAGTCTGTAACATAATCTTTTAATAAGTTAAACTTGATTTTCCCATTTTTCTGAATGAAAATTTTTTGGTTTTGACATTGAAAATTTTCTCAAGGTCTCAAGTATCATCCTTTTTATGATTTCCTCTTTTGAATATTTTCCTGTCTTTATTCTCTTTTTCCCTTTCTGCAGAACCTTTAATATGCAATCAGATAGCAAAGAGAAACGTAGCATCCAGGCTGGAAATCAATTTCTGTATATTCTCTTTTTTCCCCCCTCTCATTTTGAGAAATGAAACTATCAAGCTAAACATTGATATAAAACACAGATCTTCTTTGCTAACATCAAACAATGCTGTCTCAAAATAATAGGGCATAATTATTAAATAACACAATAAGAAACACACACACACACAAACACACACACACACACACACGACCATTCAACTCAATAATGAGAGATCTATGGGTTATACTTGCCATCATTTACCAAATTTACCAAATTTTACTACAATATTTGCTTAATTTACTCAGTTTATTCTGAGTCCGTATGAATCTGTAAAATTCTCAATTATGTGTCATTTGTTTTTGTTTTTACTCACTTGGTCACCCAGGCTAGAGAGCAGTGGTGCCATCACAACTTACTAAAGCTTCGAATTTCCAGGCTCTAGTGATTCTATCATCTCAGCCTCCAGAGTAGCTGGGACTCAGCCATGCACCACCATACTCTGCTACATTTTTAAAAATGGTTTTATTTTCTGTTGAAATGGGGTCTTGCTATGTTGCCCATGGTGGTCTCAAACATCTGGACTCAAGTGACCCTCGGCCTTGGCCTCTCAAAGTGTTGGGATTATAGACATGAACCACCATGCCTGGACAACTGTGTCATTTGTTAACACAAATATCTGTGGACCTCAAAATGTAAAGAAGGGCAATTATGAATTTTTTTACAGAAAAATTTGGGCAAAGACAGTTTCATTAACTTGAAATTGAAACTTCCAAAAATAAAAACTTGATTTTGGTTGCTGGATTTTCTCGTTTAATTGTGTCGTGAAAGGCAATGAAATGATTTTACAAATAAAACAACAAAGACAAAGCTGGGAATCAGAAAAATGGCAGGTGCAAAGCCTGATATTTAACCGTAGCAATGAAAGCTATTATTGTGACTGAAGAATCCTATTTTTCTCTGTGTTATAAGGTAAACATAATATATTTCAATCTTCAGAATGTAAAGCTTGACTCTGAAACTTTAGAGGCTTTTTACCCTCAACATTACGATATTCCTCCAACTTAAAAAAAAAATCAGAAAAATTTTCCTGACCTGAGAAAATAGAAGTCAACTGAGGGAGTGAAAACATAAATTAAATGTTTCTTAAGGTGAAATATTGTTTGCTAGCTGCTTCTATCACTCTCACTCATGGGAAGGAAGACATTCAGCGTTCTGGATATGGTCATAATATTACCAGGTCTCTCTCTCTCTCTCTCTGTCCCTCTCTCACCCACACTCACAAACACACACTTTTATTTATGAATTAAGAAATGCTTCTCCCTCCATAGTTGTTATATTTAAATTTCTGCTGTGATTTCAATGGGCTTTGTAGCATATAACATAGAACAAAAAGTTGGTAAGGAAATAGTTCCATATGTAATACCAACCCCAAAATACCTCAGGTAATTATTAGGGTGAAGGGAAGGGAGGTTACAATGGATCATGCTATCCTATTTTAACTGTACTGATTATGTTTCACGGTGGTGACACGGGCCCCTTGTGGATTGTATGAATTAATATGCTTCTAAAATGGAACAGCCTCGCCTTCTCAAAGAGTGGAGTTAGTTTCTGCGTTGTATGCTGTCACTTCATAACTTAATAACTGGAAATTAATTCTCTCTATGATTATCTATAACTCAGGCAAATCCCCTGAATATTACTGAACCTAAATATCAGGTAGCAATATGCTTCACTGAATGTTTAGTTTACTCATGTTTTAAAAACAACCTGAATTTACAAATGGCATCAGGAACTTTATATGTGTGTGTGTGTGTGTGTGTGTGTGTGTGTACTAAATTTTATTATAATAAATTATCTACCAAATTCAGGCCCCTCCAATATGAATGTTTCCTTTCATTCATTCTTTCACTTCTTAAAAGCAAGAAAACCATATCCATTTATGCTGACGCTGGTGCTTAGTTTTCTTTTAAGATTATATTTGTTTTATTTTCCATAGATATTTTTTCCCAAAGAAAAGTGCTTTAATTTGCATATCTCCTTTTTCAATCTAGATACAGAACAAGTAAAGATTTAATACTGATTAGTTATATAAGTGTTAGTTTTTAGATAAACTTCCCTGGAAACACTTTGGAACCGAAATTGTTCAAGCAGGAACTACTTTCTTAACAGTACAATATTTACAATATTTGATGAAGATATTTTCAAATGAGATGTACAATGCTTTATTGGGAAGTCTTAAAATGCATTTTTATCTGGCACTTTTAAATAAAATTTGGAAAATGTAAGGCAAAAATCTGAATAGTCAAACCTGGAATAAATGTATGAGAGACTTCAAAAAGTTGAGTTCTTTATTCTAGATACAATGAATAAAAATAAATTGTATCTTGTGATTTTCTTTAGTTTCTTCAAGATTCAGTCATGTACTTTAAAGAAAATATATTTGAGTTTTTAATTTGAGGCAGATGTTGTGTAAATGCTACAATTGTGACATCTAATGCCAAAAGAACTAACTTTAATATTTGCAACAAGACAGTTTTGGCTGTGAGATTCCATCACTTCTTGGAGATGGGAGAGGTTTAAAGAATCTTGCTAATTCCTAACCTGAATAATTTCACTTTACATGTCTATTACCACCAAATGAATTAAAGAGGTATTTAATCAACATGATATTTTGTGCTTAGAAATTAAAATGAAGCATTGAGAAATAGTGTATTTGTAAATGATGTATCATAGTAAATTGGCCCCAGTAAACTTGGAAGATTTAATAAGAGGTGTCAAACTTTTAGGATAAAAGAACGATGAAGTAAGAGTTTTCTGGTTGAACATACCCACTGACTCATTTATTTAGTCAAAATTTATTATACATCTACTTAATATATGCTATGTGCTGGCTTAGGTAATGAGCATACGCAGGTGAACAGGACATTATTCCTACATTCAGACTTTATACATTTGTAGACCAGACTTATACAAATAAAAATTATAAAGAGTATACTATATTTTGTATTAATGTATGTCTAGGGAGCTATACAAATACTGAGAGATTCTAACTCAGTGAACAATTGCTGTAGGCTGGGAAAAATTACCAAGAGATAATAACATTCATGTTTTGAGTCTTGGGAATTAACAAGAAATAACAGGAGAGACAATTATATGGCAGATTATAAAAAGTCAGAACAATTTATTGTGATATTTCAAAAAAAATGTAAGCATAAGGTGTTTGTAGAATCCTTGCAGAATATGAATGTGGAGATATTAGCAAGGGACATATTATGGTTTCCACCAAGATCATCATAATTTTTACTGTATTGGATATAAATGAGCTGAAATTTGTACTTAGAGTTGTTTTTATTGCGTGTTTGTATTTTTTTGAGTGTAGAGTTTTAAGTGTGATTTTGAATCTTCATCTCCAGTATTCGTTTTCCTAGATGGTCTTGAGTAACCTACTACAGTGCTCTAATTCAGGCATTGACCACTTTGACCGCAGTTTAGAGGCTATACTGGAAGATACAAGGCTGAAGAAACTATTTAAAAGTTCCATAAGACTGCAGAACTTTGTAATATTTTATTCTCTACTGTATGTACAGCACTATAACTGTGACTGGCATATTAGTAGGCATACAATAAATACCTATTGAATAAAAAATGTATCACACTGTTGTAGTCTTTAAGTAATAAGCTTGTTGCTATTGAGAGAAAACAAAATAACTTACGTAAATGGTGTTTGGGAAGTAGAATCATCAGGACAAGTTTATCAAATCATTTTTGGCTAAGTCTGGAGAGGAAACTAGATGAGTAAAATATGGTGCTCAGGTTGTTGACTTAGGCTGGGTGGGAAGGTAGTATTACTGATTGAGATCGGCTATTCAGGGAGAGTATCTTTTTGCTTTTTTCTAAGTATCCTCAGAAGTTAATGAGAAATAATCACTTATGTACGAATTCCATACATTAACATGTGTTTTGACTAAAAACGTTACCTTCAAAAAGCTAGGTACGCTCACTCTCTTTCACATAGGTTAGCTGTTACTTCTCTTTTAAAAGAATATTCCCAACTGAATACGCTTCTTCCTGACAGAACTGAAAAGAATAAAAGAAGGCTTACTCTAGCTACTATTCTTGTCATCTGGCATCTTAACTCTCTATAATATAAACTTTGGGTAAATCCTTTTCTTACTCCTATACTCACTTAAAAAAAAATTTCAATAGCAGATTGTACCATATTTTCTCATTTTTTTCTGATAATATTCTTATTGATACATTTAAATGCATCTTCTTTGTTCTCCTTTTCAGGTTCATTGGTAATTTGCTAAAAGAATGCCAGTGGGAACAGAACAGAAGCATTTTCAAGATTAAATTGGCAATGGTTGTGACTGATTGGATGAAGGAAGTAAGGGGCAGAGATTCATCAGAGAGAGAAGGCTTCTTTAATCAACAGAATTGAGGAATGAGTTAGAAAATAAAAGAACAAACAGGTTTTTGTTGTTTTATTTAATTTTGGTCAACCTGTTTGTATTGACTTTCATAGCATAAAGAAAATATTTTACTTTGAACAAGCATAAAACAAAAGTACATCTTTCATACAATACGATGCCGTCAATGGCTTTTCCCATTTATGGAAATAGCTCTAAAGGGAAGAGATGATTTTGTTGCCAGGTATCTTCAGGTATCATCAGTATTTTTAATCTCTGGTGACATTGCTGTACACCTTCTTGCTGCTATATTTCTAAATGCCCTGAGGATGTTATTTCTGACTGTTTCTCTGAAATTATAGGACCATATGCTACTCTCCTTGATCACAGAAATTTATGACATGCTCTCTGTTTTACTTCTACCTCAGTTGACATAATATTTTCCAGCAAGTTCTTGTGTTGCTTTTAAAATAACTTAATTCAACTCTTGTAGACAAAAAGAAACATTTTCTTTCTGTGGTCATTCAGGATGAGATGGTAGCACCAGAGGTCTCAGTAACAACGCTTCAGGGAAATATTTTTAGGATCTGACACATTCAGCAGAGAAAAGGAAGATGAAAAACTGGCCTTTTTCTGAAAATGTGATAAAAGCAACATCATACCGGAAGAAAACTAACAGAGAATGGAGGTAGATCCACCTAAGAGACCTGTAGGTCAACACACATTCAAGTGCAGATCACAGAATGAGCTTCCCCAGAAGAGGAAGCAGGAGATCTGACAGAGAAATCTTTTCATAGAAAGGAAATGCTCTATTTAGCAGAGCTTGACTTTAGTATCAGTCAATTCAGGCAACTCTACACAGAAGAGAACATCTTGCCCCAGTGGTCCACAGAGAGCAGGCACTTCCTGGACCCTTGAGCAAACATACCAGGAGGTCACTTAAAACAGCGACTCTTCCTTGGTTGTACAAAACGAATGGTACTAAGAAAAAATTTTTTTTCCCTGGAGGAAAATTAGATTCATTACAAGCATTTTTCTTTTTTAAAACAACAAATGGAACCTAGTTGTTAAAAAAAAAAAAAAGGAAACAATAAAAATGAAAAAGAAAAGGGATATTTCCAGAAACTGAAACGATCACAATGATTTCTGTTGAATACGAAACCTATTCTAATAGTAGAAGTTCACATTAAACATCCAAGTGATATTAATGCAAAGAAAATTCAACATTATTTTGCAAGGAGGTCCAAATTCTGGAGACAGAATTTTCAAAAAACAGATGTGAAACTAGAGGTATGGGAAGAGAATGTAAGATCAGGCAAATAATCTGGATGCAAAGAAGTTACATAAAGAAAAGCTACTACTAAGTCCTGCCATAGTTTTGTAATTAAAAAGTAGTCTCGGGAGGCTGAGGGTGGCAGATCACTTGAGGTCAGGAGTTTGAGACCAGCCTGGCCAACATGGTGAAATCCTGTCACTACGAAGAATACAAAAATTAGCCGTTCATGGTGGTACATGACTGTAGTCCCAGCTACTTGGGAGGTTGAGGCAGGAGAACCACTGGAACCTGGGAGGCGAAGGTTGCAGTGAGTGGAGATCATGCCACTGCCCTCCAGTCTGGGCTACAGAGTGACACCCTGTCTCAGAAAAAAAAAAAAAAAAAAGTAGTAGTGACACCTAAATATACTATCTTAGTGTATACTTAACTATGATCCTCACATTAAAAATGTTATAACCCAAAAGTGATTTAAAAACTAACATATATGCTTTTTAAAAAATGCATTAAGTGGTATTTTATCTGTAAGGTAATACACAAAGAGCTATTTGACCCAAAATACAGCTAAAAGTAGTTAATTTATATTTTTGTTCTAGTTTATTTTCATTGTATTATAAAGACAATATTTTCCACCTGGTTCATTTATTTCTTCTTCCAGTGTTTTTATTTTCCAGTTAAAAAGACTTTTGTGACCTCTTAAATTATTTAGCAGAAAGGCATGGCCGTAGGATTGGCAATATATCTTCTCTTTTAACTTCTCCCCTATCTTATGGAGATGGAAACTTTTGGTTCTAATTAATAAGGAAAAAACCATTGAGAGAGAACTTCAAATTTTAGAACTACGGGAATTCATTTCCAAATGCGCATTTGCCGAGACCAGCTTGGTCGGGGAGACCCTAACCCAGCGGTGATGGAGGAATTCAAGACACACACACAGAAATACAGAGGTGTGAAGTGGGAAATCGGGGGTCTCACAGCCTTCAGAGCTGAGAGCCCCAAACAGAGATTTACCCACATATTTATTAACAGCCAACTAGTCATTAGCATTGTTTCTGTAGATACTAAATTATCTAAAAGTATCCGTTATAGGAAGCGAAGGGATGGGCCGAATTAACTGCGGCAGGGACACGCCCTTAACACACAGATCGCGCATGCTAATTGTTTGTGGCTTAAGAATGCTTTTAAGCGGTTTTCCAACCTGGGTGGGCCAGGTGTTCCTTGCCCTCATTCGTTAAACCCACAACCTTCCAGTAAGGGCCATTATGGACATGTCACAGTGCTGCAGAGATTTTGTTTATGGCCAGTTTGGGGGCCAGTTTATGGTCAGATTTTGGGGGTCTTGCTCCCAACACGCATTGATTAAATAGCGGATAATTTTATGTAAAGGTCATTTATAAAGTGGATTTTTGGTTCCAAGTCATAGAAGGTAGGTTTAATAGCAGAATCAGTAATCAAAAATGTGTAAGAGATGTGCTGGAGGATTGATTGAAACAACATAAGTTTAATAGAAATAAATTTAATGTTGAACTTGTGTCCAAAAACTCCATCTGCACAACAGAATATGTGAGAGACCAGCATATATACATATACGCACATTTAGAGGCTTTCTGACTGAAATAAACATGAGCCAGCAGTGAGATCTGGTTGTCAAAATGATATAATCTTAGGCTTCATTATTAGTGATAATAGGTGGAGAGTGATAATTCCACTCTATTCACACAATCTGTTGTTAGACCACAAGTAGAATTATGTTCAGTTTTGTTGTATGACAGCTTAAGAGGCAAATACATCAACTGGTGTATAGTCAGAGAAGAGAGGCTAGTGCTTGTATGGGCTTTTGGTAGTGCTGTATGCTGAATATTGAAGGAGGCAGAAATATTTAATATGAAGAATGGAAAATTATGGGGCAGCAAATAAACCCATGCACTGAACTCAGGGGCTCAAAGCACTGTATGGAGTCACATCTCTCATAATTAATTTAAAATATAACATCAATGAAACATCAAAGATGTATTAAGAAGTCTAGAAAAATTATGTGTTTTCTATTATTGTTAATACTGTTTTTGACACATCAACACTTTAAATTATTTCAGAAAACATTACCAAAAACTTTTTTCATTACCAAATATTGTGACATTCTTCTGTTGGTGACCTAAGCATGACTCCAGAGCATTCTAGAAATACGGCTCTTCAGGAGGTGGTCACTTTTCAAATACTGGAAACATTTGAATGATGGAGATAACGTGTTCAATATTTAAATATTCAAAACGTATTTGAACCAGAGGACTGCAAAAATTTCTTCTGAATCAGGCAGTACTATTTTTGTCTCTAAATAATAATTTCATTTCTATGAGTTCATATTCTCATATAAATTGAATCTAATACATAGAAACTTTCAGATCAAATAAAACGGAGATAAATTAGGTTAATATATGTTAGCTTCTATATTTAACTAAGATTTTTCCTAACTGAAAGTTGTAAGTCACTTTTTCAGTTTTGCATTAACCTCATTGCAGCTGTCATGGAGTTGATATGGCATTATTCACAAATTGCTTCTGAAGATTATTAGTAGAGGGTGCAAAGCAAGGCACATCTTTATCATTTGAACACAGGAGAAATGATTTTTATCTATATTCTATTATTATTTGATATGCAATCTCATTTTTAGTAGAAACAGTTGTTTCATATGCACACACAAAGATAAATAGACTTCATTTCATTTGGAGTGATGACTTAAATAAGTATATTTGGTTTCAAGAAGAATAGAAATTGTGTTTTTTATTCTTGAGGATAAATTATAAACTCTAAAAAAAATCAATAGTTTTAGATCTTATTTTAGACATCATTTGCTTTAGGGACAATAGAGGAAGCTCTTCCAGGAGTTTAAAACGACTAAAAACTAATGTATAATGTGAGAATCCTCCATTCCCTATCTCTTGAATGATTAATTTTGGGCTTAGGTAAAGAGTGCCATGATTTTTATTTTTATTTAATGACTTTCTTGGGTGCCATAAGGAAAATATTGAGTTTAGCTATTATTAATTTTTAATAATTTGATAACCAATAAGCTAGAAGTTTGCTACTAGAAATTACATTTTGGATAACAAAGAATATTTCCCACGAATCTGTACTCTTTAGCAGCTAATGAACATCTGTTTGTATAAGCAATCAAATAAACAAATGGAGCCCAGCGCTCAGACTCAAGAACTAGTTTCACATATAAGTAAAATGTAATTCTCTGTTTCTATTGTATCATTATTATTTTTATTATAACTTTGGGGTATCATTAGCGCCAAACAGGTAAATATAATTAAATATAAAAGCAACAAAATATGTATACAATTAATTTACATGTAATTAAAATGAATATTTGTATAATTAAAAATAAATTCTGCATTATTGTTATTTCCTAAGTATTGTTGTTGCTTTTACTTACAAATTTGGGGTCTCTGAAAAGCTTTCCTTTCTCTCTGTTGCTTGAGAGGTGGAATTACTGTCCATGTCTCTCTCTATACATATAGGCTTGCTTTTTGTGAATTCAATTGATTGGGCCAGAGGTGAACATATGATATCGAAAGTATGAACTGGTCTAATAATTTTCTTTTTGCTGCATACTGGCTCATGATGAGACTGGGGCAATCAAATGTAAACATAGAATTTGTTACATTTTGTCAACTTAGTACCCAATGGCACCAATTTGGGACAGCTCTTGTGGTCTATGGGAACATAGATTGTGCAAGTCAGATCACAGAGGGAAAAAGAAAATTAAGCAGAGATAGTAAAAAGGAAAGTAGAAGGAGAGTGAGAAAATTTTTTTGACACTATTTAAGTTTCATTTCCTGTGTTAGTTTTTTGTGAACTCATAGAGCATTCCTTGCTTTGTACATTTCATACTTAGTTTCATTCCAAAATTAGTTTGAATATATTCCTCTTTCTTAAAAACAAATAATTCCTTATCAAAATATACAGTAAAATGAGACTTGCATTTTAGATATTATTTTATTATATTCTTTATTTTGCACTTGGAGAAACTGAGGCTCAGTAAGGTTATCTGATGTGCTTATATTTATTTCATAGAAATATTCTTTTGTCATCTCATGTTTTAATAATTGGGAATTTTTATTAAAGTACAGTTAACATAATTGAAACCACACATGTTGTAACTACTCAGCTTGACCATCAGTATTCCATCATATCGGCCTGCCATAATACGTTTGTCCATTTCCCACTGATGAACATTTGGTTTGTTTTCAGTTTTCGTCTATGAATAAAGATGTTATAAACATTATGATACAAATATTTTTGTGAATATACACTTGTATTTTTATTGAACAAATAGGGTTGGAATAATTAGCTGTATATGGGAAACTCCCAAGGCAATTCTCCAAATTGGTTCTACTGTTCTACATTCTCATCTGCAGTGGATGATGGATCGGGTCCTGGTGGTTCCAAATCTGCTCCAACATTTACTGTCCTTAGGTTTTGTTTTGTTTCCCATTAAAGTGGCTGAAATATAATATGACTGTACTTTAACTAGCATTTCCCACTGGTTAATAATAGCAGGTTTTCATGTGCTTTCTGGCCATTTGTATATTTTATTCTGTGTACATGTGTTCAATTTTTTCCTTTAAAAAATTAGGTAATTTATTGATGATTTTTTATCATTTCCTGATCTATTTTGAATAATAGTTCTTTGTGAGATATATATTCTGTGAATATTTTTTATCTGTGCTTTATTTAATTTTTAATGGTATTTTTTGATGAGAAGACATTTTTAATATTAAAGAAGCCCACTTCATCAATCACTTTTGTCCTTATTGTTTGTGTATGTGTGTGTGGTGTGTGTGTGTGTGTTTACCCTGACTGGGGATTTTTTAAAAATTTTATTTATTTATGTATTTATTTATTTTTGCCTACTCTGAGCCCACAAAAGTATTCTGTTTCAAGAATTGTGAAGGGTCTGAGGTTTTACTCTACTTACAAAATAATATTTGATCATTACAGTTTCATGAATGCTATTAGAATACCCAGTATTAGGATGTCAAACTAAAAGGACTTTATAGTCAAGGAATAACAAACAGCATGACCATCCATGTATTTTTCTCAAAGTTCTTTCACCTCAAGTCCCGTGTGATTCATATGGATGGACCAAGATTAGTGTGTCATGTTCAGTAGGTTGAGTTACTGAAGAAAAACATTGAGCATAGAACATTTGAATCTTTTATAATAGGCACTAAGCTTGCCAGCCCTTTGATCTGGAGAAATACATTCTTTTTACTGTGCTAGGCACTATCTTCATTTTCCAAGACTTTAACCAAACTCACCCTTTCTGGGGTGCAACATTAACTCTATCTTCCAAAACTAATTATTTTATATGTATATATATATATATAATATCAAAGACCCTTCCACCCTTCTCAGTTTTGTACTTAAATGTTCCTACTCTAATTTATACATCTACATGTATAAATTTTTATCTATTTTTTATTTTTTTTTTTGAGACAGAGTGTTACTCTGTCACCCGGACTGGACTGTGGTGGTGCCATCTCAGCTCACTGCAAACTCCACCTCCTGGGTCCAAGTGATTCTTCTGCCTCAGCCTCTTGAGTAGCTGGGATTACAGGTGCGTGTCACCAGGCCCAGCTAATTCTTGTATTTTTACTGGAGACGGGGTTTCACCATGTTGGCCAGGCTAGCCTCAAACTCCTGACCTCAAGCGATCCGCCTGCCTTGGCATTCCAAAGTCCTGGGATTACAGATATGAACCACCATACCTGGCCTATTATACAAATATTTTTTAAAAGATGGTTTGAAACAACAGATTTTTCAGTGCCTCTGATCCTAAAACATGCAAGAACAGGAGAGACTGGTGGATAGCTGTGTTACAATTCTTTCTCAAAGCTTGAAGATTTTGTCTTGTGCTTTTAGGTTTATGCCCCATCTCAACTTACACATGAGGTGAGATAATCACCATGGCTTTGTTTTGTTTTTTTCTGTTTCTTAACATACGGATATTCAATTGTTCCAAAAATGTTTTCAAAAATTCCTTCCCATCCCTATGGAATTGGTGCCTTTTCCTAAAATCAATTTTTATATATATATATATATATATATGTCTATTTTTATACTCTCTATACTGAATTTGTCTATTCTTATACCAGTATCAATGTTTACTTAATTATTGTAGGAAAAAAACCATGATTTTCATACAGTAGTTGTTGCATAACATAATTGACTTTTATTGTTTAAAATCATTTTCTAAGTCGTATGAGTCAACTAGCAATGCCTTGGATAATCTGCTCTCCTGCCTTTGCACTTGACCCTGTGGAATCCATTTTTTGTACAGATGCCAGAGAGATTCTTTAAAAATGAAAGAGAGACCAGGTCACACCTTCTCTAACCCTCATATTGATTACCAATTCATTCAGAGTTAAAGCACAAGTCATCACAATAAACTTATCAGTGCCTTGCATTTTCTGTAGCCCAGGCTTCATCTCCCACCCCTGTATTCTCACTGGCTTTCTCCTAGCTTCCCTGGTTTCTGCTGTGTTCCTTTGAATTGTAAATGTGCTCCCCCCTCAGGAGGCTTTGCATGGTTTATTCCCTCACTTCCATCAGGTCTCTGCTCACATGCTGTCTTACCTGTGAGGCTTTCCAGACTGCACTGCTAAACTTGAAATATCAACCAACTGTCCCATGTTGCCCTTCTCCCTTCTCATATTTTATTTTCTCTCCTGACATTCATCACCATCTGACATATTGCTTATTTCTTCTTTTGTTTGTTTCCTCCCACTAGAATACAAAGACCATGAGGCAGATCCTTTGTCTCATTTGTTCTTTGCTAGAATTAGATGCCTAAACTATGCATTGGAATATGAGAAATACTCGATATTATATACTGAATAACTTAATGAGTTATATCTCACACTGTGCATAATCTCATCAATATTTTATTCTTTTGAGTCATTTAATTGTCAATTTTGTTGCAATAGTACAGGCATACATTGTGTTTCATCATTCCATTATGCAAATAAATCTCACAGAGCTTATGTCACTTGCCCAAGGTCATATATCTTATAAAATACAAAACAAAAAATCATCCTAGATTTGATTTTTAGAGTTTTCTCACCAATGTTCTTATTTAGAAAAAAAAAAATGTGTGTGTGTTTGTGTGTGCGTATTAACATACAGTGTAAAGATGTAAATAGAGATTGGCTAAAAAGGGAACACAGTTTTTCTGGATCACTACATTTTCTTTGTGAATACAATGGCACATTACACTTATATAGCACTTTTACTGTGTGATCTATGATAAAGAACAGCATTTTATACTACTCAATTTTAATAAAATTTGACTTGACCTTCATTTTCAAAAGAAGAGTGGAAATGGCTAGCAATATACTAATAAATTATATTACAAAACACTGTGATATTGTTTACAGAATTCTCTTTTTTATAAAAAAGAAAAACATTATTCTCACTTTGGGGAAAATTACATATCATATTTCAAAATGAGAAATGTAGACTATGAAAACAGATGTCTTTCACATTCACTTAGAAGAGAAATAAAATATTCTAAGTAGATAACTCAGATAAATACAATACTACTTTAAGCTGGCTATACAGAAAGAAGAGAATTATTTCACAAAATGACACAAAATTAATTACTTTAAAAGGCTGCAAAACAAAATAATGAAATCACAATGTTAAAAATCCATTAGTGATTGTAATATCAATGAGGATATTCAGAATTCCCAAGACCTACAGGGTCATTTGGGAGTAGAGCAAAATAAGTTTACTTCAAATTTATGAAACTTTCGGCTCTAATCCAATATAACGCTCTTTTGTTTTTTTGCAACTCATTTAATTTTATTTAAACTACTGAGATTCTGATTTGTGAAACTATTACAAGACTGAGATTTTCTGATTTCTTAATATATCACTTGGCTAACTAATGGATAATTTAAATTTAACCTGGCCAGAACTTAAAACAACAACAACAACAACACATCATTCTCCTATTCAAATTCCTGAATATATTTGCTCTTATTTCCCTACCTGAATCCAATCTTCTGAACATTTCCAAACTAAAGACTCCCTTCTTATCCCCTTGCCCACTCCTCTCTCACCTATCTCTATTCTTTCTTCTGTTTCTCAAAGATGATAAAAGTTTTTGCTTTTTGTCTTTGATTTTTGTTTTCCTTAGAATTCTTTTTTTCCCATTTTTTTCTGTTTTATTTTAATTTTTTATATTTTTCTTCAATTTTATTTCTTACTTGATTTCATTTCTGACCCAACGTCATTTCCTAAAAGAAGTCTTCTTTAATCTTAGAATGGTTCAAATCTTCCCACTGCTGTTGTTATTCTCTATCCACTTTTCCTGGTTTGCTTTCTTTTGTCTCTGTACATTTTAATGTATATGCTACACTGTCTTTATTTCCCTATGTGTTGTCAATCACAGCAAAAATGTCAGATCTTATAGCAAGGTCATGCTTTAGTGCCTAGGAGAGTTTCCAGCTCAAGTATTAGGGACGTATTAGACAGCTGTTGGCTGTATGACTAAAGTAATAGGTTGGTAATTGTATGTAAATTCATACTTTTCATGTTCAAGGCATATATGGATAAGAAATAATTTAGAAGGAAGCTATTTCAAAGTAAAAGGAGGTAAAATTAAACTGCTAAAGTATAAAGTAAAAGAATTATTTAAACATTTCATAGGAAGTTGTATAGAATTACGCCTTGCTTCCCTTCCCACTATAGTTGCTGACTTGGACTCCTCCTCTACAGAATACTTGCACAGATGTTTGAGTTCCATGCTGAAAAATCTGTCATAATAATTAACTACTGTGGAAGTCTTTGACTATGAAGTTTTCTAATATGTCTTACTGTTTACTTACTTAGTCAAAATGGAAAACCTTCACTTGACAACACTACACGCATTTTTGTTTCAGATGATCACATTTGTGACCCTCCTCTTTCCACCATTAGGGTAATACTACCATACATAGATAAAATGTCTTCAGTAAGAAAAACATTAACTAGAAAACAATAAAATATATAGGGAGGAAAAAAGTTGAAATAGTTATCTCATTCAAGAAAAATATTTTCCAGATCATTAGTCTCAAGAATTTAATTTTTATTTTATTGATTTTGTTAGGTTTTACAAGCAAACTCTTTCTGTTATATCCATCTCACTCAATTACAGCAAGTTAACTTATGCTAAATGGCTCTTTAAATAAATTTTTGTCTGGAGAAGAAAGCAAGATGATCTTTTACCTACAACTCATGACATTTTATTCTTGGGTGGCAGAACTAGGTAGAAATATACATTTAGATAAATGTAACAAAGTAGAATGATAAACTTATATTTACTTTAAAGTTTCAGTATCTACTTTTTGTGCTCCTTTGAAAACTCAATCACATCTAAGATGAGTCTATCATTATTTTAGTTGCTATATTAACAAAAATAATAAGACTTTTACAGTTATTAAGCAAACTTATCTTGTGTTGAAATATGTTTTAAAAAGTTTCAATATATAATGGATTACAATTGTTGAATGCATATGAATACATTTATTTATGAAATTATCAAAAAAATAGAAAACTTTCATATTGTCATAAGCCTATATGAATAAGTAACAAATATAAAGGTGTTTTAAGAAGCAAGCATTACTTTTTAATTTTAATCATATACATATATATGATTCTATCATATATGATCAAATAAATGATCATAAATGATTAAATCATATAGACGAGAAGGAGATTTTGTTAGGAGCTTGTACAGCTAGAACAGTCATAAATTGTAAATTATTTGCTTTAATATATAGCAATGTTATTAGTAGTGTAAAGTTTAATAGAATTAAAGATGATACAGTATTCATAGAGGGGAAATATAACAACAAAAATAAACCAAGAAAAAAATTTCGTGCTGAAATCCTATAGATATTTTGCTAAATAATACTTTTTAGAAATTAAAAGGCATTGACTTTTTTGCAGAGAACTATTGCAATGTTATTTTAATATTAAACACAAGCTTTAAAAAATCCCATTTAAATGTAGAACAAATCTTTGTTAAGGACAGGAATTAATATGCTGTGAGTACTCTCCATTAAAGCTCTTCTGACCCTTTTTGATTTGATTTTTTTTTTTTGTTTTAACTATTGTCTCTTGTCATATCTAGGATAGAAATATTCTGAATATATAGGTGGGCTGCATGCTGATGATATAATTGGGAAGTTTTAATTGCTAACTTAAAACCAAAAGCTTGTATAAAGCTCCAATGATCATTTAAAGCCATTAGAAACCTCTCTGGAAAATGTAGATATTTCAGAATTTAACATACTGGTTCTAAACCATAATCAAAAGGCTAAGAGACCATGACACATGCAATGGCCTCTTTGTTTCATAATTAGTGATTTATGTGTCACATTTTTGAATAATTAGTACTTTAATATTTCTTTTAAAAATTATTCACATTATGGGAACATTAGCAATTGCATTAGAATCCATATACTGATTACCACGCAATGGGTTGCCTCTGAAATCTTATTTGCATTCTTAGTTTAAAGGTCATGAAAAAAAGACAAAAGAAAAAGAATAGCTTTTTTTTTTTTTTGGTCTATGTGAAAGTTTATTTGAGATCAGATAATTTGAGAGATAAAACTTAAATCAGATATTAGAGAATTTGACTCTGAAAGTTGGAGGACAGACAGGGTACTATTGCCTCTATTGTTTTACAAGGATAAATTTTTGAAGTAACAGCAGCCTGCCTTTCAAAAGAAATTATTTTGTTTCATTTTTTTCTTTACTAGTTAACTTGATATATTTTTGTTTTTGCTGTTACGAGAAAGTTCAATTATGAGAAAGTATCAACCATAGTTAGTGTTCAAAATAAATAAATTTGGTTTCTTTAAAATAAACTATCAAATGAAATCCCCCCTTTCCATACTTTCCACAATATACTCTTATAAATCATATTTCACAGATACTCCTAAGAAAGCATAAATATTCTACCATATGCCATTTTGAGTTACCCATCACATCACACTCTAAGTAATATGAAACTACTAAGTAAGCCAGATATTGAACCTGAAATTTTTGACAGAGTAAACACAGGGCTGTCATCTTAAATGTGTGGCACTCAGGGTTCAGCAAAGTATTCAGGCGACGGAAACCACATGCAGTCACACAAATAGCCAAAGTCCCACGACTCTAGATGAGAGTTCTATTGATTTTTTAGTTAACAACACGGGACATTTCATCCTGCATTTTCTTCCTTGGTAGGATTAATACCCTCTTCTACTGTGATCAATACCTCTTTTGTTGAGTAAATGACATTCATTCTCTTTAATAGTTATGAGATAGTAAAAATAAACTAGTATATACTTAAACACTCTAACCTACGGGGAAAAAGAAAGATGATGATAATAGAGGACACACACAGATATTGATAATTATTGCTGTACCTGAGATCTTGTGGGAAGATTTAAAATGCTTATAAGCCTACAGCATTTTTCTATCATTTATCCACTTTTGACTCCCTTACCTCTTTAGTCATATTCTTGATATAGAATATGCTTTCCTACTTTAAGACCAGTTTTGCATAGGCCTCTCCCCTCCTCACACATGAGCTCCCTAATTGAACAGGTAATGTCATTCGTTTCAGTAGTTCCAGTTCCAGTCCCACAATCTGTCACTTACTAGGTACTTTGATGGATTTGTTGGATGAATTATCAGAATAATGAATGTTATAGATGTTTTCTTTTCTTTCTACCTCTTTTTTTCTCTTAGAAAATGTCACACATCAATTCCTTATAACAGGGATCAGAATGGGAGTATCTGTGAGGTATAGCTAATCAAGCTATAGATAATTGGTTAGAAGATTTTATCAGATACATAAAAACTTAAATATTTATATATGAATGATTGACAGAGAAAATGTTGTAAACTATCCACTGGTATTTTTCTATAACAGGAGGCTTTTTCCGCTGTAGCCACTACTATGTCAGTTACTTGATTTTTTTTTTTTTTTTTCCTTGAGACAGAGTCTCAC
Source organism: Papio anubis (assembly GCF_008728515.1). Classification (NCBI taxonomy): domain Eukaryota; kingdom Metazoa; phylum Chordata; class Mammalia; order Primates; family Cercopithecidae; genus Papio; species Papio anubis. The sequence continues at coordinate 6,647,989 of NC_044977.1, forward strand.
TCTGTCACCCAGGATGGAGTACAGTGGTGCAATCTCGGCTCACTGCAACCTCCGCCTCCCGGGTTCAAGCAACTCTTCTGCCTCAGCCTCTCGAGTAGCTGGGACTCCAGGCACGTGTCACCACGCCTGGCTAATTTTTGTATTTTTAGTAGAGATGGGGTTTTATCATATTGGCCAGGCTGGTCTTGTGATCCACCCACCTCGGCCTCCCAAAGTGCTGGGATTACAGGTGTGAGCCATCGCACCCTGCCAGTTACTTGATTTTTTAGAGATGATATCTTTTCTGATTGACTCCTGCACATGCTCCTCTGCAGCAGATGCAGGTATGATTCTTCTAATTATTAGGTGTGATGCACAAAATTATTGAAAACAAATGTATTGTTAATCAAAAGAAAAGACCATTCACAATTGCAATCTGATTTTAAAATAATGCAATTAAATCCAAAGTTTACTGTAGGATTATACATAAAATGTGCTACTTCATCTTTTCATTTGTGCCAATATTATAAGTTGATTATGTTTAACTGTGAAATGAAGAAAATGCAGATCAAGTTCATACAGATTAGGAGTCCTAAGTAGAGAGGAGTTTGCATACGACACAGGACGATATATATCAGACTCCTTGAGAAGGTGAGATGTGCATAAAGATTTGAAGGAGGTAAGAGAGCTAACCAATGAGTTATCTGATGGAAGAACAGCTCAGCAGAGAGAACAGATAGAATAAAATTTTTGACAGGGGATATGCGCTGGCATGGTCAAGGAACAGGAAGAGGAAGAAGGTCAGGGTATAGGAAGATAAAAATTAAGAGAGGAAGAATATCTAAATTGTGTCGGGCTTGCAGAACTTTGCAAAGACTTTGACAATTACTGTAAATCAAATCAATAGAAGATTTTGGGCAAAGAAGCTATAGACCCTCTTCCCATTTATAAAATTTTTCTGTATGTCTTCCTTGTCTGAAGGAGAGCAAGGATAGCTGCAGAGAATACTGTTTGGTGTCTATTCCCCAAATCTAAGCTAGAGGTGATGCTGTTTGGGCCAGGATGGTAGCAGTGGAGGTGATGTCAATTAGTTGTATTCTAGATATATTTTAAATCTACAGTTAGCAGAATTTCTCAACAGACAGAATATGGAGTGTAAATGAAGCAGATGTTATAAGAATAGCTTTAAGCTTTCTGAATTGTGGAACTGGAGGTATGAAATTACATATAAGTGAACTGATAAAGGAATGCTGTGAGTGAAGGAGGTTTGTTTTGTTTGTTGTTTTTTGGTTGGGAGGAAGGGGAAGATCAGAAATTCAGTTTGACATCTGATATAATGTTAGATACAGAAAATAATAGTTTTTTGTTTGCAAAATTAACAAATAATCCCAAGAGAAAATACAAACCAGAGAAGAAAGTAAACTTCCCTATATTTCTATCACCCAGGAATTAGAATGGAGAGCATATCATGAGTGAGAGGAAGTGTGTTCTCTGGTGCATCACCAATGGTTTTGCAGGTTTAAAAGGATATCAGGTAGGAGGAGTGACATCAGCCAAGATGGCAAATTAGGAAGTGTCAGCACACATTTCCCTGTAAAGATACTGAGTTAACAATCATATACAGACAAAAATATCTTATGATAACTCCAGAAACCACCTAAAAGACTGTAGTACCACAGGCAAGCGCAAAGCTGAGAACAGCCACATTGAAATGGGTAAGAAAAGTCTTTTCCCTTTACTGATGATCGCCCCTTTTCCAAGCCAGAACTGCTCAGCTCAGCAAACAGCTCTTCCTTTGGAAAAAGCAAAGAGTGAAATGTGTATCCAACATCCCCACATTTAGAAAGGCTACCCAAAGCACTACTGTCTGTCTCAGCTGTCTCAGAATGCTACTAGAACCTACATAGTTTGGATGCCCGGGAGATGCTACAGCAAGAGGGAGCAGTTGTAGGGAAGCCTGCAGTTCCACAGAGCGAGGCCAGCATGGCTTGTTATGATTCGGAGAAAGCTCGAGACTCTTGGGCTCTCTCACAGTGGGGAGAGAGAAGAGTGGAACATGCATTTGGTGTTCCAGTACTTTAGAGAGTTGCTCAAGGAACTAGTATGTCTCACCTGATTTGGGTACTGATAAGATTCTAGCATAATTTGGAAACCTGTAGGGCTCTGAAAACAAAGGAGAGGAGGGTAGCTTGAAACCATAGCAGCAGAGGAATTAAAGTGCTGCAGACAGACATCAGATGGAATAAGAGATTATGAGCCCTTGAAAAAGATTCTTTCTGTAAGCAGAAAATTACAAGTACAAGCTCAGAGAAGTCACATCGCTCAAAAAAGTTTTCAGAACTCCCCAGAATCTCTAACCAAATAGTTGTTGAAGGTTTTATGCTGTATGAAGCCAATCCATAAAGACTGGAAGATATGGCTATTATCTTCAAATGCATAAAATTCAGCAAAAATAGAAATCACAAGGCAAAAAAAAAAAAAAAAAAAAAAAAAAAAAGCAGCAATCAACCAACCAACCAACACATAAAAATCAGAGGAATATGATCAAACAGGCAAAAAGTAAAATTCCAAAACCAATCCCAGAGAAATAGATTAACTGACAAAACATTTAAAATAATGCTCAGTGATCTAAAAGAGAATACAGATAGAAAACTACACGACATCAGAAAACCAATACACAAATAAAATGTGAATGTCAACAAGGAGATGGAAACTGTATTAAATATGTGTGGGCTTTTATAACAAAATATTATTGACTAGGTATCCTATAAACAAGATAAATTTATTTCTCATAACTCTGGAGGCTGGACATTCCTAGATCAAGGTATCAGTGGTGTCTGGCGAGAGCTCACTTCCTTAGAGATGATGCCCTCTAGCTGTGTTCTCACATGGTGAAAGGGGATAGCTAGCTCTCTATAGTCTCTTTTCTAGAGGCAATAATTCCAATGACAAGGATTTTACCTTCATGATCTAATCACCTCCCAAACCACCCCCACCTCCAATGCCATCACATTGGGGTCAGGACTTCAATATGTAAATTTTGAGGATATACAAACATTCAGATGATACCAGAAACTTTAAATAAAGAACTAAACAAAAATTCTAAAACTGAAGAATATAATAATCAAATGGAAATTTTTACTGGAAGAGATCAACAGCAGACTTGATCAAGCAGAAGAAAGAATTAGTGAACTCAAAGGCAGGTACTTTGAAAGTATTGAGTCAGAGGTGCAAAAACAAAGGAAAACATAGAAAACTGAAGAAAGTCAAAAGGCTCCTGGGACACAATCAAGCCAAGCAATATAGGTGCTATGGTAATTACAAAGGCTCAGAGATAAATTAACAGAGAGCTTATTTGAAGACATAATAGCCAAAACTTTCCCAACTCTGAAAAAGGAAATGGACATCAAAATTCAAGAAGCTTGAATAATTGTAACCAAGACAAACCCAAAACAACCCACACTGAGACACGTTATAATCAACCTTTCAAAAGTTAAAGGCAAAGAGAAAATATCGAAAGTAGGAAGACAAAAGCAACTTGTTCCATGCAAAAGAGCTTCCATAAGATTATAAGCAGATTTCTCAATAGAAACATTATAGGCTAGAAAGGATTTTTATCATATATTTAAAGTGCTGAAATAAAAAAAAAAAAGTCTACCATGAATACTGGATCTGACAAAACTGTTACTAAAAAATTAAGTGGAATAAAAGACGTTCTCAGATAAACAAAAACTGAAGGAATCCATCCTCACTTGCTCTGACTTACATGAAATGCTGAGGAGAATCTTATAAGTTAAAATGCCACCAGATAGCAACATAAAACAATACAAAAATATAAAACTCTTGTTGTAAAAGTAAGTTTGTAAATAAATACAGAATACTGCAATACTTTAATAATGGTACATAAAACACTTTTATTTCAGTCATATATTTAAAAGAAAAAAGCATTAAAAATAACTGTAACAGCGGATATACAACATAGAAAGTTGTAATTTGTGACGCTAATGGCAAAGCGGAGAGTATAAACGATTAGTTTTTTTGTATGTGTTTCAAGTTATCAGATTACATAAGATTAGTGAAATGTTTACATAAGATGTTTTATGTAAGCTCCATGGTAACAACAAAGAAAATACAGGAATATGATATACAAGATAAAATGAAAAAAGAATCAATATGTCAAAACAAAAATCAACAAAATGCAAGGGGCTGTTGAGAGAGAGAGAAAAGAGCACACAATATTTATATGACACACAGAAATAATTAACAAAAGGGCAATAGTAAGTCTTTCTCAATTGGTAGTTACTTTAAATGTAAATTGATTAAACTCTCAATCAAAAGACTAGAGTAACTGAGTGGATGACAAAAAAAAGCTCCAACTATATGCTATCTACCAGATACCCACCTTAGGTCAGGCGGATTGGCTCACATGTGTAATGCCAACACTTTGGGGGGCTGAAGCAGGTGGATCACCTGAGGTCAGAAGTTTCAGACCAGCCTGGCCAACATGGTGAAACCCTATCTCTACTAAAAATACAAAAAAATCCAGCTGTGGTGGTTGGTGCCTGTAATCTCAGCTACTCGGGAGGCTAAGGCAGGAGAATTGCTTGAACCTGGGAGGCAGAGGTTGCCAAGATTGCACCATTGCACTCCAGCCTGAGTGACAAGAGCAAGGCTCCATCACAAGAAAAGAAAAAAAAAAAGAAAAACAAAAACAAAAACAATAAAAAACAAGACACTCACCATAGATACAAGACATGCATAGACTGAAAGTCAGAGGATGAAAAAAGATATTCCATAAAAATGGTAACCATGTCCTTTGCCCACTTCTTAATGGAGTTATTTTTTTCTTATAAATTTGTTTAAGTTCCTTATAGATACTACATATTAGAGCTTTGTCAGATGCATAGATTACAAAAATGTTCTTACTTTCTGTAGGTTGTCTGTTTACTCTCTTGATAGTTTCTTTGTTGTGCAGAAGCTCTTCAGTTTAAGTAGATCCCATTTGTCAATTGTTAGTTTTGTTGCAGTTGTTTTTGGCATCTTTGTCATGAAATTTTTGTCCATTCCTATGTCCAGAATTGTATTGCCTATGTTGTCTTCCAGGGTTTTTGTAGTTTTGGGTTTCACATTTATGTATTTAATCCGCCTTGAGTTTATCTTTATATATGGTGTAAGGAAGGGGTCGAGTTTCAATCTTAGGCATATGGCTAGCCAGTTCTCTCAGCATCATTTATTGAACAGGGAGTCCTTTCCTCATGGCTTGTTTTTGTCAGGTTTGTTGAAGATCAGTTAGTTGCAGGTATGTGCCCTTGTTTCTGAGTTCTCTATTCTGTGTCATTGATCTACATGTCTAGTTTTTTTGTTTGTTTACCAGTATCATGCTGCTTTGGTTACTGTAGCACTGTAGTATAGTTTAAAGTTGGGCAGCATTATGTTTCCAGCTTTATTCTTTTTGCTTAGGATTGCCTTGGCAATTTGGACAATTTTTGGTTCTATATGAATTTTAAAATGTCCTTTTTCTTTAGTTCTGTGAAGAATGACATTTTGGTAGCTTTAATAGAAACAGCATCAAATCTATAAGTTGCTTTGAGCATTATAGCCATTTTAATAATATTGATTCTTACTGTCCATGAGCATAAAATGTTTTTTTCATTTGTTTGTATCATTTCTGATTTGTCTGAGCAGTGTTTTGTAGTTCTCCATGTAGAGACCTATTGCCTCCCTGGTTAGCTTTATTCCTAGGTATTTTATTTATTTGTGGCAATTATGAACGAAATTACACTCCTGATTTGGCTTTTTGCTTGAGTGTTTTGGTACATAGCAGTGCTAGTGATTCTGCACCTTGATTTTGCATCCTGAGACTTTGCTGAAATTGTTTATCAGACAGGAACAGACACTTTTTGATATGGTTTGGCTGTGTCCTTACCCAAATCTCATCTTGAATTCTCATGGGTGGTGGGAGGAAGGTGGTGGGAGGCAACTGAATCATGGGGGCAGGTCTTTCCCATGCTGTTCTTATGGTAGTGAATAAGTCTCAGAGATCTGATGGTCTTATTAAGAGGAGTTTCCCCACACAAGCTCTCTTCTCTTGTCTGCCGCCATGTGAAACATGACTTCACCTTCCACCATGATTGTGAGGCCTCCCCAGCCACGTGGAACTATAAGTCCACTAAACCCCTTTCTCTTGTACATTGCCCAGTTCGGGGTATGTCTTTATCAGCAATGTGGAAACGGACTAATACACTTTTCTAAAGAAGACATATATGCAGGCAACAATCTTATAAAAAAGCTCAGTGTCACGGATCATTAGAGAAATGCAAATCAAAACGACAATGAGATATCATTTCACACCAGTCAGAATGATTATTATGAAAAAGACAAGAAATAATAGATGCTAGTGAGGTTGTGGAGAAAAAGGAACACATACACTGGTTGTGGGAGTATAAATTTGTTCAACTATTGTGGAAGACAGCATGGCAATTCCTCAAAGACCGAAAAACAGAAATATCATTTGACCCAGCAATCTCATTACTGGGTATATAGCCAAAGGAATATAAATTGCTCTATCATAAAGACACATACATGCATATGCTCATTGCAGCACTATTAGCAATAGTAAAGACATGGAATCAATCTAGATGTCAATCAGTGGCAGACTAGATAAAGAAAATGTGGCACATATACAATATGGAATGCTATGCAGCCATAAACACGAACAATATCATGTCCTTCACAGAAACATTGATAGAGCTGAGGGCCATTATCCTTAGCAAACTAATGCAGAAACAGAAAGTGAATACTGCCTGTTCTCACTTAAAAGTGAGAGTTAAATGATGAGAACGCATGGACACATAGAGGGGAGCAACACACACTGGAGCCTATCAGAGGGTGGAGGGTGGGAGAAAGGAGCAGACCAGGAAGAAAAATAACTAATGGGTACTAGGCTTAATGCCTGGGGGATAAAATAATCTGTACAACAAACTTCCATGACACACATTTTCCTGTATAACAAACCTGCACATGTACCCCTGAATTTAAAATAAAAGTTAAATTAAAAAAAGGGGGTAACCAAAGGGAACAGGGGTAAGCTATACTTAGATAAAATAGATTTTAAGTAAAAACTATCAAAAGAGACAAAAAGGACATTATATAGATTTTAAGTCAAAACTATCAAAAGCGACAAAAAGGATGTTATATAATGATGAAATGGTCAACTTTATCTATATTTATATATAAAATTGTTAAATCAGCCTAGTTAGTTGACCATTAGTGTGGATAAATGTGTGTGTGTATATATATATGTGTGTGTGTGTGTGTGTGTGTGTGTGTGTATTCACCTCACATCAGAGTTACCAGATATATGAAGCAAATACTGACAAAATTGAAGGGAGAAATAGATAGCAATACAATTTTAGTAGCTGACTTCAATACCCCAGTTTCAATAATGGGTACAACAACAAGAATACCAATAAAGAATCAGAGGATATGAACAATATTTTAGGCCAGTTGGACTGAACGGACATATGTAGAACACTTGACATAAGAATATACATTCTCAAGTGTGCGCATAACATTCTCCAGGATAGTTTCATATTAGCTCACAAAAAAGTCTTAACACATTTAAGAAGATTAAAAGTATACAAAATATCTTTTCCAACTACAAAAGAATGAAACTAGAAATTGATTGTAGCAGGAAAAACGTAAGGATCACAAATGCATGGATATTTAATAACAAGACCTTCTTAAATGTCCAACAGTTTAAAGAATAAATTACAAGATAAATTTAAAAATATCTAGACATAAATGAAAAGAAAACACAACATATCAAAACATATGGAATGCAGCAGAAGCTATACCAATGGGAAAGTTTATAGTGCTAAATGCTTACAAAGTAGGTAACCTAGAAGTGATAAATTCCTAGAAATATTCAACCTACCAAGACAGAATTATGAAAAAATAGAAAATATATGCAGATCTATAGAGAGGATATTGAATCAATAATCAAAAAACTCTTGAGAAAGAAAAGCCGAGGAACAGATGGCTTCATTACAGAATTCTACTAAACATTTAAAGAAGAATTAATGCCAACTACAACAAACGTAAAAACTTCTGTGTAGCAAAGGAAACAATCAACTGAGTGAAAGGCTTATCTCTGATACTTTTTTAGGGTACTTACTTACAGTTTCAGCAAGTCCTCAAACTTCCTTATGTAGCATGTATTTTGTAATGCCTTCCTTCCCATCCTAAAATAAAAAATCACACATACTGTAAGCAAATTATAGTTTTTAACAAGTTAATATAATATCACACTGTAATGAAAAAATAAAGTGAATACAAGCTTTACTTAAATTTACCTAAGTGTAATATATGCTTGAGAATGATGCACTGAAAGATGGGTATACAACTTTTTATGTAAAGTTCAGATATTAAATATTTTTGGCTTTGCCAGTAATAGCCTCTGTTGCAGGTACCCACCTCTAGCATAAGAGTACAAAAGAAAGTCATAGACAATAGGCAATAAATGGGCATAGCTTTGTTCCAATAAAACTTAATTTACAAATTCAAACGACAGGCATGAGTTTGCCCAGAGTCTCAGTTTGACAATCCCTGAGCTAAAGACATTATTGAATTATCAGATGTTTGCCTGAATATGTGAAATGATTGTGTATTCAATAACTTTAAGTGAAAAAAATGATAGAAATATGTAGGCGTGTTCGGGTGAATATGTTAGCACTATGAGCAGCAATGTTGTTGGTGACATGATTTTCCAAAATTGTAAATGACACTGAATAAATTTCTGAAGTCCAAACTGTATAAATTGCTTTTATACTCACATGAATATTTGGTAAGATTATTTGAAATTTGTATAGTCATACCAGTTATGTGTCAACCAAAATTGACTCTAAAAATTTCCAAAAGGCTTCCTCAATACTGATACCACCTCCATGTAACATTATTTTTGGTTAAATTCTTGGAAGTGGAAACTTTGTATCAAAATGTAAACAGTATTTTGTTATGCTATGGTAACATAAAATATATGGAGTATTTATCCATTCTTTGAGCTGAAAATTAGTTTGTAATATTTAAAAATTTTAACACTAGAAAAAAGGGCTATAAAACACTTTGACTCACATAGTCCTTTAAGTTTGACTTATGTGGTACTTGGCAATTGTACACATTTATAAACATATGTATTACTTTATGTTATTGACTAGTATTCTGAATTAAAACCCCATTTTATTATGTGGGTATTAATCTAATTTTTACAAATATAGCTATATTCCTAACAGATGCAAATATTTGTATTTTAGATCTTAAACATAAATAAACTCTAATAAACTTCCCATCTTTTCTCACCTATTATAATTTGCTATTAGGATATTTTTATAAATAGAATCTGAAAATTAATACATTTTTACTGAAAATTTTATTAGGCAAGCTAAGATCACCAGTATTATAATCCACTAAAGGGTTCATAAAATATTATTACAAAACAGAACAGACAGTGAACATATTTATAAGGATATCAAAACCTTAATATTGAATTGTATACTCAGTGTACATCTACTTCAATCAAAATTTGCTATTAAATGGTTATTTAAGAAAGTTTTACTCATTACAAATTTATTTCTACTTTAACTTTTTGAGCATTGTGGTTATAACTAAATTTGATATTTCAAGGAGGAAAGCCCTCAGCCTTTGTCGTTCTCCATGATACTGACATTTTTTAAGATTGTATGCCATGATTTTGAAGACTGCTCTTCACTTTGGGTCTGTCAAGTTCATTATTATCAGCAGTCACTTGTACGCCAATAAAGCGTAACTCTCATTTCTGTTTTGCTGTTGTTGTTTGTTGTGGTTGTTGTTAGTATCATATTCAACCTTCTGGACTTGACTCTGTAATACCATACTTTGATTTTTAAATTTTTAATTCCATTTTTATTTTCCTCAAGCAACTTCTCTCCATTTTCCCCACAGTCACCAGAATGTGGGCTCCATTAGAGCTAAGATTTTGACTGTGTTGTTTGGATTTTTTTTACCCCCTCGCTCAATACGTACGTGTATTTTCTCATAAATGGAGTCTGATTTTATGTATATTTGATAGGAATAAACCACGGTGATGTGTTCTTAGTTTCCTCACATTCAAAATGCACATCTTGTCCATTTGCCCTTTTATTGGTGGTGTTAATTTTGTTTCAATTTTGTTAAATATGTTCACCTAGTTTTACACTCTAATATTACCATTTTTCTCTTTGTAAATAATATGTAAATATGGGGAATATAGACTGTTTAAATATCATGTTCTTCAAATCTTTACCCAGTATGTTTAGTAACCATTGAAAATTCTTGCCTGAATCAATTACTACTCTCACAAAATGATGTTCTAACTCCGTTTTATATTCATATTTATTTGTGAGAATTATAATGTAATAAAGATCTCTCCCTTCTTGCTTATTTTTTATCTATATGTACTCAGAAATTATTTTTTCAGTTTTTCAATTATTATTTTTTTCTTACTGTTATTTATTATGAGACAATACAACTAAGTACAATTTGTGATGCTGTATTCAATACTAGATCAGGTAAAATTTGCCATAAAGAGCATTATTGAGACAGCTACAGAAATTATGTAAAATTATGAACTGACTTAGCAAAAAAATAAAATAGAGAAAAAAATAAAAAAGACTAAGAGAGAGAAAAAAAGAGTGAGGAAGTAAATTATATGTCTGTAAATACATAAAAGCATATCTTTAAATTCTGTTTATATGTTAGAAAAATTCATAATTATAGATAAAGTGACATGATGTCTACAACTAACTCACTAACATATGTTTGTGTGTACAGAGAGATAGAGCAGTGAGAGGGAACGAAAACATCAGGAGTACTATTCTTGCCAAAAAGGCATTACCTAAATCTCATCATGATGAAATATTGGATCAAATCAAATCAAATTATAGGACATTCCATGAAACAACTGTTCTATAACCCTTAAAAATGTCAATATTATAAAAGACAATCAGAAAGTGAGCACGCACAAATGTGACAAAATGTTAACAATTGTTGAATTCATCTGGATGAAGGATATGTGAAGCTTTTGTACTATTCATGTAAGTCTTCTGAAACTTTGAAATTATTTCAAGAAGAAAAGTTCAAGATTAGTTATTGAAGAGATGACCATACCAAAACAAAAATAAGAATGTAATTACTCCAAAATTTTGATGTCTTATGATGCAGAAACCTTCAGTCTATATATGTTAAGACTTTGTGATTTTACTGGTCTCATCCTTTCCATGTGTTCTATTATATACTTCAACTATAACTCAACTGGTAAACAGATTGGCCTATTAGAAAAAAAGCTCTTACAAAAAGCTCGTCGCAAAGGCAGATTTTTAAAATACCAACGGTGCACAGGGAGTATTAATAAAGTGGGTCTTTTTTTTCTGTAAAACAAATAAATTTCCCTCATTTTTCTTCCTCTAATAAAGTGATATATATTCATTCTATATATCATTTATATATATAAAGTATTTTCAAATTTTTTATATATAAATATAAATGTGTATACACACACACACACATATTTGATGGTTAAGAATTTCATCTATCCTTGCTGGGTCCTTTTATTTTCCCCCCAAGATATAAAACCAAAATAACAATTCTTAGTTGTTATTTTTTGTTTTGTTTTGTGTTTTGTTTCTTTTTTTTCAGATGGAGTTTTGCTCTTGTTTCCCAGGGTGGAGTGCAATGGCGCAATCTCAGCTCACCACAACCTCTGCCTCCCGGGTTCAAGCGATTCTCCTGCCTCAGCCTCTCAAGTAACTAGGATTACAGGCATGGGCCACCACGCCTGGCTTATTTTGTATTTTTAGTAGAGACAGGGTTTCTCCATGTGGTTCAAACTGGTTTCCAACTCCTGACCTCAGGTGATCTGCCTGCCTCGGCCTCCCAAAGTGCTGGGATTACAGGTGTGAGCCACTGTGCCTGGCCCAGAATAACAGTTTTATCCTCAAATAATTTTGCCCATAAATGAAAGTCAGTATAGAAAACAATATCCTTCTAGACTATGCCCCTAATATCCTTCTAGACTATGCCACTAATATCCTTCTAGACCATGCCACTAATATCCTTCTAGACTATGCCACTAATATCCTTCTAGACTATGCCACCATAAGTAAGGAAATCATCTTCTATATAAAAAGGCCAGTTACACATTAAGGGTTTATTTATAGAAAAGGATACTTAGGCAGACCGGGCCCTACCTTGGGTAAGGAGAACAGGAAAATGCCTTGCCTTTAGATAGAAAAGCACAGACTCTTTTAAGGAGAAGTGAAAAGAGACACTGCAGTGCTTGGGTTGAGGTAAACTCACCCATGAGGTAAACTGGGGTGGGGAATGCTGAATTCCAGTTTAGGATGGCCAGAGACATTTCTACTCACCAAGCTTAGAGACCTAGGAGATACAGAATTTCACTCACCCATTACTTCCTCACGCTTTTTTTTCCTCTCTCTTAGTCTTTTTAAATTTTTTTATCTTCTTGCTAAGTCAGTTCATAATTTGGGACTGCCATAATATGCTAATGACATATCTGAGAAGGTGTGCTTGCTGGAGTCAAAATGTAGGTAACCCAAAATGCTAAGCCCTTCAAGATCAAGATGTTAGAAAATAGATGTGATAATGCACTTGTTCTAATATTATCAACAGATTTGTCCTTTGCTAGAGAACATATGACATTTAAATGTTTTCTTTGTTAGTATGCTATCGAATTTATTGACTTGCCTCTGAATGTAATATGAGACTTTAATTTTCATGTTTGAATTTTGCTTTTCTATTTTCCTCAGGAAAGATTCTTTTGTTCTGCCTGCACTTACTCACGGTGTAGGCTCCATGACGGCAGAGATGTTGTCTGTCTTGTTTAGCATTGTATTTCCAGGACCGTGCTCATACATAGAAGACAATGAATAAATATTTTTGAGTAAACAAGTGGATGAAGAAGTGAATAATTTTGCATACAGATAATCTTGCTAATTTTGTGTTAAAATGTCTCAAAAAACAATAAGTGGTGAGAAATTTCTTTAAAAATTTAGCTGCGTCATAAAAGTTCAAGAGTCCCAGTCACTATGATGAGGCTGTCTTCCCTGTACACACACTTTGTACGGTGTCATTTAGAATGTTACTAGATAATTTTCTTAAATACAATTATAACGATTCAACAGATATTACCATTATGAAAGTGATCTATATACATTTAAATAAAATATTCATTACAATGGGAGAGGTGGGAAAAACAAGCAAACATATATTTTCTTATAACGTGACCCTAATGGACTGAAATTCTTATACCCTTTCCCCAGAGAAATGACTTCCTGTGAATGGGTGCCATTTTACCAGGAGGTAAAAATAAAGACAATGGCCAGTTTAGAAACTATGAATTTATTACATTTGGAAATTGCTGTTTGTGAAAATCTCTGACGTCAAATTCTTCTAAAGTTGTCCTATGCCGAGTGATATGAATCACTATAATTCATTTGCCAACATTACTTGAGGATTGTGTTCAGTGAAAGTCAGTATGGCATAATGGCAAAGATTGTGGTCTCTGGAGCCAGATATCCAGGACTCAAACCCAATTCCAGTGTTAACTAACTCAATGACTCTGAGCCAGTTATTCAATCTCTCTGAGCCTCATCTCTAAATAAGAATAATGATAGAGTTGTGTGTGAACATTAAAATAAGTTAATGCATGTAGAGTTACTAAGCCATGCCCAATATATCAGAAGCAATCACTAATATTATATTTAATATTAATGTCTTAGTGTGTGGAGAGAATTAGTGTGTGGAGAATTCGTATATGGAGGGAGATATTACAATTACTGTTGTGTATGCTGTCCTGTGGATACCAGCTGAGACAAAAATCACCTCTGAGGGCCACTAGAAAAGTTGGCAGTAAGCACAGTACCCGTGTGGGTTCATGATGCTGTCTGCTCTCCCTGTCTAGTGGAAGAGAATCCTAGGCTTTCAGGTCACTGCAGCAGTGACCATTGTTAGCTAATGATAAAGCACCTTATCACAACGTTTAGATACTTTGAGGTAAACTGTTCAACGTTTTATAACCTCTACGTTTTATGCCAAAATTTGGAGTGTTTTGAATTGAAGAGACTGCTATAGAGATAATTTCTGGAATTAAAGATCTTGTGTGTAAGGATGACACAAAAACCTCATAATCCAAATGTATACTAGCTTTTCACCCAAAAGGCAACATTAGACGAGTTATAAGGTTGGTGCAAAAGTAATTGCAGGTTTTTGCCGCTAAAAGTAATAGTGAGAATCACCATTACTTTTTCACCAACCTAATACTTTACCCCCGCACCTCCATTTCTATCATTTATTTGTCAAATGAAGTTTTGAGACCACGTGATCTCCATATGCCTTATTTCATCGGTATTCACTTTTACTCCCACTGTTTTGTATATAAATTGGTATTTTCACTTCCTCTTCTCTCTGATACCACAAGAATGAAAAAACAGTCTAAGACTTAGAGCTTTATGTGTGTGTGTGTGTGTGTACACACACATATATAAAACTTTCGCAAAGACCAGAGTCATCTACGAAAACTTAACTTTGATCAACAAATTGTAAGTGTTGCTATGAGAAGAAGAAAACAGAACAGATTTTTTTTAAACAGTAGAATATAATATGGGATGTCTGCAAGGCTGCAGAGAAAACATTTTCATTTTCCCATTTCTGAAGTTGGGGCTTTCGGAGCAAAACTAAAACAGAAACTTCAGACCTAAATTAAAGACGACTTTTACCAAAAGACGACTGAATATTTAATAAGGGATTTACATTCTTGGAGGTATGTCAAAGGGAGGCCGGGCATGGTGGCCTGTAATCTCAGCACTTTGGAAGGTCGAGGCGTGTGGATCACCTGAGGTCAGGAGTTTGAGATCAGCCTGGCCAACATGGTGAAACCCTGTCTCTACTCAAAAATACAAAAAAATTAGCCAGGTGGTGCATGCTGGATAGTCCCAGCTACTTAAGAAGCCGAGGCAGGAGAATAGCTTGAACCTGGAAGGCAGAGGTTGCAATAAGCCAAGATAGCACCACTGCACTCTAGCCTGGGTGACAAGAGTGAAACTCTGTCTCTAAATAAATAAATAGATGTCAAAGGGAGATAAAATCTAGAACTATGGAAATATCCCATGGAATGAAACAGTGAAATACATTTTTTCCCAGTGAATTGCATTGACATTCCAAAAGATAAGAACTCAGGGCCCAAAGGGAGTATGTTCCCATTAAGGAGATTCAGTTTTTCTCCCTCCTTTTAAAGGGAAGCAGGTAATATGTATATAAGCTCACAAATTCCTATTTTTAGGGTTTCTCCTTTTTGGTTTCTATACACAGGCCTATCTGTCTGTCTTTCTGCATCGCCCCAGACAGGGAAATGTTTGGGAGAAAAGGAAACAACGTGCTTGTAAATCATGTGTTTACTTTCTGGATAATACGAATAAATACGAACTTTCAAAAATGATCATTATCAATGGAGCAAAAATAGAAAAAGACCAAAGCTTTTATACCAAAGTTACTTCTTACAAATTACTGATGACATTAAAAGTGTTTGGACTGTTTTCTCCTAAATTGATCCATAGTCATTCGTTTGAACTCTTAAATATTTTATTAATGAGAAAAAAATGGGGACACATTTTTGGGCTGATACAGCTGAAGGGAAGCTTTTGTTATTTAAAATATGGGGCAGGGAGTATTTAGGAGAAAACGTAATTATTTTCTGTTCATCAACAGAAGGATGAAAGCTCTGCAATCTCTCATTCAGCCTTGGGCAGTATAAATTTTGAAACCCTATTAAGTGACTTGATCATTTACTTCCATACTTCTTGTCTGTAAAATTTTCTTCAGCTTTGATCATAAGGAACACTTTTTAAAAATATGCTGTGCTTTCAATGTTGTGTCTACCTTGATTTTTTCTTATCTCTGTCGTATACCATACCTAAGTGTAAGAAGTTTAGGGGAACTAAAGGAAATAAGCTACCTGATCCTCTGTCATCCACGTAATTTCTCCTGTTCTTATAAAAGAGAACAGAGCAGGGAGTTATCACCCTCCTCGGACGCCCATGTAATGCCTGATTATGAAAGACAGTCATTCTGCCAAGCTCCTTTCTGTTTATTGTGATCAGTTCAGACAGCTTTCAGAGACAGACACTAGGAGTCAGATTTTTATGAAATAAGTGGAAAAATCTCTGTCCTATGAGGATCTACTTTTCTTTATGGATCTTCTATCAGGTATTAAACTGTGATAATTTTTACAATTTTCTCAATAACTAATGAGTCTACATTGTTAACAATTATGTCCTTAGTTGAGATACAAAACATTGACACATTCAGTTTAAGTTTTCACAAAACATTCAAAGTATACAAACTCCATAATAATTTTTAAAAAGCTAAAAGATTTATTGGTTTTTATATAGGGTAGAAGGTTTCTATGTGAGAAAAGAGGAAGAAGATAAAAATAAAAAGAAAAGAGAAAGTTGAAAGTAAAGGGATAAAAAATAGAGGGTAGACAATGGGGAAAGAAAGGTGAAAAGTTGAAGTATGTTTTCAAATATCACATAAACATATTATGTCATGCTTACCAATGCATAATGTATTGAAATGTATTAGTTTGAACAATGACAGTATTCTTTTAGTTTTTGCTTCATTCATCATGTTTTCAGTAAAACAGTAATATTCAGATTAATATATACTTTATAGCTTTTATATGTTGATATATGTGGAGAATTTTAGTGACAACTAATGATAACAATTTAGTCAACATTTATTGAGAATTTACCATGTCACAGATACACTGGTTCTTTGACAAATGTATAATGACATATACCAGCCATTATAGTATCATACAGAGGAGTTTCACTGCCCTAAAAATTTTCTGTACTCAGCCCATTTCTCTCTCCCTGTCTCCTAACCTCTGGAAACCACTGATCCTTTTACTGTCTCTATATTTTTACCTTTACCAGAATGGCATGTAATTAGAATCATACAGTATTTAGCCCTTTCAGTTTGACTTCTTTCACTTAGTAACAAAGTTTCCTTGATGTGTTTTCATTTATTTTTTGTGCTACTTAATATTTCATTGTCTGGATGTTCCACTGTCTATTCATTTACCTGTTGAAGGACATCTTGGTAATTATGAACAGAGCTGTCAAACATTTGTTTGCAGGTATTGGGGGCATAATTTTTCAACTCACTTTGGTAAACACCAAAATGTTGAATTTCTGGGTTATATGCTAAGAGTATGTTTGCTTTCATTTTAAGAATTCCAATGTGTTTTTAAAAGTAGCTCTACCATTTTGCATTCCCACCAGCAAGGCTTGAGAGTTCCAACTGAACCGCAACTTTGCCAGCATTTGGTGTTTTGTTTTGGAGACATATTCATTATTGATCAGAAAATATTATATAATAAGAAAACGTTACTAGAAACTTAGAGGACTTGGCCAAAATTTCACCCGGATGTATTGAAGTTCTAGTCACACAAATTAATGTAAATAGAAAAGGAGTGTCAAAAACCGTCCCTGAGTATTGTATCTCAGGAGTGACACACACTGTATTATAAAATTAAGATATCTTCACTGTATATAATTCAGATTACTTTAGATTTAATACAGTACATCTACTTATGCATTGACAGACACTTGTAGATTAAATTCATCCTGCTTTTTCAAGAAGTTGGGGACATACAAATGTATTCACCTAAGTTAATATTCAGTATCCATTAGTTTATTATTTATTTTTGGATTTAAAATTTATGAAATACGGTGTTGTGATGTACTCTTTAGTCCCAGCTACCTGGGAGACTGAGGAGGGGGAATGGCTTCAACCCGGGGGTTAGAACTTGCAGTGAGCCATGATCATGGCATTGCACTCCAACCTGGGTGGCAGAATGAGACCCTGATGCTAATAATGAAATAAATAAATAAATAAATAAATAAATAAATAAGCAGACATTTACTCAGTGCTTTACCTAGAATACGCCAGGCATTTGTTAAACCTGGGAATAAATGTATGAATAAATTTTGGCTTTGTTTAAAATAATGTATTAGTCACAGTTGTTTTGGTCAAATGTGACAGAAACACCACTCAGACTGCTAAAGCATAAATGGGAATTTATTGCTCAAATACCGAGAGCTCAGTAGCCGGCTAGCTTAAGGAGTTTAGAGTTCTTTACATGTTTTTTCCTGCTTCTGTCTCTTTTTTTCATTGTCTCTCTCCTTCAGAATTTATCATTTTATTTTATCACCCTTCTTTTTTGACACAGATGAATTCCACTGGGGTGGTGAAGATGAGAACACTGCTACAAACAATTCCAGGAATACACCATTTCTATTTATAGTCGCAGAGAAAAAGAGAGCTTTTCTCTCTGTTCACATACCCTTAAACCCTGATTTGGCTTACTTCAGTTGAGCTTATTCTCATCTCTAGGGGTTTTTGTGAATTATAATGCCTTGAGTTAGAAGGTGGCATTATGTTGAGTGGGTACAATAAGTGTTTCCATCCAGATAATTTGAAGTACTCACAAGGGTCCACCAGGTATAATCATATAATACTTTAATCAATATAACGATATGCCATAGTAGGATAAAGGAAGCACAGGCAAGCATTGTGGACCCAAAGATTTTTCAGTACCCTTTTATAGTTGCACAAAAATGCTTTATCTCTGAATTATGCATTACCAAGATATGTTCAAGAAATTTTTGTTTCAAAAGTGCTTCGGCAAAAGTTTCAGTGGGCTCATTTATGTGCCGTTGATCACGTGACCAAACCAGGCTGTGTCATCAGTTACAACAGGAATAAACTACCAATCTATACATCCCAAAACACTGTAAACAACTGACTTTAAGCACCACAAGGGGAATATGAACCTTAAACAAAAGATTGTGAGTTATTATTTAACTTCATTATTCTTATCTTAGTCAACAGTTAGTACTAGACTTCAGATATTGCCAGAAGTAAGCATAGAACTATGGTAGTCTAACTGAAAGATAACTTTACCTTATAGAAAGTGTGTTATATGTGTTATAGGATATGAGGAGGGTGATATGATTTGGCTCTGTGTCCCCACCTAAATCTCAGCTTGAATTGTATTCCCTACGTGTTGAGGGAGATAGGTGATTGGATTACGGGGGAGCTTAATCCATGCTGTTCCCATGCTAGTGAGTTAATTCTCATGAGATTTCATGGTTATATAAGTGTTTGACAGTTCCTCCTACACAGTCTTCTCTCTCATTTGCTGCCATGTAAGACATGCCTGCTTCCCCTCTGCCATGAGTGTAAATTTCCTGAGGTCTCCCCACCTATGCAGACCTATCAGTTAATTAAACTGCCTTTCTTTTTATCATTGTGAAAACAGGCTAATACAGTAAACTGATACCAGAAGTGGGGTACTGCTATAAAGATACCTGAAAATATGGAAGCAGCTTTGAAACTGAGTAACAGGCAGAGGTTGGAACAGTTTGGGGGGCATAGAAGAATACAGGATGAGGGGGAAAAGTATGGAACTTCCTAGAGACTTGTTGAATGGTTTTGACCAAAATACTGATAGTTATATGGACAACAAAATCCAGGCTGATGTGGTTTCAGATGGAAACGAGAAATCTATTGAGAACTGGAGAAAAGGTCGCTCTTGCTATGCTTTAGCAAAAAGACTGGTGTCATTTTGCCCCTGCCCTAGAGAACTGTGGAACTTTGATCTTGAGAGAGATGATCTGAAATTAGAACTTATGTTTAAAAGGGAAGCAGTACATAAAAGTTTGGAAAATTTGCATCTTGACAATGCAGTAGAAAAGAGAAACACATTTTCTGAGGTGAAATTCAAGCCAGCTGCAGAAATTTACATAAGTAACCACGAGCCAAATGTTAATCATTAAGATATTGGAGAAAATGTCTACAGAGCATGTCAGAGATCTTGGTGGTAGCTTCTCCCATCACAGGCCCAGAGGCCTAGGAGGAAATATGGTTTCATGGGCAAGACCCAGGGTACCTGCTATTCTATGCAGTCTTGGGACATGGTGCCTTGCTTCCCAGCCCGTTCAGCACCAGTTGTGGTTAAAAGGGGCAAAAGTACAGCTCTGGCTGTTGCTCCAGAGGGTGCAAGCTCCAGGTCTTTGTGACTTCCACATGGTGTTGGGCCGCAAGGTGCACAGAAGTGAAGAACTGAAGTTTGGAAAACACTGCCTAGATTTCAGGGGATATTTGGAAACGCCTGAATGTCCAGACAGAAGTCGGCTTCAAGGGTGGAGTACTCATAGGAAAACTCTGCTAGGGCAGTACAAAGGGGAAATGTGGGGTTGGAACTCACACAGAGTCTGCACTGGAGCACTGCCTAGAGAAGCTGTGAGAAGAGGGCCACCATCTTCCTGACCCCAGAGTGGTAGATCCACCAACAGCTTGCACTATGGGTCTGGAAAAACCACAGGCACTCATGCCAGCATGTGAAGGAGCTGCCCAAGGCCATGGGCGCCACCCCTTGCATCAGCATGCCCTAGATGTGAAAAATAGAGCCAAAGGAGATTATTTTGGAGTTTAAGATTTAATAACTGTCTCACCGGATTTTGGACTTGCATGGGGCCTGTAGCTATTGTTTTGGCTAATTTCTCCCTTTTGGAGTGGGACATTTACTCAGTGCTGTAGCCCCATTGTATCTAGGAAGTAAATAACTTGCTTCTGATTTTACAGGCCTATAGGCAGAAGGTACATGCCTTGTCTCAGATGAAACTTTGGACTCGGACTTTTGGTTAATGCTGGCATGAGTTAAGACCTTGGGGGACTGTCAGAAAGGCATGATTGGTTTTGAAATATAAAAAGACATGAGATTTGGGAGGAGGCAGGAGTGGAATGATATGGTTTGGCTTTGTGTCCCCATCCAAATCTCATCTCAAATCTCTCCTCATGTTTAAGGAAGGAGGTGATTGGATCATGGGAGTAGTTCCCTCTGTGCTGGTCTCATGAGAGTGAGTGAGTTCTCACAAGATGTGATGGTTTTTATCAGTGTTTGACAGTTCCTCCTGCATACTTTTCTCTCTCACCTGCCAACATGTAAGATAAGCCTGCTTCCCCTTCCAACATGATTGTAAATTTCCCGAGGCCTCCCAACCCATGCGAAACCGTGAGTCAATTAAATCTTCTTTCTTTATAAATTACCCAGTCACAGGCAGTTCTTTATAGTAGTGTGAAAATGGACTAATAGAGAGGGTATCTTTTCTTATGGTGGAAAAATCTGAACAAGTTATTATGCTATTGGAGAAGACCAAAAAGAAAGTGAAAAATTGAAGACCCAGGATAGAGTAGACATAGTAATTTGACCAGTCAGGATACATGATGGATTTAGGGAAGAGAAAAATATAATGAAGAGAAGTGTGTACTTAACTTGAAAGAAAATGGTGGATAACTTTTTCTTGAGATGGAAAAGAAAGAGTCAAGGCTAATTTAGATAAGCAGACTATGGTCAGTAAGAGAAAGATGTCTAAGCTAGTTCTCAAAAAGAAATGACAGCAAGAATGTCAAACTTCTGAAATGCAGCTGCCACTATGAGTATGTAACCAGAGAGTTCAGACTAGACATAAAATCTAGAGGAGAAAGAGGTTTTATCTTTAGTTGTATTCTAAAACGGTTCTCTTTGTTTTGCCTTAGAAAAGCCTGAGTTGTGAGTAGGTGATTCTGTGTTGGAAAAAAAAAATACAAGTTACAATACTCCAAAATCTTAAATGTTCTAAAATTCAAAATGTTTTCAGCACCAAGACGATTTCACAAGTAAAAAATTTTATACCTAAAGTGCCATGATAGGTCATAGTCAAAACTTTATTTTATATACACAATTAATTAAGATATTATATAAAATTACTTTCAGGCTATGTGTATAAGGTATACATAAAACATAAATAAGCTTTATGTTTGGACTTGGGTTCTATCTCCAACCTCATTATGTATATGTTAATATTCCAAAATCCTTAAAATTCTAAATCCAAAACCCTTCTGACACCAAGCATTTTGGGTAACAGTTACTCAATCTGTATCTAATTTAAGCTTTGTATGTGCACATTGGGCTATATTTATTTGTCATGACAGTAAGAAGGTAATTCATAAATTGGCCTATGTTGACCCAGAAAGACCAAGAAGTCTTATCCTTTCCCAGTGAAGGAATATGGGGTACTCAGACTATAATGAAGTGGGCAAAGGTTTGGAGTTGGAAAAAGGAGGAATGAAAGAACTTGTACAGAAGACAAAAGGGCTTCAACTAGTCCACGGAGTCAAATAATCTAGTTAGAAAAAGAGAACTAGGCTCCAGAAACAAAACAAAACAAAACAAAACAAAAACATAGCTCACTGCAGCTGTGTGGACACAACAAAACACCTTCACATAACCATACACCATCTTTGGGAGAAGGAAAGAAATTTTGCAATTCTGAAGGACTCACGCTTTGCTCATAAGTAAAGTAATCCCAACGCATTATTTAAACCAATACTAGATTTGTTAAGTTAAACATTTAAACTAAAAACTGAAAGAGAAATTCTTTAAATCACTGAAGTCTGAAAGGGTTATTTGGCAAGTATAGGTTGCCTGCCACACATTAAAAAAAAAAAATGAGATGGAACAGAACATTCTGGATCATATTAGAATGATTGTCTATGCATTGCATTAACTTGACTATGTCTTTGATTTTTGAAAAGAACAGTTTTCACATTTGAAAGAGCTAAGTTTCTATACAACTATATTACCTCCTATGATTACTTTTAAAATATTTTCTTGTCACTTTGATTAAGTAGGTAACTGATATGGTTTGGTTCTGTGTCCCCACCAAATCTCACGTTGAATTATAATCTCCAGTGTTGGAGGTGGGGCCTGGTGGGAGGTGATTGGATGAATCAGGGGTGGACTCTTCAGTAATGGCTTAGCACCATCCCCTTGATGCTGTTCTCATGATAGAGCTTTTGCAAAATCTGGTTGTTTAAAAGTATCTAGCACATTCACCTACTTCCTCCTACTCCAGCCATGTGAAGTACTGACTCCCCCTTCATCTTTCTCCATGATTTTCCCTGAGGCTCCCCCAGAAACCAAGTAGATGCCAGCACCATGTTCATGTATAGCTGTAAAACAATAAGCCAATTAAACCCCTTTTCTTTATAAATTACTCAGTCTCAGGTATTTTTGTATAGTAATTTGAGAATGTACTAATACAGAAAATTGGTACTGAGGAGTGGGACACTGCTATAAAGGTACCTGAAAATGCGGCAGCAACTTTGAAACTGGGTAATGGGCAGATGTTGGAAGAATGTGGAGGGCTCAGAAGAAGACAGGAAGATGAAGGAAAGTTCAGGACTTCCTAGAGATTGGTTGAATAGTTATGACTGAAATGCTGATAGTGATATGGAAAGAGATAGCCAGGCTGTGGAGGTCTCAGATAGAGATGAGAAACTTATTGGACACTGGAGTAAAGGTCACTTTTGCTATGCTTTAGGAAAAAGCCTGGCTGCATTATGCCCCTGACCTAGAGATCTGTGGAACTTTGAACTTGACACTGATGATTTAGGGTATCTGGTAGAAGAAGTTTTGAAGCCCCAAGGCATTCAAGATGTCACCTGGCTGCTTCTAACAACCTATGTTCATGTGCATGAGCAAATAAATAATGTAAATTTGGAACTTATATTTAAAAGAGAAGCAGAACATAAAGGTTTGAAAAATTTGCAGCCCGGCCAAGTGGTAGAAAAAACAACAACAACAACAAAACACTTCCAGGAGAGGAATTCAAGCAGGTTGCAGCAATTTGCATAAGTAAAAAGAATCCAAGTGCCAATAGTTAAGACAATGGAGAGAAGGCATCAGAGGCATTTCGGAGACCTTTGTGACAGCCTATCCCATCACAGACCCAGAGGTCTAGTAGGACTGAATGCAGGATTGCTACCTGCATTGCAGTTGTTCCAGCTCCAACCATGGTTCAAAAGGATCCAGGTACAGTTTGGGCCACTGCTTCATAGGGTGCAATCTATAAGCCTTGGAGGCTTCCATGTGTTGTTAAGCCTGTGGGTGCATGGATTGCAAGAGTTGAATCTTGGAAGCCTCTGCCTAGACTTCAGAGAATGTATGGAAAAGCATGGATGTCCAGGCAGAATCCTGCTGCAGGGGCTGAGACCTCATGGAGATCCCCTACCAGGGCAGTGCAGAGGAGAAATGTAGGGTTGGAGCCCCCACACAGAGTCTGCATTGGAACACTGCCTAGTGGAGTTGTGAGAAGAGGGTCACCATCTGCCTGATCCCAGAATGGTAGATTCACTGACAGTTTCCATGTCCCTGAAAAATCTGCAGGCACTCAATGCCAGCCCTTGAGAGCAGTGAAGAGGGCTGTGTTCTGCAAAGCCACAGGAGCAAAGCTGCCCAAGGCCTTTGGAGCCCAACCCTTGCATCAATGTTCCTTGGATATGAGACATGGAATCAGAAATTACTTTAGAGCTGTAAGATTTAATGACTGCCCTGCCTGTTTGGACTTGCATGGGGCCTGTAGTCTCTTTCTTTTGGCCAATTTCTCTCTTTTGGAGTAAGAGAATTTACCCAGTGCCTATACCCCCATTTTATCTTGAAGGTAACAAACTTGTCTTTAATTTTACAGGCTCATTGGAAGAAGGGACTATCCTCATCTGAGACTTTGAACTTGGACTTTTGAGTTAATGCTAGAATTTAAGATTTTGGGGGACTGTTGGGAGGCCATGATTGTATTTTTAATGTGAGGATATGAGATTTTGGGGGGTAAGGATGGAATGATATGATTTGGATCTGTGTCCCCACCAAATCTCGTGTAAAATTGTAATCCCCAGTGTGGAAGATGGGGTCTGGTGGAGGTGATTGGATAATGGGAGTGGATCCTTTATTAATGGCTTAGCACTATTCCCTTGGTGCAGCCCTTATGATAGAGTTCTCACAAGATCTGCTTGTTTGGATGTGTGTAGCACCTCCCCACCCCCTTCTCCCTGCTCTAGCCATGTGAAATGCTGGCTCACCTTCACCTTCCACCATGATTGTAAGTTGTCTGAGGCTTCCCCAGAAGCTGAGAAGATGCCAGCACCATGCTTCCTATATAGCCTGCAGAACTATGAGTCAATTAAACGGCTTTTTAAAATAAATTACTCAATCTTTGTTCCTTTCTGTCCACAGTTTTCAGGTAATCAATGATTCAATATCAGGGTTTTTTTCACAGCAATGTGAGAATGGATTAACAGAGCAACTAAGTGTTTTTTGGTAATCCATTAGCCTATCTATAGCAAGTTGAATAGTGGCCTTTAAAAGTTTATATTCATTTGAAATCTCAGAATGTGACCTTATGTAAAAATAAGGTCTTTGCCAATATAATTAGTGGAAGAGGTCACACTACATGGGATGGGCCCTAAATACAATGACCTGTGTCCTTATTCAAGATGAGATGGCACAAAGAAAACACACCGTGAAGAAAATTCTTGTGAAAAAGAGACAAAGATCGGTGTGATATTTCCATAATTTAAGGAATGCTGAAGATCGCAGGGAGCCCTCAGAAGCTAGGAAAAGGCAATGAAAAGTTTTTACCTAGAGCCTACAGAGATAACATGGCCCTACTACCTCTTGATTTCAGAATTCTGGTCTCCTGAAATGTGAGTGAATATAATTATGTTGGTTTTTGCTACCAAGTTTATGGTAATTTTTTATGACAACCCTAAGAAATGAATACAGACTTTGGTACTGGGTAGTGTGTACTGCTGTAATATATATTTCAAAATGTGGAAGTGGTTTTGGAATTAGGTAATGGGTAGAAGGTTGAAGAATTTTGAAAATGTTCGATAGAAAAAAATCTAGATTATCTTGAAGAGATGATTTGTAGAATTATAGGCACCAAATGTGATGAGGGCTTTGATGAAAATAAGGAACACAGGAGAAAAAACTTCTGGCATTTACAGAATACATGTTATCATTATGAACAAAACGTTAAAATGTAAACATTAAAGGTGAGGTGTCAGAACAAAATGAGAAACATAACGTTGGAAAAGGGAAGAAAGGCGATCCTGGACATAGAAAGGCAGAAAATTTGGCTGAACTGTGTTCAAATATTAGGTAGAAAGTAGAACTATAAGCAATGGACTTGTTTGTTGAGCTAAGGAGATTTTTAAAGCAATGTTTAAAAGGTTTGGCCTGTTTTCTTTTTGTTGCTTATAATAAAATGAAAGAGGAAACAGATAAATTGAGGATGAAATTATTAAGCAAAATGGAATCAACACTAGATGGTTTGTAAAACTCTCAGCCTATACAGATAGCCATAGATGAGAAAGTATGTTTGTAGAAAACATGAAGAGTTTTGCCCAACAACCTTTTGGTAAAGAGTTTAGATGTGTGACTCATGGAGTCAATAAAACATTTGAAAAGAATCCATCAACAGAGATGGGGTTCTAGGGGAAGAATTTGAAGAGGGAGGTTGACACACATAAAAAATCAGCAAGGTTTTTGAGAATGTTTTATCAGGAGACACACTGAAAGCATGGACAGAAAGGAAGAAAGATGGAATAAAATGAAGGAGAAATGACTTGGAGGGCACAGTTTCAGATGTCAGCGAGGGAGAGGCTGCAGACCGCGCCAATGCCCAGAAGGTAGTTGCTAACTACAGAGATGTCATAGGCCTAGACGGTTCAGCCACAGGCCCAGAGGGCAGAGAAATGAGTCAAATAATTGTTCTTAGGCCTTGAATCCTAGTATCGTTTGCCTTGCCAACTTTCAAACTTGCTTGGCATCAGTGACCTCTTTATTTCTTTCAGTCTTCCCTTTTAGAAAAGATTTAGGAATGAGAATGCTTATCTTATGCCTATTCCAACTTCAGAGGGAGCATCACTCTGTAGAAACCCTGATTTGAACTTCTGCACTGGAAGAGAGTAAATTTTTGTTGTTTTAAGCTACCAAGTTTGTAGTAATTTCTTATTGCAGACTAGGAAACTAATACACTCTTTTAATTAAGTGTTCAAAATATTCTGATGGTTTCTGATATTTTATCTTCCTGCGATTGACTCCAAAATATATCCTTTGCCCTTGCCGTTGTCTTCAAAATGTTTCTGAGTGTCCCTTGAAAAATCCCAAAGATTTACTTCTTAACCTTATAACACTTGAAGTGTTAAAAACAATTAGGTTTCTTTGGTGTGTGATACTAGTCTGCCTTAGGTTAAATTTACATTGGTAAAATATTATTAAAGATAATATTTTAGAAACTCTAAAATGTAAGAAAAGTTCTATAGATTTGTTAATGTCCTAATTGTTTATAATTTTTGTTTATATTTATCAGAGTTATGTTTCTGGTCCTGCTTTGCCTATTATCACAAGAAAAATATAGTTATCTCAGTTATAATTTCTTTTTTTATTTTGTCTTTATTTTTATTTTTATTTTTTTGAGAGGGAGTCTAACTCTGTCACCCAGAAGTGTCATCCAGGCTAGAGTGCAGTGGCACAATCTCAGTTCACTGCAACCTCCACCTTCCCGGTTCAAGCGATTCTCCTGCTTCAGTCCCTCTAGTGGCCTGGATTACAGGCACCCACCACCACGCCCAACTAATTTTTGTATTTGTAGTAGAGACGTGGTTTCACCATGTTGGCCAGACTGGCCTCGAACTCCGGACCTCAGGTGATCTTCCTGCCTTAGCCTCCAAAGTGCTATAATTTTATGTTTAGAATTTTAATCTAGAATCTTTCAGGGTAGTGGCTTTAGACAAGGGATTTGCATCATTTTCTCTGGGGTTTTATTAAAACAGAAATGTTTAGGACCCAATTCACACTTTAAAATCTTCTTTACTTGAAACACCACATATATTTGATGTTTCCTGACCATATGCTTGAAATATTCACAGTGTATTATATATTAGAATTATCATGTTTTTCTTGTACAAGTTATATTTATTTTTAAAGATTATATATAATATTCACCCTTTTAAAAAGCAGAGTTAGTCATTTTGTGTATAGATATCTTGTCTAAAACTTTTCTTGGATTAACTTTATTATCTTGCTTGGTTTGCCACAGGAAGATCAAATTTCCTTGTCAGTGCATTATTTTTATAACGAACTTTCCTCAGAGTTTTAATTTTTGAAAATTATCAGTAATAAGTTAATTATGGGCATTTTAATATTTTATGAGCTAAAGGCTTTGTTGTTCCTCTATTTTAATGCTTCTCTGAAAGTCCTTGTAATCAGCCACATGCTTATGCATTTCATTTTCAGTAAAAAACTGTTTTATAGCTCCAATGGAAAGGACGATGCCAGGTACTTTTGGGCACAGATTATGTAACCAAGTTAGAGGCCATGCTAATGTATTATTAAGTCAGAATTTCCAGAACTCTAGTGGAGAAGCAGATGGATTGATTAGATTGTCAACCCAAGATGGAGTGGTATAAAAATTAATTAGATAATAAAGAATAAACAAAGGAGGGATGCTATGATTTTTTGTTCAAAATACTGTTGAAGTTTTAATCTTCTATTTTCAGGATATATTAGGAAGCCCTTTTGTCTTCCTAAGTTACCTATAACTCAAAACAATTTAGTAGAGTCTGCTCTTGTAAATAGACAAAAATTATATCTTATTATACCTACCTGATCCCTCAAGGATTTAAAATAAATATTAAATACTTTTATTTCATAGCAATAAAATTATTTACATAGGTTCGATAAGAATGTATCTTCCTTGATATACATAATTAGAAACATTGGTTATTCAACTGTCAACCAAAATTATTAAAAGGCTCTGAATCCAGTTTTAAAGAGTTTAGTCAAATGAAAAGCTAGGAATAGCCATTTGGGAGACACAGGCTCCAGAGAAATGGGATCAGTGATTCAAAATTAAATATAAGTTATTGCTTATACAGGCAAAAAATAAATAAATAAATTTAACAGAATAACAACATTTTGTATATCTGACTGGCTTATGAGTTACAACAAATTAATTATTCTGTTTTATTTTTCATACAGGTTGTTGCCGTTTCTTTTTAAACATAAGCGTATAGTTTACATTCCGTCTTAAAACAATGTGATAGCTGTGAGTCTTTTCGTGAGAAAGAGAAGAAGGAAGTTAATCTAGAATGAAGATGAACTGTCAAGAGGATGTGGAGAGGAAAGGGGTCTTCCCTGGCAGCAATCAGTCATTTACATTTTACAAAACTATGCAGGTAAGGAAGAGGCTAATCTTTAATCACAGAAACAAAAACTACAGTTTCCTAGGTTAAAGCTGTCTGTGACATGACTCAAGCCCCATAATTACACGTTTTTAAGATTCAAAATAATTGGCAATTTTGACAACTTAAATTTTAATAACTTATTTTCACATTTTCCCCCTTCTTATCAAGAACTTTCAAAGAAAGCATCTTAGATGACGATGTGATTTGTCTGTGTCCCCACCCAAATCTCATCTTGAATTGTATTATAGTTCCCACAATCCTCAAGTGTCATGGGAGGGTCCAGTAGGAGGTAATTGAATCATAGCGGTGGCTATCCCCGTGCTATCTTTCTAATAGTGAGGCACCTTTTCTCAGGGCAGCAGGAGAGAGAAGTGCCGAGCAAAGCGGGGGAAAGCCCCTTATAAAACCATCATCATCATATGATTACAATAGGTGAATATATCTCCTTTTACTAATAAGGGAGTACAATTTCTGGGAGACATTTATTTTTATTGGTCTGTTTGTTATAATTTCAAATGGAGATAACTAGTGCTTGAAGGAAGTCAATCTTAGGTTTCGCAAAACCAGTGGAAGAACTTTTCACCAAGGGATTTTTAACAGCCCCGGTTAATATGGCCAATTGTTTACCAATCTAGATAACCGGGGGTGATAAGCACAATAGACATTGTATAGAATAGGTCCGATTGTATATACTGATTAAATTATTTGTCCAGTGAAGTGGATGCTTCTGTCACTATGAGGTTCCAGAAAAACTCCTCAAATTGGAATGAAAAAATATATATATATAATTTTACTTACTTCTAAGGCCATTGATCTTCCGCAATGAAATAACTCTACCCAATAAGAAAGCATGCAAATCATTAACAGGGCATGTTTATAGCCTCAGTAGGGTGGCAGTCGGATAAAATCTAGCTGCTGTATTTCCAAGGGAGCCTCAGGTAAAGGAAAGTGTCCTTGGGAACAATGTGATAGTTTTCCTGGATTATATTTTGGGCAAATATGTCAGTGGTTGTACACCTTATGACCCATAGTTGGAGAAGGTTTTCAATAATACTTAAGGTTTTCCTAAAGCAACCATTTTGCCAAGATGCCAGTGAGTTAGAACATCTACATAAGATAAAAAGAATAACTGTAATTTAGCAGGAAATAGGGGTGAATTATTTGGTGTATTCTATATCTCACCTTTTGGGGAGTTTTTTTCCATTTTTATTTTCCAACCTTTTTTTTTTTCTGATTTTGGGGCTTTGGATCAAGTTAATTTTATAACAAATTCAGATGCTTCTTTAAAAGTTAATGTAAGTTGTTTCTCCTGTTTAGATATGTTTAAATAGCTCTCTTTGCTACCTTCTCAGCTAGCTGATTTCCTCTGCTTTCTGGAGTATCTGATTTGGAATGACCTGGGATTTTAATAATGGCCAGTGATTTTAGCCAGCAGTATCTGTTAGGCCTATTAAGTGGCTCAAGTACTTTACATGTAAGTACTTTACATATTTTTGACAAAATCAAAGTTTCTGTTTTTAGATAACTTTCATTTTAGATAATCTTGCTTTAAGAAAAGGTCTTCGCTGTTGTATTTTCTTTTGGTTGACTACCTTTGGAAGAGTAAAGGCAGGGCTACAAGCAGAGCCTTTGCAGTTTCACAGGCATTCCTGCAGTCTTCTTCTAAACATGTGTGGAAATCCTCTAGGGGATTTATCTAAAGGGCTCTATCTATCAATCCTTAGCGTTTCTAAAACTAACATGTGAACTAGTTGATATAAATTAGAAAAGCAGGGTCACACGCTTGAATATTTAGTTTAAATTCTTTGGCAAAGCCAGTAGTGTCCTGATGAGGATTGGGAAAAGCCTTAATTATGCCTTTAAGTTCTATCTTTGGCCATGGCTGATAAAGGCAGGTTCCGGGCCCTTGAGAGACACTGATTGTTCATGAAACAAGGCCAGAACATCAGGGACAGGAGGCGAAGGAAGGGAAGGCAGATCAGGGTAAGGTAAGTCAGACAGTAAAGAGGAAGGAGGAAAAGGAGCTAAGGGAAGAGAAGGAGATGCTTCCGAGGGAGAAGCTACAGCAGCCTTTTTAAATTCAGAAAGCGTTTTAGATAATCTTTTGTTTTCTCTCTGTAAAGAAATAACTTTATAAGAACCTCTTTTGGACCCTTCCAAATAACACTGGAAAAAAACTCTTCCAATTATTCTCTTTTATTCTAGAGCTGGCATTTACTAATTGAGAGCACAGATTAACTAGGCACTTCAAAGATACTCTGCCTTGGCTGTTTCAATTTAGGTTTGTCACAAGTTATATATGACTATTTTTCTAAATCACAAGAGGTGGCGCCGTAAGTATTTTACAGGAATTCAGCTGGAGATTGATTCTAAAGGTGGTTTCCTCCTTAAGATGGACTCAATTTTAGTTGGCTGATTGTCTGTAATTTATGTTTTCCTTTTTGGTGATCAAAACTAAAAGGAAAGATGTTTCAGATCAAAAGTACTGCTTATGGGAATAGCTCCCCAACATGTCGCCCTTTGCTCAGTTCTTCCCTCTCATGTGTCACGATGAACATCAGGAATTGTGGGCTGCTTAAAGCACTGGGAGTTCACCCTTCATGTGGGCCCACCAGTTTAAGCAAATTCCCCTGTATTTTTTTTTGTTGTGGGGGGGGATTCTCTATGAGACTTTTCTGTTTTGTTTTGCTTTCATGAACTATAAACTCCAACTCTGCCATGTAGCCTCAGTTGCATGAGGTGCCTTTTGGCTGGGAAGTCTTCTTTCATCTTTGGGGTTTATCATATTCTCTTTAAGATCTTTTAAATATATTCTTGGTCACTCAAAAAAAGAATTTAAATGTGCCAATACGAACTGAGCTTCAAAACCTGGACAGTTTTAAATCGCAAATTTTGCTTAAATCACAGACATTCACTCCCTTTCTCTTTATCCAGATTTACATAAGAAGAAAGGTTGCAACTTTTAGCAAGTAAGACAAACAAAACCTTAACTTCAAAGAAGAGTGAACCAAAAACCTGCAAACAGCAGAATCTCTAGAGAAAAAGCAAACAAAAACTCCTACCATAAAGCAGTAGAGCTTAAATTCCAGCCCCATGGAGCTTGGAATTGGGTCACTTGAATAAAGTCTGACTCTCACCTAAACCAGGGTGATTTGGAATCCAAGAGGGGCCCTGCCAAGAGCTCCCACAAAAACCAGCGAAGTCAGTTGGATGGAAACTGTTTTGCCAGTAGCAGGTGCTGATTGATGAAGCAGAGGAGGTCAAGGCAAAGGTTCTCTTTGGGTCCTTTCCTGAGGCACCAAATATGTCAACCTGAAATAATCAAAAGGATCAGAATCCAGATTTAGAGTTTATTCAAGTGAAAAGCTTGTCAGAGCCATTCCAGAGACAGACTACAGAGAAATGGAGTCAGTGTTCTGAAGTTAAAAGTTAAGTTCTTATATAGGAAGAAGACAAAGAAAATTAACAGATTTACAAGATTTTCTCAGTGTGACTCATTTTTGAGTTACAATTTAATCACTTATTTTTTTCCTGTATACCTTATTTCCATATCTTTACCAATTTAAAAGAGTATGCTTAACACACCATTTTAAGACAATATGATAGTCATGAAGTCTTTGTGTGAGAAAGGTAACAGAGAAGTTAATCCATAATGAAAATCAACAATGAAAATGGAAGGGATTTGCCTAGTGCTTTTCAGTGATTTACAACATTTTACAAAACAATGCAAGTAAGGGAGAGGCTAATCTATAATCATAGAAACAAAAATTACAGCATTCTAGGTTACAGATGCCTGCCATGCAACTCAGACCTTATACTCACATTTATTTAAGGTTCAAAATGAGTTCCAACAGCTTAGATTTTGAAGTAATTATTTTCACACGACCACAGCCTTAACTAGAATGTCATCTTTGAGAATGGTGCTCATTTAATGGGACATGACCAGAAACTTTAAAATAAGTGAGTTTGACTTTATAGAGGCAATGTTTACAAAACCTTCTTGGGAAGACTGCTATGCTAAATCACTTAAAATGTTTCCAAGCATTAAAATTGAGTAAGGAAAGTCACTCCGGGGAGGTCTAGAAACTTTAATTTATTTTGGACATCTCGGCAACATAGAATTTTGCCCAAATTAATTAGTACTGCAGATAAAAATGTGGTAAAAATTTAGGGTCGGTTTCCTAGCTTCAAGAAGCTTTTAAGTCCAATTTAATTTTCCTTCTGTAAATTTCTAACAAAGTAATTCAAGAAGACCTAAATTGTAAGTTATCATTCTTGTTGTACCTATGTTAGTAACTAGAGCAAAGTTAATGACACCAGCTTTATTTTGCAGTAAAAAATGATATTTCCTTGAGAGTGTTTTTCATCAACTTGTTACTGGCGGTGACTCTGTATGTGTCTGCTGCAACCTCAATTCCTGCCTCCTCAGAAGAAAGAATTTGACTAAGAAGCATAAGGCAGAAGGAGAGACAGAGGCAAGTTTCTGCGCAGAAGTGAATGTTGATTTAAAAGCTTTAGAGCAGGAATGAAAGGAAGTAAATTACACTTGGAAGAAGGCCACGCTGGCAAATCGACAGATAAGTGCACAGTTTGACTTTTTGACTTGGGGTTTTATCTGTTGGCATGCTTCCGGAGGCTTACATCTTCCCCCGATTCTTCTCTTGGCGTGGACTTTCTGCATGTACAGTGACCCTACCGGCATGTGGGAGGGGGTGTACATGCAGTGTGTTTACTGCGGTTGTGCACATGCTCACTTGAGGTGTTCTTCCCGTACCAGCCTGAACGTTCCTAGGTCATATACCGGTTACACTCTGCCATTTTGACTCTTACTGCACATGCCTGAGCCCACTCGCCCACCTCCTGAGATCTAATTGGGAAGCTGGTGATTATCAGTTTCAGGTTTGTCTGTTTATTAGGAGGTGTTTATTTTCCCTGGTGCTGGCTGTGACCCTTTTTTTTTTTTTTTTAGAGAAACAGCAAACAACAGCCTGACCATCATCTGATGGTCACCTGACATTCCTGGTGTGTGTGTGTGTGTGTGTGTGTGTGTGTGCTCTCCTACTGTGCTCATGTCTGACCTACTGTAACCAAATGGGCCATCAAATTAGAGAAAATTTTTGTGTTTCAGTAGAAACCTGTATTTTATACAGTACATCTTTGCAGGTTGTCAATTCCTGTCCTGTTTATTGTCTTCAGACTATTTTGCATCTCTGTAAATTCCTGATTACTGGCAAGTTTGCTACTACTGTCTTCTCTGGTGGAGGTTCAATTTGCATACACCCTACCCTCCAACTCCCCCCCAAAAAATATTTTGTGTCAGTTTGGGCATAAAATACCCGGATTGAACACTGTTTCTTGATGTGTTTGTGATGGTGTTTCTGAATGAGGTAAGTATTTGAACTGGCAGACTTAGTAAAGTAGATTGCACTCCTAATTGTGCTTGGGTAGGGGACATCACCCAATCCCTTGAGGGCTTGAATAGAAGAACCGCTCCTGCCTGAGTTTTTTTTTTTTTTTGAGACTGAGTCTGGCTCTGTCGCCCAGGCTGGAGTGCAGTGGCCGGATCTCAGCTCACTGCAAGCTCCGCCTCCCGGGTTTACGCCATTCTCCGGCCTCAGCCTCCCGAGATGCTGGGACCACAGGCGCCCGCCACTTCGCCCGGCTAGTTTTTTGTATTTTTTAGTAGAGATGGGGTTTCACCGTGTTAGCCAGGATGGTCTCGATCTCCTGACCTCATGATCCGCCCGTCTCGGCCTCCCAAAGTGCTGGGATTACAGGCTTGAGCCACCGCGCCCGGCCCTGCCTGAGTTCTTGAGCTGAGATATTGATCTTCTCCAGAACGTCTGTTTCTCAGGCCTTCTACCTCAGAGTGAATTATATCACTGGCTTTCCTGGGTCTCTGGCTTCCAGCAGATCAGTCATGGTGGGACCTTTCATCCTTAATAATCACATGAGCCAATGAGAAATAATAAAATGTCTTCACACATAGGTAGGTGTATGTGTGTGTATGCGGGTATATATATACCCACATACACATACTTATGTATGAAGAGATTTTATTCTATGTGGAAAGAGACTATATATATGAAGAAGGTTTAATTGACTCATAATTCCACATGACTAAGGGAGGCTCAGAAAACTAAAAATCATGGCTGAACTGAAGGGGAATATATATATACTTATGTATATCTCTGTATATATATAAATATATATGTTATATATGTGTATATAAATAAATATATGTACATATACACATATATATTCTCATTATCTGGATAACCATATATATGCACATATATATAGATTCTCATGTATTATCATATATGTATTCTCATATATATATTCTCATATATATGTGCATGTATATATGTGTGTGTATATATATTCTCTTTGTCTGGAGAACCCCAACTCATACAGGATTAGTAGATTAGTACTGAAATACTGAAAATTGAACTAGACAATACTTTCTTATTTTTAATGTTTACCCAATTTTTAATTATTTATTTCCTTCCATACATTCATGGAAGAAACATTTTCACATTTTCTTCCTAACTCCTACCATGACAACATTGAGAACTAAAATATGACAATCTAGATCCTTATTGGTATTTTAGGTTACCTAGCAGCTGTTCCATTTCCCCAGGAACTAAAGAAGATCTGTGGACCAAAACCTGATGACTTCAACTAAACCTCCAAGGAGTCACCACCACAACAGAACATGCATGAAAAACATTTTTTCCTGGACAATCTGCTGTCTGAATGATATGGTTTGGATCTGTGTCTCCACTCAAATCTCATCCTGAATTGTAATCCCCACATGTCGAGGGAGGGACCTGTAATCCCTGCATGTCAAGGGAGAAAGGTACTCGGATCATGGACATGGTTTCCCCCATGCTGCTCTCATGATAGTGAGTTCGCATGAGGCCTGATGGTTTTATAAGAGTTTGGAAATTCCTCCTTTGCTCTTCTCTTTCCTGCTGCCTCGTGAAGAAGGTGCTTGCTTCTCCTCCATTTTCTGCCATGATTGTGAGTTTCCTGAGGCCTCCTCAGCCTTGTGGAACTGTGAGTCACTTAAACCTACTTCCTTTACAAATTACCCAGTCTTGGGAAATTTTTGTAGCAGTGTGAAATGCAGTAATACACTGAACCATGTAGGAAGTCTGGAAAAATCCTTGGATCATGCATGTCTTCATATGACAAATAATATGAATACAACTGTGAACAACAGCACCAAGAGCATCAACATCCTAATTTTGAGAGTGTAAAGGAAATGAGCGTAAGTGAAAGATTTTCCTTTACCAACCTCTTGACTTCTTGGAATACACTAGACTGTTTACCCTCAGAATTAACTTCTGGCTCTTTTCATTAACACACATTTTATATAATGTCTCTTTTTTAATTTAATCATTTCTTTTTTATTTTAAGCATTCCTTTTTAAGGACACTTAATATTCAAGACTTTAAAACAATTGGCCTTTACTATCACGTCTCAACAAATGGTCCAACTGGTTTGGCAGCAGCAAGACCAAAAGAAGCCTCAGGCAATTTCTTAGACACTATTTTCCTTCACTCAGGAGGTTTATGATCACTTATGAATTGTTCAACTAGAAGTCCAGTTCATTTTGAGTAAAAGCGGGTAGGTGCTGATAATGGCAAAGTTTACCTAGGTCCTACACACTTGGAAAACAGGAATGGTTAAGAAATATCCCAGTATTTTGCATTATGAGAAACTGTTAATTTTCAAGGACTCTCATGTGTGTTCTAAGAACTCGTTATCTGTACTCTTTCTCCACCCCTCTTTGTGACTACCATAAGAAATTTGCTCATACTTTCACAATTCCTCCCAGGCTCCATTCTTTTTGGGGGGATGTTTCTCCTTATTACCATAGCCTGAATACAGTAATTTCCTTAATTGCCCAGGACAGTTTTATTTCTCATATCCCTGCCTAAGGAACATTTTACTATAAAAGCATCAAAGTACAGAATCTAAATCTCTGTAAAAACTTGAGCAAAATAAAAAGAAGTTTCAAAAAGATTTCCTGAACTCGTATAGTGTCAAATTTATTTATTGTTTAAGTGAGAAAGACTCAGTATTTATCTCTCCATGAAACAAAATGTTGTTAGAAGGAAAATAAATCACTTGTATTAATGTCCAACAGCTTAGCCCAGGATGCTATACAGAGTATTGTGAAATTACCCTGAATTTAACTGGGTGTTACACAACAGAGCCAAGAAAATGGGTTTATATTATTTCTTACTTCTTTTTTATAAGGCACAAAAGCCTAAGTACCCAGTCACAAAGATTTCAATGATTCATTAATATCAATAATAAGTATATATTTGATTTGGAAGAAAATTGTATATCTTCTTTACACTAAATATATTCTGGAGAAACCTGCATTTTCTAAAATAATCTTCTTAAGTTCTTGAATAGTTTTAAGTACATTAAGAGATGCAAAACACTTGATGTGACCAATAGTTAAATAATTTTAACAAGCTTCACAATTTCAATGTGACAGAAAAAACTATAATTTTACAACATATGAGTTAAGCCATTGTTTTTTGTAATGCATATGTATAAAAGAGCATCACGAAACTTATCGAAATAAGAAGCTCAAAATAGTATGATATAATTATTATTTTAACCCTTGCATATTTAATTTTCATGATAAAAACTAAAGGCCACTTTTGATTTAAGCCTTTCCTTTTTTGGTCTCACATTTCAAGTTTCAAATGTTGCTTCCACTGAGATAACTAGCTGCTTTAGACAAATTGAGATGGAATCAATTTCTCAGAGCAGACTTATGATCTTTTCCTTACTGACTATAATTTAGCATTTCAAAGTCACAAAGGATTTTAGTCCCCCATAATTCTCATTGACTCTGATAGGAACTGTATTGATCAGTTTTATAGCATCTGTAACCTTTGAATAAGATGAAGAAATTTAAGTGTCATGGGCAGGATAGAGTAGCCTAAGACAATACAGATATGGGCAGGATTTTTTTCAATATCAACAGCAACCTACCAACTACTCTATGTGGATGTTTGAAGATAATGGTCTGATTATATAGGTAAATGTACTCCTTTAAAGGTTTGGCTGCCCTGATTGGTTGTAATGATTGATTAGTTGCTTATTAGGTGGAAGCCAAACCAGCAATCCAACCACTTCTGACATTTAAAGGAAATGTCTTATGACATCACTAGATGTGCCTGCCCATGACCCAATACCCCATTTTCCTTCCACTGAGGAGATATATACTAAGATGCTAAGAGGCTTGAATCATGTATGTTGCCAGCTACCATTATATCTGAATTCCAGAAAGTAATAAGTCTGGGTTAGCAAAATAGAAATAAAAATGATGAGATCCTATTAACATTAATAAAGCAACACAAATATATACTGGGCATCTAAAGAGGCTATTTAGCTGAATGCTAAGTATCTAAGTTGCAGCTCAGGATATCTCTAATGCCCTTCTAATGCTTTTCTTATGCTCTTCTGCTGGATATCAGGAAAATGCCATGTTTTCTCTTTTGTCATAGTCAAGGAGTAAGCACGCAGTGATAATGAACCTATATTGGAAATGTGGAGGGGGTGGTAGCCTCAGGAAGACACAAGGTTACACTTGTATTGTTATATCAAGCAAAATATTCATCACTTAAACCAAGTGAAGTTTCTAAATGCCAATTTAAAAACCATGAAAAGTCTTCAACAAATATATTACAATCAAGAAGAGTGGGCTAAATATTTTTTCACATCATTTACCAGTGATTGTTGTAAATGTGCTTCCACCTTAATTAATAAAAGATGATTTCAAAATGAATAAATCACAAAGGATTTTCTTCTAGCACTTGGCTTAATGATGAATAAATGAAGACGAGAGAATTCTATTGGAACATAAAGACTTTTTTTTTTTTCCAAAGGTGAGCTAAAATAGCTTTTAAAAATACACAAAGAAAATGTATTTTATTGAAAAGAAAAATCTTCATTCACTGTATTTGACATTAAAGCTAAGGGAAATCTGTAGAAATAAAGTCTCTTCAAAAACCTTTTCATATGTAGACATTCTGATTAACTGATTGAGAAGAGGACAATAATATTTCCCCCCTCAGAATAAAAAAAAGTTAAAAATAAATGCAGTTAATACAATTGCAATAAAGGAGTCAGTTAAGTGGAACAATGTTATAGAACAGTGAGATAGCAATAATCATAAAAAAAGAAGTTTTAAAAGAGGGAAAGAAATAAAAATGCAATTTACTGTTTTGTTAACGGTGGACATTTTATGTGCTTATGAAGAAAAATGTCTCGTATTTTAGTCATTAATGTGTATTTCCAATTTGAGGGCAACTATTCAGTTGAAGTGAGTATTTTAGGGGAGAGAAATGTTCTTCCCACCTTATTAGTGTTCAGTGTTATTATTAACTGAAGATGATTCTCTCATTATAGTTGGAACACTGAGGTCAAATTCGAGTCTCTGGTCATTAATATCTTGGTGCCCTTGTACAAGTTACTCAGATCCCAAAGCTTTAGATTCTTTGGAAACAGCAAGATATTTGAAGAAAAGATCTCCAAGGCTCTTATGGGCACTATCTTTACCTTTTAAAACTCTTGTGACATGACAGCAAATAACAGAGAAACAAATAAAGCTCTACAGATTATATACAAATTATTGCTATGGTTGTATCTCCTTCAATTTCATGTGCTGCATCCTAGCCCCCATAGTGATGGTATTAGGAAGGGAGGTCTTTGGGAGATGATTAGATCATGATTTTGACAAATGCTTTTATAAAGAGACAATTATAAAATTATCTTTTATTAAAAAGGGGAGAGGTAGCTAGCCCCTTTCAGTATGAGAGGAAACAAGGAAGAAAGTGCATTTATAAGAAAATGTGCCCTTACCAGACACCAAACCAGTGGGCACCTTGATCTTAGACTTCTCAGACTCCAGCATTGTGAGAAATAAATTTCTGTTGATTATAAGCCACCCAATTTATAGTAGTCTTTTATAGCAACACAAATGGACCAAGATACCCAAACAACCTTATACAGTGTCATTTGCTTATAGCAGTGTTTGCATTTTAGCAAGTACAGGAAGGTTATGAAAACAACACAACACAAAGCAAAGCAAAGCATAACATGTCTGCTTTTTTAAAATATAAAAGACAAAACAAAACATTTGGAAGAATAGGAGTGTTTTTATTTTATTTAACTATGATGGAGTTTCTAACAGAAATAAGAAAGTGATGTGAACTCACTTAAGATTGTTGACAAAAAGCTATCATCCAATATATGATGAAATGTCATAAAGAAAACCACAAACTCGGTATCAGTGTCAGATAAACTAGAACCCAATATTACAGTTAAACTTTCTACGTCATTTTTCAAAGACTACAAAAACATCATAAATCAGAATACTGTAAACATTTTTCACCAGGCATGGATTGAAAACTCTTTTAAAGGGTAATTAGCTACTTCATATTTCTCTATGTCAATGACAACAGTTCCTCACAAAAATAAAAGATCTCAGGTATCCAATTTCCAGTCTTTGCTTTGGTTCATTGAATTTAGAAAGTAACACAATTGAGCAGAATTTCTGAATTTGGAAGAACTTCTCAGCTGACCATCTGCATATGTACAATTTAAAATATTCTACCTAGATATAAAAATCCACTTTTTCGCATGACTCTCCCTTATAAGGTACATTGCATGAATTGTTTTGGGTACAAAAATTCAAATTAAAGAAAACTTTTTTTGTTTTATTTTATTTTATTTTTTGCCCACTCTAAAATGCAATTTAAGTGAGTCTATCAAGTCACTGACTTAAACTTTTCAAAAACTGATAGAATTTAGAATTGCATGAAGGTGGATTCCTTCCCTGTCCATCCAGGATGGAAAGAGGTGATGCCTTTCTTTTCCATCATAAGAGTCACGGATGGGCACACTCCTATAACAAAAGAAAGATTAACAAGATAATGTATAACAAATTGATTTAATTATAGTTTTATGCGACATGGGAGCCTTCAGAATGAATACCAAAGAACAGGGGAAAGTAACAATTTTTATGCTTAGGTTTGATAAATAACAAACAGCCATGTAGAAAGAAGACTGGACAAAAAGGGTGACCTAATTTGGAGTGGAGAAACCCAGCAAGGACTGTCTATTCAGATTTCTTTTTGCCTTTCTGCTGTAACATTTCTCCCTCCTGAGTAAGGGGCAGTACCTTTTCTGGAAAGGGATCTTACAACCTACCATCAAATAATGTATGCCAGATAATTTCTTCATGGCCAGTTCTTACACAGAAAGACGAGGAAAAATTTGAGTAATAATTGTAGATTTTTTCACTTGCTTTGGGGAAAAGGGTTCTAGTATCTATGATCCGCCTTGGGAAAAAGAGTTTGTAGTTGCTATGGCTTGCTCAGGGAGAAGGAGGGGAGGGAGACAGGAACATAGGAGAAAGTCAGAGAGAGACTTTTCTTCTTAGGCTACTTCTGAGGCCTTCTCTTTAGGGTGTCATTCTCTGAGTCCCAACAGTTGGTAGACGCTTTTCCACAACCTCTACCTTTTCAACAAAATCTACCATATCGTATTAAGCCTTTTGAAAATTTTACTGACTAGAAACTGAATCATTCCAACTAATGAGGTGAATACAGATTAAGGTTATGGAGGTTCTGTAACTTCTGGTTCTGAGAGAGGAGGAAGTTAGGGGCTGGTTAGGCAAATAGAGTGGGAGGGTTTTGGGAGAGGGAAAGAAAAGGGCAATTTTCAGAGGATCAACTGCAGAACAGCACCTGCATCACCTCTGCAGCTAGTGGGAAGAAATGTGGTTAAGAAGGCAACTTTTCTGCCTTCTCGCCTTTCCCTTTATCCTGGAAGTTGTTCAGAAAGGACTGTCCCAACTTAGATCCAGGTGTGATAAATCAACCTAAATGTCCTTAACTAGACATTAACATGACATTGACATGACATTAGCATTGTGGTTTTAGCACCCCTGTGGATTTCGCTGAGGCACTCATGGGTAATAACCAGGATAGACTCACTCTGGCCAGCCCCAGGAATGTGCCTCCCTAGGAGGGAATTTTACCACTCTAATTTGGGCAAAATCCACAGAAGACTTCCTGGTTTCTGCCACATAAGAGACCCAGAAGAACTCAGCCCCATTTCTGGCAACCTGCTTTCAA
Organism: Papio anubis; assembly: GCF_008728515.1. NCBI lineage: Eukaryota > Metazoa > Chordata > Mammalia > Primates > Cercopithecidae > Papio > Papio anubis. The sequence goes on from NC_044977.1 coordinate 6,690,366, forward strand.
GCCCCCTCTCTTTGCTGAGAGCTTTCCTGTTGCTTAATAAATACTACTCTACTTACTCTCCAGTGTGCACATGCCTCATTCTTCTCAGTTGTGGGACACGAACTCAGACCTAGCTGAAATGGGAACTAAGCAGACTGCACTAGTGTGTACAATGAGCTCACAATTTGAAACGATAAGAAAAACATTATCTTAGGTTCTAGTTTATCCAATCTGGTACTAATTAGTTAAACAACATTGTCCATTGGAAGTTTTTGTTGGATTTTGTAGCTGATTTCTAGTCGTATGTTAAACTTTGTACAACACTGCATTTATTAGTTCTTTGCCAGCAAGCTTCCTCTTATAACTGCTTCATAGTTCTGAGACATACTGGAGAAGCCCCCTCTTCATTCCACACCCTCTTAAAAGTGGGGAGGCCGGGTGCAGTGGCTCATGCCTGTAATCCCAGCACTTTGGGAGGCTGCAGTGAATAGGTCACTTGAGCCAAGGAGTTTGAGACCAACCTGGGCAACATCGTGAAACCTCGTTTCCACTCAAAATACAGAAATTAGTCGGGTGCGGTGGCACCTGCCTGTAGTCCAAACTACTTGGGAGGTAAGACACAAGAATCTCTTGAACTCGGGAGGCGGAGGTTTCAGTGAGCCAAGATCACAGCACTGCACTCCAGTCTGGACAACAGAGAGAGACTCCATCTAAAAAAAAAAAAAAAAAAAAAAAAAAAAAAGCAGCGGAGGGTGGGGAGACAAGATATAGTCACTCATGGTCAATCTCTGCCAGTAGTACCTGTTCAGTACTTCCCTATATTTGGGATGACTTGTTTCCCTTATTTATACTCCAAAATCGATGATAATGGCATTCAATAATGTCTTCTTCCTTATTTGGATACCTAGTGATAGCCTTCTTCTATTTTCTAACTATATTACTTTAAAAGACAAAGTTTATAACAAATTTCATGACATGGTTACAATATGGAAATGTTTATTCTCTTTCCTTTGATGTAACTTTTATGTAATATCCTGCTTGAATTGAATGGCCTACCACCATGTTTTCTTTAGTATGATTTGAATGTTCCATATGCTTAACATACATAAAGCATTGCCACATGGCAAAGGACAAAAAGGTCCCTGGGGTCTGCAGAAAGACAATTCATCAACCATTCCTTAACATGTCAGTTGTCATGCAGGTACCATCCATGGTACTATGTTTGGCCCAGGTTTACCAGGAGCGCTTTGTTTCTTCAACTGATAACATGTGTTACAAAATTCTAATTTTAGATTATAGTTCTGCTCCAAAGAGACCCACCTTGAGAATCAGAAAGCAGTTATACCTGGGAACTTAGGAAAATGGTAGGGAAAAACCTCATGATGTTAGGAAGTAGCATGCTTAATCACTTCCTGGTCATCAGCTAGTATTGCCATTAGCAAACATTGCTTTGCAGGCAGCGACATGACATGACATGATACATGGCCTCTCCTAGAGCCAGTAACATGTTCCTTTTGTTGACACCTGATGATTTAAAAATCACACATTATTCTGACATTCTACAAGTTGTATCTGGCATGTAACTAAAGATTCTACTATCACATTGTTTTGAACAAACCTAAAACACAGATGAAAGGTGTTGTATTGAGATATACACATTTTATAATATTTTGGTATAAAAAACAAGAAGTAATCTACAGGAAAAATATTAACCAGAGAACTATTCTTCAGGGCTTGCCTGTGGGTTACAGTAGTATTGCATATAAAGCAAAAATCAGTTGGAGCCAATAAAATGTCTGCTAGCAATGTGGTTTACAATCTCTTCACAGATGCCATGTATCTTGAATTAGGCAATTAATTTGGGCATCCAAATTCAGGCAATCCTGTCTTCTTAAAAAAAGGAAAAGAAAATCTACGTGTCAGGTTACATGGTGATGGGAGGGAAGGAAATTCCAGGAAGAGGTTAGATATTTCAGCTATTACCCAAAACTGTGTATACTGGTAAATCATAATGAGTCACTGTGCTGATCCAGATTAAGTAAGTGGAAGGGACATCAAATGACGATGGCAGCCATTGTTCCTAGCAAAAGAGCATATCATGTTTACTTCATAGCTGAAATCAAAGCTTTCTTAGGACACACACCCTGAAATTGCCTTCCCTAACTCAGTCTGTCCAAGGTCAAACTGCCCTCCTTGATAACTTTCAACCAGTCAGTTTATTCAGAGGAAAAATAAAACAAAATGAAACAAAACAATACCCATTTCCACAGATCATTTGTGCTTTAAGCCTTTTAAACCTGTCTTTGCTTTTTTTCGATGAGACAATCTACACGACTGACCTTCTCTATGTACGTGTAACTTCAGCTCTGCTCTGCTATCTCAGAGTAATTATGAATTGTTATTTATTTGAAAATATTCCCCTCTTAGTTATTCTCTGAGTAATTATTTGAATATATGTATGAATAATTTTTTAAGTGGACCGCAAAGAGAGACATATATGTAAACTAAGAAATGAATCTTTTGGAAGTGGAGGTTAACAGGAACATGGTTGACAAATATTTTATAAGTAATTACTGTGTTCACTGTGTGTACTGTGTGTGGATTTGGGCAATTGTCCCTATCGTGACTGATATAAGCAATGATGTGTATCTTCTCATGAAGCTACGCTATCTGTGCCTACCACATAGGTGGCATGTCTGAAGATGACTGAGGTTAGAACATAGTATGTCCAGTAACACAGTGAGTCAGTCACAGAATTTAAATCAAGATGGCGCTTTATTTTTCAGATAAACAATGACATGCATAATTTTCCACATGTATTTCACACGTAATGAGCAGTGTTCATACAAGTAGAAAAATATGTTTATGACAGTATAGCCTAGTAGAAAGAGACCATCGAGAGCACGTTTTTAAACCCTGGCTTAATTTTCAATTTACTGTATGATCTTGGGAAGATAACATATTTTTTGAACTTCAGTTTTTTCATGTTTAAAAAAGAAAGAGTGACAATTAACCCGTAGATCTGTGTTCATAATAGAGAGAACCCATGTACCTAAAAGACATTGGTACAATCATGCTCAATATATAATAATTTTCATTAGTATATCTTTAAAATTTTTCCCTAGTATATACTGTTTAAAGTACTTAAAATTCATGTTATTGGTCTGTGTTACTTAATTCAAGTTAAGGATTCTATATAAAAAGTACCCTGATAATTTTTTAAAATTTTTATATCTATTATTACTTGTGGACATTGGCATAAGGTATATTTCTGATAGTATTTCATGATCTGCTTATTGCCTTATCACTACTTATTCCTTGGAGCCTAACTAATCCTTTCTTTATATTTATCCAAGTTGCTAATGCTGACATGGCTAATAAAGATCATATTCTGTAGCAATTTGATTAGCAAACATTAGAAAAAAAGGAACGACCTGAGTGGATCAGCAAAAATAAATAACTGATCTATACTTGGTCTCAGCTTTTACTTTATATATAATTTGTCAAATATATCACTAATGTTTCATTTTTGAGGCACTTTTAAATAGTTGAGGATTAAATGTCTCATTATTGCTTGATGTGATAAGAATTTTATTCCAAAGACCATCTTAGTAACAAGACATATTTGTTCAAGTTTGTGTGTGTGTGTGTAAGTAGATTAATTTTGTATGTCCAACACATTCTTTATCAGAAGGCTCTTTGTTTTTGAAACATACACTATTAAACAGAATTTACTAGTATTAAAGTTCAATTGGAAATCCATTTTATGTGTTATGCAAAATGTCCTTTATTTGTCACACATTTAAATTCACTAAGATAGAATACTCAATATCTTTTTCTACCTGAAGGGGAGAGAGGTTAGGTGACACAGTGAATTAACTTTAAAGCTGTCTCTTTTCATCTCTAAAGACCTGAAGGTCACATTTACTTATATTGACTTACAAATGGGAAGTATAGTGGTTCCAGAAATCACCCATGTACCACACAAATTGCCAATCATGGAGATCTGTGCTCAGAAGAGTCCCAAACCAACAACAGAAAATGCTGTAGATAAAAAATATCCTAAGTTTTTACAAGGAGGTTTTTTATAGGAGGCATGATGAGATCTAGCTGTAATTCTTAATGCCCTCCGTAATGTTACAGAGTGATAAGGCTTAGTAATCCTTTTTCCATTTATTCTTTTCTTTTTAATTTATTGAGAAAACTATGAAATAAGAAAACCAAGTAAAGTAGTCAAGGTCAAGGTCATAGAGTAAATTAGAGCAAGACTCAGAGGGAAGCCATTTTGTCTGCTAAATCTCATAGCCAGAGTTGGTAGAATCACTTTATACTCCTAAAATATCTGCATTGTTGATTTCTCTATCATACATGCCTACATTTTGTAGGCATATTGTTTCTCTATTGTGCTTTATTTAGATTAGCACCAAATTTTAAAATTCAATTGCAGCATAAAATATTAATAGACTATATAATCATGATGAGTATTTACAAATGCAAGCAAAATAAATGTATACCTTAAGTAGTTTTAAAGTATATAGCTTTAGAAGATATTAAATACAATGATAATGTTGATTATTTCATTTATTAAACACTGAATCCTGTTTCATTTTTTAAACACTGAATCCCTTGTTTCTGTTATTTGTGACTCCAAATATCACAAGGTGTCCTTAAGCAACCTGGCTTACAATATGGTCTCTTTGCAGAGCCATCTCAAATATGTGGAGAACTGGGAAGATTACCCTGAGCATCATAATTTAGGAATATTCTCTTCTAAAAAAATGTTTAAGGCTGACTCAGGAAATTGAGTGGTGAACTAGAGACGGTGGTGTTAAATCTTCAAGCTCCCATAAGCTGTAGCCACCCAACAACATTTCCTCCCTATCCAAACCCACACTACAACCCCCATCAGAAGAACAGAGGACACTGTTCCTTCCACATGTTTTATTCCTCAGGAAATATTTGTTTTAGAATGTATTTATTGCTTTCTTTAAGGTGTTTTCATTTATTCAAACAAGGAGATGAGACAATGTGATTTTTTTCTGTTTATCCATCCCTTTCAATCTTTGCATATTTTTCTGCACTTTAATCATGTCCAATGAGAAATTGATAGCTCAAAGTGAACAAGGCCATCACTGCACAATGGTGCTCATATTAAGAGAAATTAGCCAGTGGACCCAGTGACTAAAGCCTATTATCCCAGCACTTTGGGATGCCAAGGCAGGCAGATTGCCTGGGGTCAGAAGTTCGAGACCAGACTGGTCAAAATGGTGAAATCTCATCTCTACTTAAAATACAAAAATTAGCTGGGCGTGTTCGTGGGCACCTGTAATCCCAGATACTCAGGAGGCTGAGGCATGAGAATCGCTTGCGCCCAGGAAGTGGAGGTTGCAGTGAGCCGAGATCGTGCCACTGCGCTCCAATCAGGGTGACAGAGAAAGATTCTGTCTCAAAAAAAAGCACATGCTCTCCTAAAACGTTACTATATGGCAATGTTAATAGCAAAAGTATCTACGAAAAGAAGATACAGAATAGTAAAATATATATTTAATATTCACATTTCCAGTATAATAATATGACTTTATAATTATAAATGGGAAATACATCTATTATTTTCATAGTACAAAGTAACCTGCATAAAGCTTCTCTCTACATTCTGAGTATGCAGGAATTTCTGACGGGTTGGCCTTTTTTGTTTTAAACTATAAAGACGATAGCCACAAGTTAAGACATTAAGGTTGAGAATGAGATTATATATGATAGGTAGATAGACAGATGATAGATCGATACATAGATAATCTTTCAACAGAAGTGTGATACTTCCATATTTCTTATATTGTGACTTATCTTCCAATATATTAATAGAAGTTTTCTCACCAGTCTATATTATTATGTGTTAATTTCTTAAAGAGTTTTACATCAAGCCTACTTTTCCTTGGTTACTTTTTTTTTCTGGCAATTTTGTCAAGCATAAACCTATTTTGCTCTAAAGACCCACAGTTAATTCTGTAAATTATTTATTCCAAAAACTCTTGCTGTTTTTTCTTCTATCACTGATTATGTTTTCAAGCTTGACACGTTGCATAACCTCACACTTTCAGAGCATGCTTTTGTTTCAAAACTGTTTTAGAATGTTTTTATTGGTTTGTGTTTTCTCTTCTTCCTTCTCTATATGTTCATAAATCTAGTTTAAATTATATATAAAAATTCAACTGGTAAAGTTCTTAGTGTATTCTGCTCTAAAATAAGATTATACTGAAACCCATATCTTAAAAATTTAAATCCTATTACAATAATTTCCCCAACACAAACCCTAATAACACACTTACAAATATAAAACTCAAAGACATTGGAAACATTCCCATAAAACAAGATACATTTATTTCAAATGTGACTATAACAAAATCTCTTAAGACTAGAGCCAAGTATATTGTACTGTGATTCTTCCACTTACAAAACTGAGAGGATGCAAAATCTCTAAATTCCTGAAATCTATTTCATCTAAATTACATTCAGTGTTTATATGAGCTGTGTTGCTACCCACCAAAGTGATTTATTTTCTTTGAAATGAAAATAAGAAACTTACACAAGGCAGAGAAGACATTGATTTGATTTTTTTTTCTTAGGTTCATAGTCAACATTGCAATTGCTCTTTGGTTCTTTTTTTAATGATTTCATAGTATTACTAGGAAACAAAAGACAAACTTTTGTTATTATGGATGCCTTCATTTGGGATCTCTTATTCAATTATACCGTAAGCTAGAAGAGTAATGCTCTTCTGAGTTTCAGGTTTTACATTTCAGATTTATTTACATGATTTTTACCTTGCTCGGAAAACAAATATATGTATATATTTTTTAGGTTTAATGAAACACACACACACACACACACACACACACACCCCTTCTGAAAAGCTCTTTGTCTTTTAAGCACATTTGTCCCATAAAATCTACTTTGCTTAAACTCCCTGTGTCTACATACCAGATGTAGACATCCATACAATTGATTGTAAACTTTTCAGACAATCTCAGATGATCTTCCATTTCTAAGATATGCAAATTAATACATTGCTAGTGCCTTTTTATTGTAGAATTTTTTCTGTTAAAATACATTCATATTTAAATTTATTAAATTATTTATTCATTGCAGCTGTCAATTTGAATGATTAATAATCATTCTTTTCATTTTTCCTTACTATATTAGAGGTAAGAGTTATCCTTTTAAAAAGTTACTTGCTGAATCTTCTTAAAATCTGTGATAATAATTTAAAAGGATGATGATTGGCTTTATACAGACTCCATTTTTGAACTTTTATTTCCTTAAAATATTCATAGTTAGATAAATATAATTTTTGTATTACAATTTTCTTAATTGCTTTGTCCTAATAAAAGTGACAAATGAATACCTTGAGTCTACTCAATGCTTGTTTCCTATGAGTTAGATTACACAGTAAAGAACAGTTTCATCAAATATTTTATGCACTGTTGTTTTTAGGACTCTATATTTTCCTCAAACTGGAAACTTCTTGCTGAAATACAAATAATTCTGATTTACAATGATACCTAGAAATAATTTACTTTTCTCTTAGTATACATAGCTCATTATGTACTATACACAGTTTTAGAGGAACAATTCATTAATAATAAAATATCAGTGGCCTAAATGATAAATTATTGAGAATTCTTGCTTTCCAAATTGTAGGACATTGCAGATGGTGACAAGGTAGGCTTAGACACAAACATCAGTTTTCATGTCATTGTATATAAACTGTGTCACATTTAGAGACTTTAAAAGAACATGCGAGGATGTCAGAGCTATGTGGTCATGCAGGATGGATTTTTACGAATCTACTCACCTTTGCAGGTCCAGAAATATTTTTCTAAGATGAAAGACAGTGTTCATTCTTGAATTCCATTTGTATGGAACTATTAGCTAAGTAATTCATTTACTTTTCTCTGTTTTTTTTGAACATTCTTCTAATCCAAAATTATGGCTTTTCTGTACTATTCTAAATGAGCTTTGCTAGATGACTGGCTATAGAATTTAATAAAGTAAGTAGAGTTTCTAAATTACCTCTTTTAGAGAGCTTGCTTCCATTTTAAGAGAGATCTTCAATGTTCAGTGCCAAAATAGGGACTGCTTTTGAGAATTTTGTGTGGCTGAATAGAATAAGAAACCTATTGAGCTGAGTGAAATTAGTGGATTAAAGTAGTTTATCAAATAACAAACCAGAACTTCCATAAGGATGGCCCTTTCCATTCTACCTTATTTTTTCCTCACTCTATTTTATTTTCTTCTTATCACTACCTAAAATTGTAATTTATCCCAACCCCAGTATAATGTGTACTTGCTTACAATGGAGAATTTTTTTTTTTTTTTCTGTTCACAGCTGTAGCCCCAATTACTATAGGAGTTCTTGAGTTCTTGACATAGTACAAACTAAAGCATTTCAAATGTTAAATAAATGAATCCACAGCACAAGAGGACAACAGGGCTCAGACATGCAGATTTCCAAAAATAACCTTATTTACATACGGTTTATACCAATGTTGAATGTGTTTCTAGTACTACATTTCTAAATCTCATGTTTTATCAAGCATACTATCTCTCCGTTTTCTCTAGGTTTAAAGAGAGTTTTGTTTCTCTTCTGTCCAAAACAAAGTTTCAAATTCTGATGACAAGTGCAAGAGACTTAGAGTCAGAAAAGCTCACATTTGAGTAGGAGCTTTACTCCTTGTTTCTCATCCAATATTGGGAAGTCTGTTTACCTCCCCAGGAGCCTCAGTTACAACTTGTGTAAAATTGGAAATAGCAATCCTTGCTCAGGCTACACCACAGAATCAAGAGAATGAGAAAAGTTTGAAATTGCTTTACAAACACTGGAGACCTATGTCTGTGTCTTTTTTTTCCTATCAAATCAACTAATAAAACATTGCTTTGAAACACAGAAGAGAGCTTCAATAATAGCATACAACTGAACTGTATTCATAATTAGAATAACTGGAATATTAAATTTAAATCAACCGAGGTCTTCTCTAATTCTGTATAAACATTTCTACTAATTATTCCACTAACATTTTATAGAATTTTGCTAAGTGCTATTGGGAAACACTGAAAAAGATACGGACTTTTCCTGCAAAAAGTTTAAAATCTAACTAGAAAGAGAAAATAGGAAATGAAATAATAGTACAATAAAGATAAAATTTGTCCTGCATTACATTATTAGATAATGTCGAAAAAAATCGAGAATAGCCATTCCCCCCCCACCCCCCGGATTTTTCAAGTCCAAATAAAAAAGAAAACAACTAATTATGTAATAATTATAATATAATAATAAATAAAAAAGAAAATCTCCCCAATAAGGGAATTTTAAATATAAAGAGCTAGTACTGGACTCTAAAGGTAGGTAACACCTAAATTCCATGAATTTTAAATAATTTCAAGCCGGGAGTGGTGGCTCACATCTGTAATCCCAGCACTTTGGAAGGCTGAGCCAGGGGGATCACTTGAAGTCAGGAATTTGAGGCCAGCCTGGCCAACATGGTGAAACCCTATCTCTACTAAAAATCAAAACAACAACAACAAAAACTAGCTGGGCATGGTAGCACACACATGGAATCACAGCTACTAGGGAGGCTGAGGCAGAATTGCTCAAACCTGGGTGGATGGAGGTTACAGTGAGCCAAGACTGCGCCCCTGCATTCCAGTCTGGGTGACAGAGTAAGACTCTGTCTCAAATAAAATAAAATAAAATAAAATAAAATAAAAATAAATTAAGAATGCCACTGTATTTATAATAAATGATACACAGAATTTACTGAGGTGACCTGGGACTTTTTTTCCTGAAAATGAGGCAAGGATTATTAAAAGAGGTAGATTAGCTGTTGGGTCAAACAAAAATATCATTTGTTTGATGAGGGTGAGAGAGAATGATGATGGTGATAGTGGTAAATAAAAATTTGAAGAACACTTGACTTTTCTTTGGTGCAATTTAAAGAGTGCTGCATAGGTTGTCTTAGAGTCACAGACAACTATTCTAGGCCAGAGGGTTTTGGTGACTTAGAACAGTATTTTGTAAAGCTCTTTTCTGTTACCTGTATAGAGATTTGGCAGAATTGTTAGACCACTGGACTAATAAATTAAGATACGGGTAGTTACCTATTGTGGAATGTATTGTGTCACCCCACAAGTCACAGGTTGAAGTCCTAAGCCCCAATATGATTATATTTGGAAATATAGCCTCATTTACCTCATTAAGTTTAAACGAGGCCATAAAGTTGAAGCTTCAATCCAATGTGACTGTTGTCCTTATAGGAAGAGGAGGACATGGGTACACAGAGGAAAAGGAATATGAGAACGCAGATGAAGGGTGGAGTTTTCAAGTCAACGAAAGATTCCTCAGGAGAAATCAAACCTGTTGCTACCTTGATCTTAGATTTCAAGCTTCTGAAATGTGAGAAAATAAATTTCTGTTGTTTAAGCCGCCCAGTCTGTGGTATTTGGTTATGACAGCCCTAGCAGACTAGTACTAGTACAATGTGATATTAGAAGCTGACATCGTCCTCAAAAGCAGATGAAAAAAGGCAGTGAGACCAAGAAGAATGCAGGACAGCTGTGTCCTTAGGCTTGGGAAGATAACCAGCAAGATGGCCCCTCCCTAGGAGTAAAGAAAGTCATTGAAAGATTTCAAACAGAGAACAGAGAAAAAGGTAGGGTATGAGAGCCAGGAGATGACATAATATAATTTTCAATTTAAAATTCTATTTTTCGGACTGAAGTTTAAGAAATTGATTGAGGAAAGATAAAAGGCATGAGTGGAGTATCATAAGCATATTGCAGGAGACTGATTCAGAAATGCTATCGTGTACTTCTCTGTTAGCTTCAGGAGAGAAAAGTGGATAAAGTGGAGGGGCATCGAAGAAGTAACATCAATAGACCTTGTCAATGAATTGCCCAGGAGTCGTATGGACTAGAAGGTATCAATCTCTAGGACGCTGGTTGTCGATCCACCGAGTTTGAGGCAATGCCATCAATGCTCTGTTCTTATCCCTTTGGATCACTTTACCCTAGTGTATGTTTAGTCCCACCAACACAGCACTTTTATTTTATTTAGTTTATTCATACAAGTAGAGAGTAGGTGTATATAATTATGGGTGTATATATTTCTGGGGTACATGAGATATTTTGATACAGCCATACTATGTGTCATAATCACATCAGGGTAAATGAGGTATCCATCACATCACCTCAAGCATTTATCGTTTCTTTGTGTTAAAAGCATTCCAATTAAATGTTATTTTTAAATGTACAATGCATAATGTACAATAAATTTTTGTTGGTAATCACCTTGTTGTGCTATTAAATTCTAGGTCTTATTCACTGCATCTAACTATTTTTTGTACCTAATAACCATCCCAACTTTCTCCTCCCCACTACACTTCCCAGCCTCTAGCAACCATCATTCTACTTTCTATCTCCATGAGTTCAATTGTTTTAATTTTTAGCTCCTATAAATGAGTGAGAACATGCAAAGTTTGCCTTTCTGTGCCTGACTTATTTCACTTAACAAAATGTCCTCCAGTTCCATCAGTGTTGTTGCAAATGACAGGATCTCATTCTGTTTTATGCCTGAATAGTACTCCATTATGTATTTTTAGCACATTTTCTTTATCCTTGTATTTGTTGATGGACACTTAGGTTAGTTCCAAATCTTGTCCACTGTGAATAGAGCTGCAGTAGACATGGGAGTGCAGATATCTTTTCAATACACTGATTTCTTTTGTTTTGGGTACATACCCAGCAGTGAGATTGCTGAATCATATGATAGTCCTCTTTACAGTTTTTTGAGGAACCTCTATACTGTTCTCCATAGTGGGTGTACTAATTTACATTCCCACCAACAGTGTTCAAGCATTCACTTTTCTCTACATCCTTGCCAGCATTCATTATTTCCTATCTTTTGGATAAAAGCCATTTTAAATGGGGTGAGATGATATCTCATTGTAGTTTCGATTTGCATTTCTCTCATGATCGGTGATGTTGAGCACCTTTTCATATGCCTATTTGCCACTGGTATGTCTTCTTTTAAGAAATGTCTATTCAGATATTTGGCCTATTTTAAAATTAGATTGGTAGATTGTTTTCATATTGAGATATTTGAGCTCCTTATATATTCTGTTTATTAATTTCTTGTCAGATGGATAATTTGCAAATCTTTTTTCCATTCTCTGGGTTGTCTCTTCATTTTGTTGATTGTTTTCTTTGCTATGCTGAGCTTTTTGACTTAAGTGTTTAATTTATTTTGAATTGATTTTTGTATATAATGAGAGATAGGGGTCTAGTTTAATTCTTCTACATATAGATATCCAGTTTTCCAAGAACCATTTATTGAACATTCCACAGTGTATGTTCTCGACACTGTTGTTGGAAATGAGTTCACTAGAGATGCATGAATTTATTTCTTGGCTGTCTCTTCTGTTCCATTGGTCTGTTTTTATGCCAGTACCATGCTGTTTTGGTTATAATAGCCCTGTAGTATAATTTGAAGTCAGGTAACACGATTCTTCTAGAATTTTTCTTTTTTATTTTCTTGTTTGAAGGGTACCCTCAGGATAATGGAGGGTCCCTTAAAATCAATCCACTGCTCATAATTTTCAAATGCAGCTTTATATAACTCCTAAGAAATAAGGCGGACTTAAGTATAGATTAGCTCAACTCAAGGAACACAACAGCTCAACTTTTTCTTAAGCTTTTCAACCTTTCTTGTCATATAGTTCCCTAAGGGTTGTATGACTCTTTTTTGGGTTCAGTGGCATTTCATTATATATTACATAATAAACAATGCCATACCAGACACTGTGTGCTTGGATTCATTGTTGGAATAGTTTGCAGAATATAGCATCCTCCATGAGGCCATGATTCACCCTAGTTCAAAATGTTTGCATTTTTTTTGTTGTTGAGACAGAGTCTCACCCAGGCTGGAGTGCAGTGGTGCAAACTTGGATCACTGCAATCTCTGCCTCCCAGGTTCAAGATATTCTCCTGCCTCAGCTTCCCTAATAGCTGGGATTACAGACATGTGCTACCACACTCAACTAATTATTGTATTTTTAGTAGAGACAGGGCTTCACTGTGTTGGCCAGGCTGGTCTCAAACTCCTGACTTCAAGTAATCTGTCTGCTTTGGCCTCCCAAAGTGTTGGGATCACAGATCTGAGCCACGGCACACAGGTAATGTGTTTGTATTTCTTAAATCAATGATGTAACTGGTTGCCAATCAAAGGTCAAATTCTCAGGTATCACCAAGATTGAAACGAGAATTGCAATGCTGCTCTTAAGATTTTCTTTCCATCCATTCAACCAGATGACTGGTTACATATTTATGATTTCTTTATGCCAATTTATGATTTCTGTAATAGTAAAGTTTACTATAGTTGATGCATGAAAACAGGTATGTTAAAACAGTAATGATGACCAACAACTGAAACGTCCAATAAGACTTTGAACTTCCCTTGTTAAAAAACCATGTTAGCTGTAATCATATAACCTTGTAAGTCTCCTGAAATTACTTTAGCTCTTAGAGCACCCCCCACGCCATACACACACATGCCCCCCCCCCCCCACACACACACATCATTTTGTACTGGTTGACTCTGGAGGCAGGTGTAAGTAATACTTTTATAAGATCTTTCTTGTTTGTCCAGTCCCACTACCTCTGCATTCAGCAAAACAAAATGAAAAATAGAGGTAGTAAAGACAAAGGACTTTGTAACCATATCATTCCCATTCTATTATCCTTACCTCCACATCCCAGAATTTTTGCAATATAACATTTTCCAATTCAACAGCACAGAAATCCATCACCTTGTGATGTTGTTATGCCCATCCATATTTTATTCACATTAGCCACCATTTGCCATAGAGTTTCATAATGACATTATATATAGACATACAAGTTACATGTGAACCCATCATTTGTGCCTCTGGATATAGGAGAAAAGGTTCCTGATCTGTATTTTTACATCAATAACAGATGTTACTTTCACTGTTGATTTTGCCTGTTGAGGATCTCAATTCTAAGAATGTTACAGAAGTTTTTATAAATTAGTTAATGATTTTTAGAGAAATTTTAGGGTAACAGAAAATTGAGCAGATAGTACAGAGCATTCTCACATATCCACACCCCCAGCCCTTTTCCCTTAGTATTAATACCTTGCCTTACTATGGTGCATTTGTTAAAATTGTTGAGCCAATATTGATACATTCATATTAACCAAAGTTCATAGTTTACATTAGGGCTTACTCTTTATGTTCTATGGTTCTATGATTTTGACAAATGCATAATGTCATGTATCCAGTATTACAGTGTCATATAGAATAAGAATAGCTTCACTGCTCCAAAAATCCCCTGTGCTTCATCAATTCATCTCTTCCCTTCCACTCCAGGCAACCACTGACCTTTTCACTGTCTCCATAGTCTTGCCTTTTCCAGAATGTCTTATATTGAAATCATACTGTATGTAGCTTTTACAGACTGACTTCTATCATTAAGCAGTATACATTTAAGGTTTCTCTATGCCTGTTCATAGTTTGATAAGTCAGTTCTTTTTATCACCAAATAATACAACACTCTCTGGTTGTAACACAATTTGTTTACCCTTTCATCTATTGAAGAACGTTTTGATGGCTTCCAGTTTTTGCCTAACCATTTTTACTTACAGCCACTTAATTCCACTTCTAATCAACCTGCTACTATGCCAGTGGAAGAACAGGTAATTCCCATGGATGTCGTGCTTCTTAGTACATTTTTGCACTCTGGCAGTGCAATATGCTTTCCTCTGGTGGAATCTAGTCTTTGTGGGTGGCAGAAATGTTCCATAATCCATTATTGCACAGCCCCTAGGGTTTTCTCAGCGGCAACATTGTTCACAAGCTACGTGTTACACAAAGTAGAATTACATATTCCAGACTAAGACAAAAATGGGCAAAAGTTCAATTATTTTGCCCTGTCCAATACAATGTCTTCACTTCTGCCTATTGTGCAGGATAACCATAACTTCGTTAACCAAGTTCTAATGTCCACTGGGCAAATGGAGGATTTATCTCATTTCAGATATCTCATAGAATTTTAGAAAGTTCCATATTCAATAAGCATGTATTTAGTGCATTCGTGATGTATCAATTAATGAGTATCTATACATACAGTTCCCGACTTTCAGTAAGCAATTAAATACCCCTGCTTTTTTCCCTTCAGAGCCTACAATGGTATTAAATAATATTGCTTTTGTAATTTATATAAAATCGTAAATTGAGTGCATACAAAAATCCTGTCATGCTTATAATCTTTACATATCTGCATAGCCCTGAAAGACAATAATGATATTGTGTTTATATGTGTGTGTGTGTGTGTGTGTGTGTGTGTGTGCGCGCAGTTGAATAACTGGGCAGCTTTCTTTGATTTAGCAGGAAGAGAAACATAACTTTAGATTAATCTAGAAGGGCTATCAGTTTTTCTGGAAGCTCTATCTGTCCACAAGACAGATCTTCACTCTGCTCATGGATGCTATATATTCTTCTCCACCTTCCAATGTTAGTGTCTTTCTGTACATTCATTTCATTAGTAAGTTCTGAGGAGCTTCTCTGTTTTTCTGGGCATGTCTCTTTTCTTATCAAGGATATATTATTTATTTCACTCTTTGGAATTATTTTTAAGTGTTTTTACTTCTAATCGCTATGAAGAAGAAAGTTATAAGGAGCAAATAATGAAATATTTACAAACATTGCAGGGATTTTATTTATCTCAATAAAATTTATCTCAAATAAAAGACTCAAGAATAAATAATTTTGCATGTATATCAACTCTCTTATTTGATTTATGTTTACTCTTGATAGTGGAGTACATTGGACTATATATACTAAATATTGATTTGAAATACAATATATAAGCTATTCACACAGAGATAATTTTGAGTCAGGGCTATTATGGTACATTAAAGTTAAAATTGCAGATAATCCTAATAATTCAACATTTTATCTATTACACAAAAATGGCTTTTAGAAAAAATAAAATGTTTAAATGCTATTCAAGGACCATTCGACAGATCATTTTAGAGAAACTTTTAAAAATTGAGGTATAATTTTTATTCATTAAAATGCATGAATGATTTTAAATATATAGGTTTATTTTTGACAATGCAGACACCTGAGTAATCCACATGCCTATCAAGATGTAGGCATTCCCTCTTGCCTTTGCACATTCAATCCTTTTCTCTAGCAGAGATTACCCCTCTTCTGATTCCTACCATCCTGGTCTGTTTCCTTGTTTCAAAACATTATATGCATGCAATTATACAGTAGGTACTGTTTTGTGTCTAGCTGCTTTTACTCAGCACAAATGTTTCTAGATTTAACCATGTTTTCAAGTGTATCAGTATTCCATTCCTTCCTGTTTCCAGATAGTATGCCATTATATGAATTTTTCACAAATGTTTCCCCAGTGTCCTGTTGGATTTTCTCCAAGTTTTGTTTCATGTTGGAGAGTAAACCTGGCTCAGTTACTCCATCTTGTTTGGAAGCAGTGGCCCATTTAGCTTAAAAAAAATACTGGTTAAAACTCACAGCATGCGCTGCATCACGATGGCAATCTTGTGACTTTCAGGTAATACTGTATATCCCAAGCCTATATTGCTCAAAGATGTGTTTGATCATGGAACATAAGACTGACTCAGGCAAGATCCAACTCAACTCAGGAAGCCCTTTATTTATGAGGTCCTTTCAGCTTTCATACCTTTTTGGTTGTTGCTAGTCCATTCGATATTATAAAATAAGCAATCTTGAAAACCCAAGTATAGTGTATTTGGACACTTATTTGGAATAGTAGAGCATACATAGCAATGTAAAAAAAAAAAAAAAAAACCTTTTACTTTAGATCTGGTATACTTCTATATATTTCTTGCGTTTGTTGATGTTGAAAGGATTTTAACCAAGGATCAAAGTCTTAGGCATCTGTAAGCCCAGAGATGTGGCAACCATGGGATTGTGTCACTTGCATCTCCTTTCAAAATACAGCCTGCTCTTCAACTGCAAAGAGTTAAGTTAGCCTCTATGCGTTAGTAACCACAGGATCCACTTCAGCATTAGAGAAAATGTAAGAAGCACATGTGTGGTTTTGTTACATGAATATATTGCATAGTGGTATAGTGTAGGCTTTTAGTGTATCTAGCACGTGAATAATATACATTGTACACATTAAGTAATTTCTCATCCCTCACCCCTCTTCCACCTTCTCACCCTTTCCAATCTCCAATGTTTATCATTCCATACTCTATGTCCATGTGCTTTTGAGCTGAGCTTCGCTCCTCCAGGAAAAGCCCTCACCAATAAGCTAGTCAGTGGGGGTGGGAAGGCTGGTCCGCTTCTGCCCAGTGCTGGACTCTATTGTTGGGCAATCTGTGCTCTGGAACTTCTTATTGGGCTGTTTAAGATTATCATGTCTGCATATGGTTAGAAAGTCTCCTTGTCCATCCTGTTCCCAATTACCCAATCCTATTTCTTTTACTTCAAGCCCAGTTCTATTCACTTTCTGTCATCTGTGGCATGTCCTCTCTGTTCAATTTCATAAGGGTGTAAAAGGAAAGTGTACGTAGGAAGCCTAGGATACTTCTTCCTGATTTAATTGGGTCTCGCAGGAGGCAGCTGAAGCAGACCCAGGAAGAGTTAAAAGTGCAAGAAGCTGATTGGACAAAAACGTTGAAATAAGCAGGAAATATCTTTGGAATATGTGTGTAAATTTAGCACTAACAACTCTGAAGAAAACTGAAAAAGGAACCTATGACACCTAGAAAAATATTAACTGCTCTCTGTTTAAAAACCTCACAATTTGATTATGTCTACAAGATATTCTTGTAAGTATGTTATTGCAATATCTTGAAGATTCATAATGAGGTCTGTGTTTTCACTAAAAATTGTACCCTGTGTAGTAAACTAAAAATGTTACCTCTGGTTCCACAGATTCTTCTGTGACATATTGGTTTAAAAACTAAAGAAGGGCAAAATAGTGCAATTGTTTTTATTAGCTTGGGACCTTTGAAGACATAATGGAAAAGAAACTATTGCAAGTGGCATTGTTACAAGTGGATTTCTCAGCATAATTTTTACTTAAAAGTCCCAGTGAAAGAATTGTGAGGCACTACAACTCCAAAACAGACTTTCCCTTCATGAAACATTTAATATAATCCCTCAATCCCAGAAGTTTCTTTATACTTATTAAAATTCTGAATGGAAACTCTGAACTCATTAGCTTTTACAATTTATCCCTTATTTTCTGGGTGAGTACTGTAATCAAAATTAAATTTGCTTTGAAATGCCTTGGTAATGTAATAACACATTGCAAGGGTAAATTCCTCATAGCATACCTCTTCAGAATCTGCAAATCTTCTAGCATTGAATGTATGTCTCAAGTGCCTAATAATTATATGTGGTTTTGTGCCAAATATGGTAGAAAGCTGGTTATTCATTCTTCTTCATTCATTTGTTCCTTTATTCATGTATTCAATAAGCATGTATTTAGTGTGTTCATGATGTATCAATTAATGAGTATCTAGAGATATAGTTACTGACTTTCAATAAGCAATTAAATATCCCTGCTATTTTTTTCCTTTAGAGTCTAAAATGGTATTAAATTATGTTGCTTTTGTAATTTCTATAAACTTGTAAATTGAGTGCATACAAAAATCCTGTCATGTTTAATAATCTTTACATATCTGCATAGCCCTGAAAGACACATAAGCCTAATGATGTTGTGTTATATATATACACACACACACATATATATGTGTGTATGTATGTGTGTGTGTGTATAAAATTTAGTTACATGCAAGTTCTTTCTATTCTTTCCCAGATCTAGGAAATCTTGGCTTGGTATTGTCTGGTACCAGTTTAGTGAAGGGCTTACCTTTATGACAACTATATAGACACCTAAAGCTGCATCCTTGTATCTTCCATTTTTGGTGGGCTTAAAGACTAGCTGAGGTTTTGAGTTAATATGGTTTGTGCAATTTGGGTTTGATGGATATGGTGTTCTCAGGGGACTGATAAATTTAGGATAACTGACTGATGGCTAGGGTTTTCATGGTTCACCTGAAAGGAGTAAAGAAAGGTGACTGGTTTCCAATTTTCACAAGGCTCCCTGGCGAAGGAAAAAAAAATTAGTGGTCTCTATTAAGGGAGCTTGAAGTATGAAAATCTCATCAGGAACTCCCTTGTGGTCTTTTCCTATTTTCCCTCTCACATCCTTTGGTTTTTATATTGGACTTCAAGGCCAATGGCTTTTGAATTCAAAAGTCAAAGATTTTCTGCTTTTTTTTTTTTCCTGTTCATGTCTGGTGCTTTAGGGAAGAGATTAGCATGGAGGTTCTTGGAAATACATATAGGAATAGAACATGTTTGTTTAAGGAAAGACAATGAATACATACTCCTACATATCATAATTCCATATTGTTCCAGCAGCTTATTGAAAATTTTTGGCTATAAAGGTAAAACGATTGATAACCTGATTTTGTAAATAAGCATAACAACTACCCCCCCCCAAAAAAAACTCATGTAATTGATTTCATGTTACTCAAAAACATTCATAACTCATGTTTACTTTGAAGTTCATATACTTACATAAATTATAATATTCAGATGTGCTTTCCTGGTGTAATGGTTTAAAAATATGGCCTTTTTGTTTATTTTAAAGTTAGGTCTTGAAAGATATACATGAATGCCTAGATCTTAACAAAATTTACTGTGGAATAACAGAAAGGAAGTAAATGCATAACACATGCATGAAACCAACCTCCAGATCAAGAGATTGAACCAGGCCTGTGTCTTAGAGGACTCTATTGTGCTCCCTTTCTATATTAGTCAGGATTCTACAGGGAAACAGTTCCAGTAAGATTTATATGTAAACAGAATTTTGTACGATGTTGCCTCACACAATTACGGAGATGGAGAAGCCCCATGACCTGCTGCCTACAGCTAGAGACCCAGGAAAGCTGCGGATGTTGTTCAAAGGCCTGAGAGCCAGAAGGTCTGGCTGTAGATTCCAGTCTGAGTCTGACTAGCTGAAAACTAGGAGTACTAAGGGTACAAAAAGATATGTTTCTACTCAAGCAGTCAGGAAGAGAGCCAGCAAATCCAACTTTCCTTCAACCCTTTTGGTTGTATTCAAGTCCTCAATGGATTTAATGTTGCCCACCCACCCACAGTGGAGAAGGCCATCTGCTTTACTCAGTTCAGCAGTTCAAATGCTAATCTCTTCCAAGGAAAATATTTCTTCCAGAAATACCTTCATAGGCACACTCAGAAACAATTTCCCTTCGATATCTGGACATTAAGTTCCCCAGTCATGTTGACACGTGACACTAACTATTGTGCTTTCCAATGATAATCACTGTCTTCACAAGAGTAACCCTATCTTGACTCTTGATTACTTTTATTTGTTTTAGATTACACATACATGAAATTATCTTTTTTGTATCTGGCTTTGGTGCTCAATATTATGCTTGTTATTTTTATTGACATCATTGTGTGTGGTATGTGGTATTCTATTGTGTGACTGTATACAGTATGTTTATCAGGATCACAGTAGATGAATATTTTCTCAGTTTTCAGCTTGGAGATACTGCACCCAGTTCTATGAACACTGTTGTACATGTTTTGGCATCATTTCTGGTGGGTGTACATCAGGGGAATTCCTTCATTTGACATCCTATTTAGGTATTATATGACTGTTTTGAATCAGCCCCAAGGTGAAAAATAATCCAAAAGTGTCAGTGTGAAATTCTGCATATGTGACACATACATAGTTGAGGATTGCATTAATGTGTTACACATTATAGTTTCTCCCATCTTAACTTTATACGTTTCTTTATTATCCATCTATTAATTCACATATTCAAATTTTAATTCTTACAATGCTTACTGAACATATAATGTGTCTAGGTACCATGCAAGACAATTCATTAAAATAAGAAATAAAACTAGACGGGCTTCCTAGTAAACCACATTAAATTGGTCACAACCTTTATTTTTCTCTCTGCAAAAACTGCAAAAATATAAAGTAATAAATAGTGTATTTATCTACACAAAGTGAGAGAACAAGTGAGGAGGCAAATTAGCAAAAGAGATTTTGGTAACATTTGAAAGCAGAAAAGTGGTGACTAGCTTTGTGAAACTAGGAAACAATAATTCCTGTGGAGCTAGATGCTGAGTCTCAGCAAGCAGTTTTGCCCACAAAAAGATGAGCAGTTGAAGATACAAGTCACCCTAGAATACTGAGGTCAGATACAGAACTGCAAATGGAGGCATTATTTGCATGTCTTTGTATAGAGCGATGGGAGCCTCCTCTCTGGTTTCTCACAGTTAAGGGATATTCTTGCCTCCACTTCCACTCTTAGCAGTAATCCAGAAGTTCCTTCTCTGGAAGACTGAATCCATGGATTAGCATTGTGGTCTCCATTTACAACAAACAGTACGGTAAGTGTGGGCCTAACATCGAGGAGTTGGTGAAAGATGAAAATGATTCACAATTATGTCCTATTTCCTATTCTGCTCTCAAACGCTGCAATACGGGCATATTATTTTTCCAATCCCTATTGTTCCTTTTCAAAGCACAATACTGAAGGATTATTTTTCCCTGAAGAAGCAGAAACTCCTGAAAAGGAAGGCATTGTGTGATCTGCCACAGATTATGGCACAATCCCCAATAAAACCACAATGAAGACCATCAGATGACAAGTCCCAGGAAAGTTCACAGAGTTTCCCACTGGACTGTTCATACATAATATCCGATATGACTGGAAAGTCAATTTTATTGAAGACAAAATAATAAAAAAGGGCTCAAAATTGTAAATTAAACTGAATCGGGTGCTTTTTTGACACATGAACACAGGAGTAATTGTCTTGATGTATTGGAAAAATGGCACAAGAAATGCGAAATGTAATTTGTAATAGGTCATAGAAATAGTAGAGGTTAAGTATTGGCAGTATCTTTAGACATCATATTAGTCTAGTTTCTTTTTTAGTGCCAGGAAAATGAAGTGACTTGTCCAAATTTGAAAAGCCTGGAAATTGACATGCTATAATTTATTTCTTATATAATTTGCACGTATCCCCTAATAGATATTTTCAAAAATGGTGATTATATCTTATAAAAATAATCAAACAGGCACTTCTCCCACTTTCCTCTCCTGCAGTACTTTATATAACAGAGGCTGATAATTTGGATAATAAATGTGAAGATATAGTCTGGTTGTACACGTAGTATAAAACAGGCATGGCAAAGAGGCAGAAATACATTTAAAGTGGACATTAGTAAGAGGGAGAACAGAGACAAATTCTCATGGTGAGTCTAATCCAGCACAGAAAGACTCCTTGCATCTTAGGTTAGAGGGAGGCAAGATGAAATTATCACAGCTCTACATGTTTTAAGAAGTGTATTTGTAGCAGAAGCCACACTGCGGGAAATCCTAGTAATTCCTGTCTGTGACATAAGGTTTCACCACTTCTTGTGGTCGTTGTTTTCTGGATCACTTACTTTGAGGGAGGGGCAGTTTGACGCAGAGGACAACAGCACAGATTCTCAAAGCCCTGGGAACAGGTGAAATGATGCTGGCAGCCACAGAAATATGTGTATGGATTGCTCAGTGGCACAGGGTTTCTGCAGTTAGCTCTGTGTGTTAGCAAAGGAAAATCAGTTAGCTATTCCTTTAGCTGGAAAGAAAAATTGAGAGGATACACGAAAATGGTGGTCTAATAATTTGAAATTTTATTGTAAGTCTACAATGGTGACTCAGTAGTTTACCTAAGATAGACTAGGTTACGCTGCAGTAATAAACTTCAAACTCTCAATGGAAAAACACAGCAAATGTACTTGCTCACACAAATTCCACCACACCTCTGAGAAACTCTCCTCTATTACGACTCAGTGATTCAAGGTGTTCTGTCCTATAGCACCTCCATCTCAAATACCCTTCTGTTACTGCAGTAGAACAGCAGGAAAAGAGAATTCTGATGAGTTTCTTACTGACAATCAAGTGTCATGGATGAGAAGTAACACATGTCACTTCCTGTCACAGATGATTGGCCAGATACAGTCAAATAACCACCTGACTTCCAGGAATCAAAGTGCCATCCTTCTGGGAGCAAAAAAAAGAAACTGAATGCAACTAGTGCTTGAAAGCTTTCACATACCTGATACATTATCTATATCGGCTGGAAAAGGAAAGATTTACCAGAAATAGTTAATGGAACTTAGAGAATCAGTGAAGAAATAGATAAAATCCATAATCATTTTCTTCAAATGATTATATTGTGAAGTTGCTGATATTTTCATGTGCTTAAGGGAAAAAAAGCTTCTGAGGTTTTAATACAGCACAATCTGTAAGAAATAGAGAAAATCAACTAATAAATAGAAATTAATGAAGGAAATAATTCATTTACTACATTTCTGAAACTCCATAATGGATTGCTGTGAGATGTTATAATATCTTAGACTGGAAGTTTTCCAAAAATTACTCTATAAGGCGGTATTTCAGGCTGGAGACAGTGACTCTCACCTGTACTCCCAGAACTTTGGAAGCCTGAGGTAGGACGATTGCTTGAGCCCAGGAGTTTGAGACAAGCCTGGGCCACAAGGGGAATCTCCTTCTCTGCAAAAATTTTGCCACATGTAGTGGTGTGCACCTGTAGTTCCAACTACTCAGGAGGCTGAGATGGGAGGATCACCTGAGCCTGGGAGGTTGAGGCTGCAGTGAACTGTTATCACGCCATGACATTCCAGCCTGGGTGACAGAGTGAGACCCTGTCTCAGAGAGGGGGCAGGGGAAAAAAAAAAAAAGACAGCGTTGCAAATATTTTTGGGAATAAAAGTCACATATGGATTGCTTAGTTTTTTAAAAAAATACTGATTCAGTAGGTCTGCCTTCAGGATGGCTAGTGGGTTTATTTTTTTGTTGTTGTTCATTCATGTATTTATGTAATGAAAGCTGTATGTGATTCTAGCAAGCTAAGTGATAATGCTACCAAAAAGTATACATATTTTCCTTTATAATTCTAGTGGTCCCTTCTTATTATAACTACATGATTCTATGGATATTTTTCTATAGAGAAATAATTTTCAGCTTTATTATGTAGTTTAACTTCAGTGGCAATTATTTCTTATAAATTAATCTCCAGATGTGAATCTTAAATGGACAAATTAATGATAGCATAGGTAGGTTTCAAAACAACAACTGGCATCACAAGTTGGTGAGTTTTGTTATTTTCCATTGTTCCACATCTGCATCGTAAACAACTATAAACCCTCCCAAGTTTGTTACCATTAGTTAAGAGATTACTGCTGTAAATTAGAATTATTGTTCTGCCTTCTTGAGAGGAGTTAAATTAAAAGAAATTAGACCTACAAGTCTCTACTTCAATATTTTCTCTCATCTACAAGAACACTTCTTGAAAAGATGCCATATCAGCCTTCAACTGTTTAACTCAATGAGAATCCTATACCTTAACTGAGAATTTCAGTGTTTAGTCATAGAACATGCATGCCACAATATTTTAATGATTATCTATTTGCTTTATCTGTGGTCAAAATGCCATCTGCTATAAATCTGGCCTTCTTTTTTTTTTTTTTGAGGTGGAGTCTCGCTCTGTCGCCCAGGCTGGAGTGAGTGGCGCCATCTCAGCTCACTGCAAGCTCCGCCTCCCGGGTTCACACAATTGTCCTGTCTCAGCCTCCCGAGTAGCTGGGACTACGGGGCGCCCGCCACCACGCCCGGCTAATTTTTTCGTGCTTTTAGTACAGACGGGGTTTCACTGTGTTAGCCAGGATGGTCTCGATCTCCTGACCTCGTGATCTGCCCACCTCAGCTTCCCAAACTGCTGGGGTTACAGGCGTGAGCCACCGCGCCCGGCAATCTGGCCTTCTTACAACATAGATACCATATAGAATATTATATCTCAATATGTAAATTATTAGTCCAAGATTTTTCCTACATAAACGCTATATTGTTAATCTGCTTCAAATTTACTCCTGCTTAAAATTTAAAATAATAATATGCATACAAAATGAACAATTAATTCATTCAGATAATTTTGCATTTCCAAATGATTATATAATGTTTACTTAGAACATTTTATAATAGGGTGTGTTATTTATATTTTAATTTTTAAAGTTTTGTGAAGATCATTCCTAGTTTGAAAGTATAAAATAAAATTTTTTCTACTTTATGCATTTTAATTTTTAAAAATCTGCATTTTATTTTCAAAGTTTAGCTTTAGATTGTTGCCTAATTAAAAAAAAAAAAAAAAAGATTGTTGCCTAATATAACTCGATTAGGACCCACAATAATTTATATAATTTGATATTCTCTATTCTTGTTAGTTAAAATATTAAAAATCATAAAAATTATACATGATAATAATAACAAGGTAGGATAGTTTAAATAATAAAATACTAGGCCAGGTGCAGTGGCTCACTGCTATAATCTCAGCACTCTGGGAGGCCGAGGTGGGTGGATCACCTGAGGTCAGGATGTCGAGACCAGCCTGGCCAACATGATGCAACCCTCATCTCTACTAAAAAAAAAAAAAAATTCTAAAAATTAGCCGGGCATGGTTGCAGACACCTGTAATCCCAGCTACTCGGGATTTATTAACACAAAAATTTGTTTAAGACTATTAATTAATTGGAAAAGAACAGGTTACAAATACTACATATAGTACGACTTTATTTCAGATATATTTTACTCTTGATGATTATTTATTCAAACCCTGTTTGTTACAAAAACTGATATTCTTTACCTGTTACATTGTGTAAGTAATTTTTGCACTTATTTTATTTGACCTTTAAAATTATTCTGTAAGGTACATGAGGCAGATTTTATCTCATCCATTTCACAGATAAGAAAAGGAAGTCTCACATAAATTTAAATGAGTTAATCAACTTTCATGTGACTAGTAAATTACATTGAAAAGAAACTCCAGCTCAGATTTTTAAATTCCAGGTCTGGTGCATACTTTCTTGGAGATGTGTAACTTTCTATAGATTTTGGATTCTTAGACCTAAAGTATCAGAGAGATTCAAGAAAATTTACAGAGTCTATTTATTTATGTGATTTTTTTTTTTTTTTTTTTTTTTGAGATGGAGTCTTGCTCTGTCACCAGGCTAGAGTGCAGTGGCACGATCTCGGCTCACTGCAACCTCCACCTCCCGGGTTCAAGTGATTCTCCTATCTCAGTCTCCCAAGTAGCTGGGACTATAGGCATCCGCCATTTATATGGCTTTTTTTTTTAAAAAAAGAGCCCAGATGCTTCAGTGTGCTGGGCAGCTGGAGCAAAAGGACACTGTGGGTGCCCACCCTTCAGGGCTCTGCATTGTGCCTTGAGCAGCTGCAGCTTGTGCTGTCTGCTAGGCCAGGAGAGTAAAAATGGGGCTGGGACCGGCTAGTGTGCCCAAGATAGGCTCCATCACCATTGCCACAGGACCGAAACGCACTAGAACCATGTGGCCTCATGCCTATGAGTCCCTCCCAAGACTCCAGGCCTGGCGGTTCCCACCACAGCCTAGCCTCCTTTGCCCCACTTGAGTGGTTTGCTGGCAGCCTGTGAACAGTCCATTCCCATCACAGCTGGTGCCTGACCTGAGGGGCCAGAGGACAAATCCGCTGGCCTGTGACCATTTCTCCAGGACGTGACCACGCCTGCAGGAGGTATGGCAATGTAATTGTGTTTTTATCTCAAACAAAAAAGGAACACCCACTGTCAGAACACAGAGAAGAGTGTGGTATGGTTTTGTGTGGTGGCACAGGAGCTGGGCACCCCCCCACTTAAGGAGAACAGGCCAGGGAGGGCACAGTCAGATTGCCATGGTTTCAAAAATGATAATATGACATCACAACTAATACCATGGGAATAAAAAAAAATCATCAGAGATTATTATGAACATCTCTATGCCCACAAACTAGAGAATCTAGAGGACATTATTAGCATTATTGGACATGTACAATATCCCAAGATTGAGTCAGGAAGAAATCAAAATCCTGAACTGACTAATAACAAGTATGAAATTAAATCTGTAATTGAAAAAAAAATTCAAAAATTAAAAAAAAAAAAAAAAAAAAAAAAAAGAGCAGCCGGGGACCACACAGATTCATAGCTTAATTTTACCAGACTCAGTAAGGAAGACCTGATACCAATCTCATTGAAACGATTCCAAGAAACTGAATAGGAGGGATTCCTCCCTAACGCATTCTATGAAACTGGCATCACCATGATACCAAAGTTAGACGAGGAAACAACAAAAAACAAAACGGGCCAATATCCCTGATGAACAAAGATGCAAACATTCTCAACGAAATACTCATGAACAATCCAACAGCACTTCAAAAAGACAGTTTATCACAATCAAGTGGGCTTTATATCAGGAATGCTAGGACGATTAAACATTTATGAACTAATAAGTGTGATCCACCACATGAACTAAATTGACAACAAAAACCATATGATAATCTCAATAGACGCAGCAAAAGCATTTCATAAAATCCAACATCCCTTCACAAACTAGGCATTGAAGAAATACACCTCAAAATAGTAAGAGCAAACTATGACAAACCCACAGCCAATATTGTACTGAATAGGGAAAAGTTGAAAGCAATTCCCCTAACAACTGCAACACAAAACAAGGATGTCTAGTCTCCCCACTGCTATTCAACCATAGTGATAGAAGTCCTAGCCAGTGCAGTCAGGCAAAAGAAATTTAAAAAGACACCCAAATCAGAAAAAAGGAATTCAAGTCTCTTTTTACTGATGACATGATCTTCTACCTAGAAAGCCCTAAAAGATTCCTTCAAAAGGTTCCCAGTCTTGATAAATGATTTCGGAAAAGTTTTAAAATACAATATCCGTGTATAAAAATCAGTAACATTTCTATACGTCAGTAATGTTCAAGCTGAGATTCAAATAAAAACTCAATTCTGTTTAAATAGCCACAATATTACCTAGGAACACATTTAGTCAAGGAATATATTTATTTATTTGCTTTTATTACTATTTTAATAAACACAAAAATTTTGCATATTTATGGGGTACAAAATGGTATTTTGATGCATGTATAGAATGTGTAATGCACAAATCAGGATAATTAGCATATTTATCACCTCAAACATTTATCATTTCTTTCTGTTAAGAACATTCAAAATCTACTCTTTTAACTATCTGAGAATATACAATAAGTTGTTAATTATAGTCTACCACTACATTTTTTGCTGCCATTAATAATGCCCTCTTCTTTTTTAAGACATATCATTAAACCCCTACCAACTACAGCCCTCACCAAGTGGAAGCTTTTCCTCTCTGTGTCATTCTCCCCATTCTAATAGAACACAACTTTTAGGTTTTCATGCCCCATTTCTGTCTAACTTTTTAATTTCATTGTAATAATGTATTATTATACTTTTAGAACATTATTAAACTTTTTCTTGAATTACGTCTCTTCTATATTAAAAATCTTTATTTAACTATTTCAATATATACCAAGTCCCTTTGTCATTATTTATTTAATTTCAAACAAATACATGACCAATTTACTAAAAGTTAACACATTTCCAATCATTTTACAATGACCCTATTATATCTGCATTTTTTGCAGAGTTCAGCACTCACTTTTTCTTATCTTTTTGTATTTTTCCACTTTTAACTTTTTTGATACATTTCAAATTTTGGTTTAAACTGTTTATTTAATATTGATCTTAGAGTTTAGGCTAACATTGCCTTCCATATATGTATGTAAATATTTGTATTTTATGGTGACAGGTGAATGATATCTTAACTAGATGTAGAATTATTAGGCTCCCTTTTTACAGCATTTTATAAATGATATTTTTATTCTTCTCAAGTTGTTGATTCTTACTGTGCTACAGGTGACTTTGTTGGGCAATTTACCAGAAACTACATTTATGTTTTCAAGGTCGTACCTAGAGCTATATTATTTTCAAATCTGTCCTATCATAAACTTGGTGAAACCTTCCATAAGAAAGCTCTAACATTTCTTTATTACCTATTTAATTATTTCATCTTTTTCTCTTTTTATTTCTTCCCTCTTCTGGTAATTTCATGCCAGTTTGTTGGCACTCTATATTCTGGTCTTCTCTGATACATCTGCTACCATTTACTATTTACTGCTGTAATATAGCTCCATGTACATTCATATTTAATAGCTGTATTCAGTGGGAGAGGCAGGGCAGAACGTGCTTATTCCATCAAACGAGTAAACTTGGAAACGTCTTGGAAACTTCTTAGTGATTGAAATGAAAAAGAAAAAAATATTAAACAGCAGATTAAACAAGGATGAAACTGAGCTAGTAAACCTGAAGAGAGACATAAAAATTACTTTAAAAGTAACGAAGATAAACATGTAGATAAAAATTATGCAAGACAAGATCAGAAACATGAAGAATAAACTGAAGTATGGCATACATTAAATCAGAATTCCAGAATTAGGTAATAAAGAGAATGAATGAGAGAAAATATTTAAAGAGACTTAGCTGAGAAATGAAACAGATTGCTAAAGTAAATAGAACTTCTGCTTCTCTAACACCAGTCTAAAATATGTAAAGTCGGAGAAGAAAGATAGCTATAACATGTAATAAACAAAGATTTTGTATTAAAATTGTTGAAGCAATCCCATATATCAATAAGAAAAAAATAGAGAAAAAAGAACAAATGATATGAGGAGGTTTTTCTTTTTGTTTTGTTTTCCAGAAGAGAAAACACTAACGGAGGATAAAAATATATACAAAAGTATACTGTCTTGGTAATCAAGGAAATGCAGATTAAAACTCTAAGGAGACCTCATTTTACACGTGTTTTAAATGTATTCAACACTTACTCTATTGAGCACTCATTAAACACAGGGCATTGTCCTAAGAACCCAGGGGGCTGTAAAGTTGGAAAATGTAAAGCAGATTAACTGCCATGGACAATGGTAGAGAAAAATAATTTCTACAGAGACAGAGTAAGAAAATGTTATCCCACTTAATGGTAACATTAACCGTAAATTATTAGAATAATAAAATGAGTGTTTGGAAAAGGAGATGTTCTATTTAAATGTTATATGGAGAAATAGTAAGATGCACTAACCTTCCCCAACTGTGAAAATGCAGGGTTAACTCAAATTTTTCATAATATTTAGTCTTTTGAGATGGAATTAATTATTCTCTTTATTTACAATATTGGACTAGCCCTTATAATCTAAAAATTACTACTACATATGTCTGCGTCTCTCAAAACATGGCAAAAATGTTTAGAACAGCAATTCTGTTTTTTCATGTTGGATAGCTAGAATCCATCACTGTGTATGTCCCATAACAAATTTTGGTTGCATGAATAAAATGTATAAAACCATTTATTCAATGTGATAAAAGTTGAATACCAGGCAAAGAAATCTCTACTGTCTTGGATAGACAATGAAAAATCAATGAAGATGGACTGACATGATCAAAATCATATTTTAAGAAGATTAATTGGCCAGCACTGTACTTGATAGACTGGAAAAGAAAGAGACTGAGTTACAAGACAATTAATATAGTCCATTATGAGGGAATAAGCATCTCAACAAGGGTGGCAGCACACAGTACAGATAACGGGACTATTCAGCAGGCAAATTGAATAATAAATGTAGAAGTGTTAGGAGCTCATTGATAGGTGTTGATGGCTAGGAGAAAACAAAAGCAGGAAGGAAGAAGAATACTTGTTCAATGTGAATTTCTCTATGATGTTCATAATGTTTAGAGAGGATCATTTCAATCGCATGTTATGAGAAGAAATTAATCTAGCAAACCAGTTAAGTAGAAACAAACACCAACACAATGAATTGGGTGTCAATAATATCTAGGGCAGCTCAGAATTAAAACAAGTAAAAAAAAGTTGATAGTGCATAAAAATATGCAAATTACTTGGTGTGGAAATTATTTCTGGAAGATGAATATTGTAAAGCATTATATTAACACAAGAGTAAACAGAATTAGAAAATAAGAGTAGCAGATGTTATCTTTTGTTTTCTACTTGTTGGAGCCAGCATGTCTTGTGTTCTCAGCTTACGTTTTAAGTTCCTGTTGTCCACCTCCCGCTAATCCTCAGGCGTTTGAATTTCATCTCAGCGCTGGATAGGGAAGCTAGAATAAAAAACGTGGCACAATGCTCTGGAAGCATTGCTAAATAAGTTCGAAAAACTTGGCCCTTCTATTGTCCAATTTTTCACGTATAATTGGCCAATATGAATTGGGATATTTGCAATATGTATAAAGACTTTAAAGCAGTGGTCCCTAACCTTTTTGGTGCCAGTTTTGTGGAGAAAATTTTTTCGTGGACTTGGGTTTGGAGGATGGTTTTGGCATGATTCAAACACATTACATTTGTTGTGCACTTTATTTCTATTATCATTACATCATAACATACAATGAAACAATTACACAACTCACTATAATGTAGAATCAGTGGGAGTCCTGAGCTTGTTTTCCTGCAACTAGATGGTCCCATCTGGCGGTGATGGGAGACAGTGACAGATCATCAGGCATTAGATTCTCATAAGGAATAGGCAACCTAGATTCCTTGTATGTGCAGTTCACAATAGAAGTCTCACTCTTATGAGAGTCTAATGCCCCTACTGATCTGACAGGAGGCGGAGCTCAGGCAGTAAAGTGAGCAATGGAGAGAGGCTGTAAATGCAGATGAAGCTTTGCTGGCTCACCTGCCACTCACCTCCTGCTGTGCTGCCTGGTTCCTAACAGTCCACAAATCAGTACCAGTCCCTGGCTCAGTGGTTGGGGACCCCTGCTTTAAAGGACTGAAAAATTATTTCACTTCATTGTCTATCTGTTTATACATGCATAATCTATGCTTCTCACTCTGTTTTATATCTACCTGAATAGCAATATATAAAAACAGACATAAATACATTCAAATTAGACTAAAATATTCCTGAACACTAAAAACTGCATTGTTATTCAAGATCCCAAAATTAATTTCAAAATATGATTTTAAATTTTCTAATATAGATAATACTTGCTTTATACTGTAAATAGGAGCTAACATGAGGTATCCCCGGAAATCTAAATCTACCTTTTTAGCTTGAGTACAGCTTCTATTTGAAGAGGCTCTCTTTATGTTTACTATAATGTTGTAGATGTATACTATTTCAAGTTAAAATTTAACACATCATGTTGGTGAATTAACATTCTCCATTATACCCTCATCTGCATATATTTAATGGTTCATAAGTCGCAATATATTTTCATAGATTTTATCAGAAAAATGCTAAAATGATGTCAAGTCAAAATAACCAATTTATATTAAAATATTATAAAATGAAATATTCTTGCCAATCAGTTTCTCTATCTCGAATATATGAAAATGAGGTCTGCTTATTACAACTTCAAAAGAAGAGCTAAGTGATGATAGGTGCTTATAATAAGGCCTCCAGTTCTTTGGAAGAAAGTTCACCAGGTAATGGTACATAAATAAATGCTTTGGGTTTTGATGACTTGGGTATAAAATTGTTCCTTTAACCAAAATCTGTATTTATAGTCATTATTGACAAGAAAGCTGATTTCTCCATGAAACAGGTTATTGGGGCATTCATTTCCAACCAAATCTGTTCTTGTCACTCTTTGATTGCATTTTTTTCCCTTTGCAGAATTATTATAAAACATCTACAGCGAAAACATTCCTCTTTTAAGTAACAAGAAAACCATTCTATGGGACCAAATGCTTTTCAATACATCATTTTCAGATGCTCCAAAATTAGCAACATTTTCTGTTATCTGTATAATTATGCTTCCAGGTTCCCTAAGGAATTAGGTTTCTGTGTAAATAACTTTATCATGAAACATAATACATACAATCACTATCTAGTTTGCAACAAAAAAATATATGAATATGCTCTAACATTACACACACAATTCATATATATGTTTCAATTCTTCATACATGGTGAAGGCCAAACCTTGCAACCCATTGAAGTCACCAAGAGTTAACTTTATTAACTATTTTATGGTTAACTATTGACTACTTTAATTTTATTAGATTTGCATCTTTTTTGCTTCTTTTCTTAAATACCATTTGTAATAGCCACTTATTTTTCTGTAAGTGAGATAAAATATCTTAGGGAATTTTAAATAACATTTAAACACCTCATACATCATTTTGTAATTCTCTGTCAGTGCTTTACCATTTTCGGTAAGGTTTGTGGTGATTTGTGATGACCAGGAGCCATTGCTGAAGGTGGAGTGTGTTCATCCTCTGTGAGAACCAGTGAAAAATAACCGTGTGGAGAGGGTCTGCAATACATGGTATAATTAGCCTGATTAGTTTCTCTGCATGTTCAGATTTTGAAAAATCTACAGTGAATAAAATTGTCCTTTTCAGAAAAACAGCATTATTTTTATATTAACCATGTAGTTT
The DNA here is from genome assembly GCF_008728515.1 of Papio anubis. Taxonomy (NCBI): domain Eukaryota; kingdom Metazoa; phylum Chordata; class Mammalia; order Primates; family Cercopithecidae; genus Papio; species Papio anubis. The sequence goes on from NC_044977.1 coordinate 6,723,836, forward strand.
TATTTTTACATATCGTATTTTTTTTTAGACTTTTATTTTAAACTTAGTGATACAAGTGCAGGTTGGCTAGATAGGTAAACGTGTGTCCTGGAGATCTGTTGTACAGATGATTTCATCACCCAGGTATTATGCTTTGTAGTAATTAGTTGTTCTTCCTAATTCTCTCCCTCTTTCCATCCTCCACCTTCCAGTAGTTCCCAGTGTGTGTTGTTCCTCTCTACATGTCCATGTGTTCTCATCATTTAGCTCCCACGTACAAGTGAGAAGATGTGATATTTGGTTTCCTGTTCCTGTGTTAGTTTGCTTAGAATAATGGCCTCCAGGTCCCCAGGTCCCTCTGTGCTCCTGTAAAGGACATGATATTGTTCTTTTTTTTATGCCCGAATAGTGTTCCATGGTATATATGTACCACATTTTTTTAATCCAGTCTATCACTGATGAGCATTTTAGGTGGATTCCATATCTTTGCTATTGTGAATAGTACTAAACACACATGTGCATGTGTGTTCAAAACAGAATGACTTATATTTCCTTGGGTATATACCCACCATTGGGATTGCTGGGTCGAATGGTATTTCTGTCTTTAGGTCTTTGAGGAATCACCACACTGTCTTCCATAATGGCTGAACCAGTTTACACTCCCACCAACAGTGTAGGTGTTCCTCTTTCTTCACAACCTCACCAGCATCTGTTATTTTCTGACTTTTTCATCATAGCCATTCTGACTGGTGTTAGATGGTATTTCATTGTGGCTTTGATTTGCAAATGATCACTGAGGTTGAGCTTCTTTTCATATGATTATTGGCCACATGTATGACTTCTTTTGAAAAGTATTGGGCGGGTGTGGTGGCTCACATCTGTAATCCTAGCTACTTGAGAGTCTGAGATGAAAGGATTGCTTTAGCCTGGAAAGTAGAGGTTGCAGTGAGCCAAGATCGCACCACTGTGCTCTAGTTTGGGCAACAGTGTGAGACATCATCTCGAGAAATAAGTAAATAAATAAAAAAGAGAAGGGTCTGTTCATGCCCATTGCCTACTTTTTTGTGGGGTTGTTTGTTTCTTGTAAATTTGTTTAAGTTCTTTATAGATGCTGAATATTAGACCTTTTGTTGGTTTACATAGTTTGCAAAAATTTTCTCTCATTCTGCAGGTTGTCTGTTTACTTTGTTGATAATTTACTTTGCTGTGCAGAAGCTCTTTAGTTTAATTAGATCTCATTTGTCAATTTTTGTTTTTGTTGCAATTGCTTTTGACATCTTCATCATTGATGGCAGTGGTGGCCTGTATGGAGTGGCCACTGGGAAGATGCCAGCTGCAGCAGGTGAGGTAGGGCTGGGGGGGCCAGGAACAGGCAGAAGCCCTGCCCCCTTCCAAGTTGGCAGGGCAGGAGCCCCACCATCCAGGCACAGCTGCAGCTGCCCAGTCATGGCTGTGGACCTGGGTATCCCTATGTTCTTGGGGGCCCAGGAATTCCCCCTGCTTCTGCAGGCTCAGGAATGCCTGTTTCTGCCTCCTGGCCTCTCCCTGTTCTTGGCACCCATTCTGATTTCAAAGCAAATTGAAGCCAAGTCCAGGTGCTCTCGTGATCTGCCCAGGTATGGGCAGCTCTGACAGACTAGCACCCTGCTGCCTCAGCCCCCTCTGGACTTTGAGTGCCAATGAGCATGACAGGGAGGCTGATGGAGAAGTGAGGGTGGCTCAGCATGAACAGCCTGGGAGCAGTGGATGACATGTAGATGGAGGCAGGAGGCAGACAGGCTCCTGGGAAGAAGGGGTGGGTCACTGTTCCACCCTCATGCCAGTCACAGCTTGAAGCCTGGGGGCTGGGCTGTCAGTACTAGGTGGAGTCCACAGCCCACAGCAAGAACTTATGGTGCTTTTTCCAGGCCCGCCCATGCCCCCCATGGACCAATCAGCATGCACTTCTTCCCTTCTGAAGTTCATAAAAACCCTGGACTCAGCCAGACTCACAGAGATATCCAGACAAACTGCTTACAGCTAGGAGCTACCCCTTCCAGGTCTTCTCTCCGCTGAGGACTGCACACTTATCTGGATGACCTGTCTGCAGATAGGAGCTCCCCACTCCATGTCTCCTGAGAGCTGTACTGTTGCTCAATAAAGTATCCCTTCACGTTGCTCACCCTCCATTTGTCCATGTACCTCATTCTTCCTGGACTGAGTAGGAGAACTCAGGACCCACCGAATGGCAGGACTGAAAGAATGGTAACACAAACAAGGCTGAAACATGCCCCCCTGTTCACCACATTGCAAGCAACAAGAAGGAAAGACGAGCTGCGGCCCTTCAGGAAGCCCAGACCTAAGGGATCCCTGAGTCAGGGCTGTTACACCCTATTTGGGATTCTGTGGTTCCTGGCGTATCCAAGCTTCGAGGTGCCATTGCGTTCCCAGGGCCCGCAGCAGAAGCTGCTTGCAGTATGTCTGGTCCAGTCACAGCCTCCCACGGAGCTGGCACATGTGCTGGCACCCGCAGCTGTTCTCCTCGCTGCAGCAGCCGATAGCTGCCTGGCTGTGTGCAATGGCTGGACCCCGTGCTTGCTCACTTATGCACCCCTTGCTGATCTGCGTCAGCAGTTGTGGGATTCCGGCTGGCAACACGAGCCCAGTGCAGCCTGCCAGGCCGAGTAGGTGGAACGAGCCCAGGAGGCCCGAGCAAACTCGGGCAAAGGCGTCATCAGCTACAGACGCTTCCAGCTGGAAAAGCAACACCCCAGGGATCCCGTGACAACAATGGGATAATATTCTGAGAAATGTCTTTTTTTTTTCTTTCAGATTTGCATTACATACAGCTTATAACACAAGCTCATTTAAGATTTCTTGTGTCCTTTTAAATCCTTCTAATAGGTTTCTAGGCAAATTAATGTTTCTATTATAGTCACATTTTCAGAGTATTATAAAAATATATTTAAAAATAAATGTACCACATATTTGACCAACTATAATTAAATAAATTTAAATATTGATTTATTCACCTTTTTGTCCCTATGGTTTTAATCTACTGTTTTAAGTGTCTCATACACACACACACACACACACACGAAAACATATACATATGTATATATCATGTGTATATCTATATAGTTATAACTACAGATAGCTATACCTGCATCTATGTAAATATGTATAGAGATATTTATATGTGCACAACATAAATCTATTCTCTCTCTCTATATATATATAGTGATTACATACCTTTTTATACACATACACATACATGTGATGTTACTCTTTAATGTTATAAAATGTATGTTCTCTCTCTGAGTCAAAAGATCAAAAACGTATAAACAATAGCAGATCAATTCAATTTTTCTCCTAGTTGCTGAAGAATGAAGTAGGTGAATTATAATTAAATGTATAATAAATTAAGTGTATGACACTCTTTCTTTTTTTATTTTTTTACAAGACAACCTGAATACAAAGATTGGAAGCTTACCAGATGATTTCCAAAAGTAGAAGCAGTAACAAAACTGTGATTTTTTTTTAGTAGAATAAACAGCATTTTTTTGGAATCATGGAGCTGTTACATATTCACTGGATGGCAGAGTATTAACAAACTCTGGACTTTAGATACTTTACTTATGAAATCAAAACAACAATAGCATTCAATATAAATAAGCTTCAACACACTATAATAATACATTTTAGAAGGAAAGATTAGATAACACAGACCATCCATATAGGGGATATTTATAAATGATGTGTGAAATATTAAAAATGCCTACTTGAAAGAGGTGGCAGACTAACTAGGCAGTAAATAAATATATGTGTTAGTCTGTTTTTATGCTGCTGATAAAGACAAACCTAAGACTGGGCAATTAAAAAAAAAAAAAGAGGTTTAATTGGACTTACAGTTCCACACCATTGGGGAAGCCTCACAATCATGGCGGAAGGTGAGGAGGAGAAAGTCATGTCTTACATAAATGGCATCAGGCAAAGAGAGAGAGAGAGCTTGCACAGGAAAACTCCCATTTTTAAAACTATCAGAGACTTATTCACTATCATGAGACTAGCAAGGGAAAGATCCACCCCCATGATTCAATTGTCTCCCACCAGATTCCTCCCACAACACGTAGGAATTACGGGAGCTACAAGATGAGATTTGGGTGGGGACACAGAGCAAAACCATATCAGTATAGGTCCACAAAAATCCAAAGTTATTAATTTAGATTGGGGTCTTTTGCCTTTGGAGAGTTGCTGATCTCAAAGACATGGATTAAAGATTGTGCAATGCTTTTGACAACCTTGAGAGTCTAGAATGGCACAAATTAAAATTCAGGAAATGGCATAGTGAACTCTCATCCCTTCACAATGGAAGCCTAAGAATCTACATCTGAGCAGTAAGGGGTAATTGAAAAAAAGAAAAAAGAAAAGAAAGTCAGATTGACTAGAGTCCATGTAAGTCATTGCAATGTTGCAGATGCTTTTTTTTTTTTTTTTTTCAATAGTTACCACTCTTTTTTTTTTTTATTATACTTTAAGTTCTGGGATACATGTGTAGAACGTGCAGTTTTATTACATAGATATACACGTGCCATGGTGGTTTGCTGCACCCATCAACAGATCATCTATATTAGGTATTTTTCCTAATGCTATCCTTCCCCTAGCCCCTGACTCCCTGACAGGATGCAGTGTTTGATGTTCCCCTCACTGTGTCCAGGTGTTCTCATTGCTCAACTCCCACTTATGAGTGAGAACATGTAATGTTTGGTTTTCTGTTCCTGTGTTAGTTTGCTAAGAATGATGGTTTCCAGCTTCATCCATGTCCCTGCAAAGGACATGAACTCATCCTTTTTATGGCTGCATAGTATTCCATGGTATATATGTGCCACATTTTCTTTATTCAGTCTACCTTTGATGGGCATTTGGGTTGGTTCTAAGTCTTCGCTAATGTGAAGAGTGCTGCAATAAACATACGTGTGCATGTGTCTCTACAGTAGAATGATTTTATAATCATTTGGGTATATACCCAGTAATGGGATTGCTAAAAGTTACATTTCTTTTTTTTTTTTTTTTTTTTTTGAGATGGAATCTTGCTCTATCATCTAGGCTGGAATGCAGTGGCATGATCTTACTGCAATCTCCGCCTCCCAGGTTCAAGCAATTCTCTTGCCTCAGCCTCCCGAGTACCTGGAATCACAGGCTCCCACCACTAAGCCCAGCTAATTTTTTGTATTTTTAGTAGAGACAGGGTTTCCCCATGTCAGCCAGCCTAACCTAGATAATTTCAACCCCTGACAGAGAGACTGTCTTGTTATTGAGCTTTAGCATTTGTCAGAGCAAATGGTAATCTTCCCTAAAGCAAGATAACATCATATCAGAACTCGAATTATTTCTACAATTTCATTAAGTACAGTATCTGTCTCACAATCAACAAGTTCAGATATTAGAATTATCAGACAATTAACTTCTAAATAACTATGCTTTTTTAATTCAAGAGGTAAAAACAATATTAAATATTTCAATCAAGGACTGAAAACCATAAAAATGTAAGAGTAGTTTTGCAAAAGCACTAAATAGAAACTCTAGATCTTAATATATATTATCTATAATCAAGACATCTATGGGTATGGAATACAGAAATAAATTCAAGTAAAATGAGCAAAGGACAATTAAAAAATATTTATACGTTTCAATATAAAGACAGAGTTCTCAATTACTAATGGTAAAATAAAAAAAATCACAGTTGAATTTTAAAACTGACTGTTAATTGAAATGTAATATATAAACACTTGTGATGTGAAAGTAAAACAGAGCTTGGAATGGTATTTGTGGCCTATCTGTATTAGAAAAATTTCAAAACATAAAATCATTAGCTATTTACATATATACACACATATATGAAAAACAGTAACAATGATGATGGTTTTCTGACTGGCAAAATCTGCAGATACCACCAGAACTTCTTTTTTATAGGGGAAGAACACCACTCATAGCTGGGATATGATGAGGACACTAGCAGAGAAAGTCACTAAGTAGAACCACACAACCAGGCGTGAATATCTCATCACCACTGTGCGCGCCCACAAGATATTCCTATGTTGTCCCTGTTTCCTCCACGAGATGAGCCAGTAAGACAGAGGAGAATAAGAAAGAGTCCTTCAAATGGAGTGAAAAACCAGAAAGGGAGCTTTTAATTGTGACCCAATGTTAATTCTTGAATTTTCTTACATAGCTTGTCCAAATTGTACTGATAATTAAACCAGAAACAATAAATGAATAATTAAAATTAATTATCTATCATTGCAAAAAGAAATGAATACACCTAAAATATTTATGTCATAAAAATATTGATATTTGTGTACATCTAAGTTATAGTTATCAGATTAGTATCATTAACAGAATATTCATATAATATACTGAGATTAAAAATGTGAAAATGTTGTTTCTGCTTTGGACAATTTATGACCCATCTCCGTCACTCTGGCTTTATCAAACTAATAACCTGTCAATCTAAATTCTTCGTGACAATGAGCACTTTTCTCCCTTCCAATTAGGTAAGTGAGTCTTTAGCTAAGAGGTTAGATGTAAGAAATGAATTAAGATCAATACATAACGATGTGCTGCTGTGAAAGAATATAGAAGATTTTTAGTATGATATGAAGAGTTTTGAAGATTCATATATTTGAATAGTGATGAGAAAAAATGTAGAAAACATGACAGAAAATTGTTTAAAGTATGAGAAAGTAGACAAAAAGAGAAAGAAAATAACTGTTTCATGATTAGTGAGGACTTCAAAGCATACAGGAGCCACATCCTGTAACTTTTGTAATAGAAGCACAGCCATGCTCTGCTGTAGACGGTTTTTTAAAGGGAATGATGACTGTAAGTTGTCAGTAAAATCCAGTAAAACAATGCTGTTTATTACAATACAATAATCACCTACCTTGGGAGAGTTTTTAAAACTCAGGCTTCTTGTATCCTTAATAGGCCATTGGAGGGCAAAACATTGTAACTCTCTTGAGCAGCAAGTATGATACTATGATTTTACTCTTCTAAAAGTAGAAAATCTTTACACATGTCTATGGCAATGGTTTTCCACAAATGTCAGCATTATGCTTTGTTTTTTAACTTTATCAGTAATATCATTAATACTCTACTTGATTTCAGTCACTGTGAGGAATCTAAATATACCCTGTATTCTCCAGGGCCTCTGGCCCTGAAGAGAAGACATCAGCTCTAAATAAGGAATAAACATGAGGGTTGAAGAGATTTTAGGAGAGCCTGTAATAGAAATGAGATTTTCAAAAATTGTGTGTGTTAAATTTTACCAAAATAATCTTAGAATCCTTTAAACATATACATAAAGCTCCCAAGTCATGCTTGTATCATAGTGACACACATGCATCTGTGATTGATGGCTGGTAAGAATATTAAGCATATTCTGACATATCCCATATATAAGATCTCTGAGCTACTTTATACAACTGCATCCACCTCATTTCACCATCAGTACTAAAAACTGTTCACTGTTGTAGATGAAAATTGAATATCGTTTTTAAACTTTTAGTGGTTAATAGATATTCTATGATAAAAAGGATTACAGTCAACAAGTTTGAGAAGTGTTAGTTCACAAATTAAACAAGTTGATACATTTCAGCACTTTTCATAAAATATACTATTTTAATGAGGATCAGAGAGAATAAGCCTGGAATGTATAGGCAGAAATAGACCAAAATCTGACTATGGGGTTTTATAGGATATATTACGGTTTTGTCACTATTCTAGGAGAAATAGAAAGGTTTTGAAAGATTAGAAATGAATTTGTAAATAACTTGGGGATTAATGGATGACTCTGGAATTAGAGTAGGAAATGGATGTAGATGTGGAGGGAAGAAAGGAAGGAGAATCTAAGTTAAGAAAGTATACCAGTTGTTGAGATGCAATGAAATATATTTGGCTCACAGCAGGGATGTCCAATCATTCAGCTTTCCTAGGCCACTTTGGAAGAAGAATTGTCTTGGGCCACACATAAAATACACTAATACTAATGGTAGCTAAATGATGAGGTAAAAAAAAATTCCAAAAAAAAATCTCATAATGTTTTAAGAAAGTTTACAAATTTATGTTGCGCCACATTCCAAGCCAACCTGGGCCACACGCTGCCCGTGGGCTGTGGGTTGGACAAGCTTGGCCTAGAATAATGACTATGGAAATGTAGAGAGAGACATATACATATGTTCCAGTGTTCCAGACAGTTTTTTTTAACTGATACAGGTATTCAGCAAAAAAATTATTTGGTACCTGCTATGGAAATAGAGCTTTTGCAGTCAGAGAAAATGTATCATTGAACAAACAAGATATTCCTAGGTATGAAATTTGCTATGTCCAGAATCGGAGGAGACCCACCAGGAATTGTGCTTCCTTCTTTGTGGCAGGCAGTGTAAGGTATAGTAATTTGTCTTTTACTTTGAACATTATTTCTTTGCACGTCCCTGAACACCAGATCTTTAAAAATTTTATGAAGAGAACAGACTCCTGTTTTTCACATGACAAATCTCCCAGTCCCTAGATAGTGTATCCTATCAAGGGCTCCAGTCTGTTCAAGTCTTGCTCATCCTACCCAATCAATACAATGCCATCAATGTAAAATCAACTTGATGTTCTGCAAGATATTCAGACAGCCCAAGTCACTTTGTTCTATATTATAACAGAGTGCAGGAGATTAACATAGCTTTAGGGAAAATGTGGAAATGTACATTGTCTGCTCCACATGAATCTTCAGTTATCTACTTCATAATCTGCTGATAATGATGGAAAAGGGTTCAGTGGAAAAATTATTGGCTGCATACTATGTGTTTGAAGATTTTTAAAAATTTGTTATGGCAATGGCTGGAATCGGGTCTACAGTTGGTTGAGTTTGTAATAGTCTACAATCATCCTCCAGGATACATCTCATTTCTGTAAGAGTCACAATGGTGAATCAAAGTGACATATGGCAGATACTACTACTCATAAATCTTTTGGATTCTTAAGGGTGGAACTAATTTCTACCAATGTCTATTGACCGGGATGTAATACTGGTTTTGATTTACTATCATGGGTTAATGTGAGTAATTACAAAGGCTTCTACTTGACTTTAACCATTATAATAGCCTTTGCCCTACAGTCTAAGAATACAGTTTTGGAATTGTGTCAATTGCCAATTATGTCAGTCCCAGTTATGTATCTATCCCCTCAGCCTCATATACCCCTACCCTAAACGTGCTATGATAATGCTCTAGGACTCTGGCTAATAATGTCTTCTCAGATCCAGTGTCCATCAATTCTCATAATGTCTGGGTATTCACAGACTGGGTATCCCAGTGCTCAGTAGTCTGTGTAAATGGTTACATGTCCCTTTTAGGCAATAAGTGGAAGAGTCATTAGCTTGTACACTTGCCACATTTTCGTAGCATGAGTCCTTCTACGTACCCAGCCAGCTCCTCGGTTGATGGATTACAGGGTGGTCAAGTGGCTATGTATGGAAACCACACACAAAAAGCAAAACTTTTAATTGGGAGAACAGCCCTCATCCAATAAGTCACTCATCCTTGAGTTTTTCCTGCTCGGTGCTACCCTTATCATCTGCCCTCAAAGAACACTGTATTTATCAAGCATATTTATAGCTCTCTCAGGGCCAAAACTTTTTGATTGGCATTTTGACTTTGGAGGTTGGTGAAATAATTGTGATCCCCTCCCCCTGCTCCAACTTCTGAAAGTTAAATGCATCCACTTGTACTGTGTTTCAGGATTCTACCTTTACCATGCTATCTTTAAGGTAAGTTCTGTAACAGGTTCTAATATTAACTTGGGTGACCAAATATCTGGGTTTTTCCGGAACTGAGGGGTTTCCTGGGATGTGGAGCTTATGTTGCTAAAACTAGGACCACTGTCCATCCAGTATAGTCTAGTTCTCCTCTGGGCTCCAGAGAAGAACAATTACTATGCTGTTTAATTGATCCTTGTGCCTGTTTACCAGAACATTTCTCATTGACTGGGTGAATGACGCAGTCTCTGGGTATTCCTGTGGGTCATAATTATGTAATATGTCTCTGGCCACACATAATGTATACCTTCAACATGCCTGTTTTCCTGAAGTTTTTAATTTGTAGTAGTTCATTTTCACACTGCTGATAAAGACATACCAGAGACTGGGAAGAAAAAGAGGTTTAATTGGACTTACATTTCCACATGGGCTAGGGCGCCCTCAAAATCATGGCAGGAGGTGAAAGGCACTTCTTTCATGGTGGTGGCAAGAGAAAAAGAAAAAAGCAAAAGCAGAAATTCCTGATAAACCCATCAGATCTTGTGAGACTTACTCACTTTCTCAAGAATTGCAGGGGAAAGACCAGCCCCCGTGTTTCAGTTACCTCCCACTTGGTCCCTCCCACAATATGTGGGAGTTCTGCGAGATACAATTCAAGTTGAGATTTGGGTGGGAACACAGCCAAACCATATCATAATTCCATCCTTTGTTGTTTGTCATGGCAATTCTGGCATTTCAATTCACTCAGTGAAATTTACCATCACTTTTCCCAGGCATTTAGGAGCCATCTTAATATTGAATTAACATCACTTCCTGGGGGCTTCACCATGATGTTAAGTCTTGTCTCTTGGAAGAGTGCTCCAAATTTAAAAAAAAAAAAAAAAAAAAGTCCTATCAATTTTTATGTTTGCCATTCTTTTCCCTCTGCTCTCCTGCTAAAGGCAATGGCTTCCTTGCATGCCACCAAAGATGGCCCTGCCTTACACACCTGTTTCGCTTGCCCATTACTCAGCCTCAGTTCCATATTGTCTTTTCGTAGGAAACCACATAGCAATAGCCATCCAGTTTCTTATTCTTATAACCACTATATCCTACATGTCAAATGTGTAACATATCACATGGACTAGCGAACTCTGTCCTACAGGAATAGTCTCCCAATTCATCACTGCTGATAGTTTTAACAATTGGACTGCCACACTGTGCCAGCAGCTGCCTGTGCTCCATCTATCGCTAATTCTAGTGTTCTCACTGCTGACCAGGTGGTGAGGTGTCCAGCTCTGAAATCTCATCTGACCGCCTACTTTCCTGGGTGCCTTGCAATACCAACTATTACAAGCTGAGTTCTCTGGAAGCAGATCCTGAGGTGGTATTTAAGGTGTAAAACGATTATTAGAGATTAATACCCATGGAAAGAAGAGAAAATCAGTGGTATTGGACAGAGGAAGATGTCGAACTGCAACTGAAGTCCAACAAACCCTTGATTCATCTGATGGGGAGCCTGTAATATTGTCCTGAATCAAACCAAAATGTCTGCACCATATACCACGCCTCTCTTACTCACCAGGTATGGGCAATAGTAGATGATGAGGTCTCTGCAGCTGAGGCATTCCCTCCCCGAAGGACCTCACCGCTGGCGGGTGTGTGCTGCCTTCTCTCCTCAACTGTGCAGTGGTCTTGTCTTGAAAAGAAATCCAGCGGCCGGGTGCAGTGGCTCACGCCTGTAATCCCAGCACTTTGGGAGGCCGAGACGGGTGGATCACGAGGTCAGGAGATCGAGACCATCCTGGCTAACACGGTGAAACCCCGTCTCTACTAAAAATACAAAAAAACTAGCCGGGCGAGGTGGCGGCGCCTGTAGTCCCAGCTCCTCGGGAGGCTGAGGCGGGAGAATGGCGGGAACCCGGGGGGCGGAGCTTGCAGTGAGCCGAGATGGCGCCACTCACTCCAGCCTGGATCACAGAGGGAGACTCCGTCTCAAAAAAAAAAAAGAAAGAAAGAAATCCTGAGGTCGACCTCCTTCTCTACCACAACCTCATTTTCTGATGTCATGCTACAAGAGGAAAAGAAAGCACACACTTTTGAAGATCATTTTTTTTCTTATTACTACTTGAACCTATATTCTGAGTAAAAATATTTATAAAATTTAAATGTATCTAATCATTTAAATAGTAATAGTAATTATACATAAAATTAACACTCGCATTATAATGATACACATAAGCTGTACATAAAGAAAGGGTATTGAGGAATTCGTGATCAGCCTGACCAATATGGCAAAACCCCGTCTCTACTAAAAACACAAAAATTAGCCATGTGTGGTGGCCTGTGCCTGTATTACCAGTTACTCGGGAGGCTGAGACAGAATTGTTTGAACCCATGAGGTGGAGGTTGCAGTGAGCCAAAATCATGCCATCGCACTCCAACCTGGGTCAGACTTGGTCTAAAAAAAAAAAAAAAAAAAAAAAAAAAAAGGTATTGAATGAAAGCTTGGCGGTGTTGAACTGGATCATAATAAAAACATAGGCTAATTAGGATGGAGTTCAGCTGCCTGTAATAGAAACCCGGCAAAAAAGGCAAATGGTACAAATGGATAATTAGTTTTGTCTTTTTCATGTTAAAAGTAGTTGGAAGGTAAATATCAACAGGATTGGAGTTGTTGCTCAAAGTTCTCGACTCATCTTTCTTCTCCACCATACTTGGCCTGCGTCTTTTATCCTTATGGTTATAAGATGGTAGCTACGCTATAGGTATTGAGCCTCTATATCAGAAAAAAAGAAGGGAAAAGGATAAATGGCAAAGGTGGTTGATAACTTTTTTCTTTTTATCAGGAAAAAATAGCCTTCCCAGAAACCTTACTGGGGAGACTTGTGCTTATATCTCAACGTTTAGAAATATGTCATGTGGCCACTACTATCTGCAAGGATGCCTGTAGGTATAGTTTTCTACCTGAGCTTATTGGTGCCCAAAACAATGTCAGGGTTCTTTTATTAAGGAAGAGCAGGCCGGGCGCGGTGGCTCAAGCCTGTAATCCCAGCACTTTGGGAGGCCGAGACGGGTGGATCACAATATCAGGAGATCGAGACCATCCTGGCTAACACGGTGAAACCCCGTCTCTACTAAAAAAATACAAAAACCTAGCTGGGCGAGGTGGCGGGCGTCTGTAGTCCCAGCTACTCGGGAGGCTGAGGCAAGAGAATGGCGTGAACCCGGGAGGCGGAGCTTGCAGTGAGCTGAGATCCGGCCACTGCACTCCAGTCTGGGCGACAAAGCGAGACTCTGTCTCAACAAAAAAAAAAAAAAAAAAAAAAAAGGAAGAGCAGAATGCAGCCAACAGTGTTTGCCACGGGGTATGTTTAATTTTTTAAATGGCTACCCACTCTCTTAATACTATTAACGTTGTGAAACAGACTTTATACAGAAATTTAATATTTTTAGGATTATATATAGTATTATATACTATATTCACTTGCTTTTATTTATGGAAAGAGCCCAGTTTTAAAAATCACTTTGCCCTGAAACTATCTTACATGTAGTTAGCTAATTAAAGTCACAGGCATCTGAGATAGTCCTTCCAAATTTAAAGTCACACTTCCAGGATAAAGAAGAAAATAAATGAACTTTTTTTTTTTTGCAGTTATCTATCATAAAAATATGAACAGCTTTTAGTCCAGATGTTTTTAAGATGTACTTTAAAATCCCCTTACCACTTAGCGTATAGCAAAAATAGATATATTATTTAACAAGAAAAAAAGATAAGACCATACTCTAATATAAGATAAAAATCCCGGGAGATCAGAAATAAAACAGAAACTCAACAAGGTAGGGCTAATGCCTGAGGCCAGCTGGACTGCAAGACCTGAGGCAGAAAAGAGTGGCCGGGAGGTCATTTTTCTGTGGCATAATTGGGAATTAAAATGCCCCTCTTGAGATTATGGTGACTAAAGTCAGTTTCTCTCTATGAAACAGCAGGCTAGAGCATGGAACTTCGTGCATGTAAGACGGATGAAAATAGCTGAGGGCAATTATTGCTTGGGGCTGCAATTTCTATCAAGCTGTCTACTTAGAGTCTCAGGAGGAAGCAGGCAGAATCTCAAAGCCAGAAGTTTAATCAAGTTGCCTGCATGCTTAGTGAATCGTCTGTAATATCCCCAGTATAACAATGGGGTAGAGGTGCTGAACATCTGTTTCTGCTGGGGACTTCCACAAGCTACTATGAAAGTAACAAGAAAACCACTGGACAGAGATAGGTGAGCCAGAGTTTCCCCACAACCCCACCACCTCCTACAGCCATACTTTGATTTGCTTGAAACTCAATTCTATTTCCTTTTGTCTCTTTTCACTTTTCTGAATCCCACATTTTGAAAAATGCTGATGTCAGAAGTTCTAATTACCTAATGGAAGCAAATTATTATTTCTTAGATTCTCCGTCTTTTAAAATTTTTAATAATACGGTGTCATGTCTGCCACCATTTTATTTTAAATACATGCCCTCCTTCCATGATACAAAATCAGTTGAAATCTGTGGTAGAGTGTCAAACTATTCATTCAAGCTGAAATATAGTTTATTAAATTAGAATATTTTAAAAAGTACGTTGATAAATAGACTGTTTTCACATTTAGCAGAGAGATGCATAACTGATTTAATGTGAGAGAAGAAAGAATTAAACAAGGTAGGATTTCAACATCACCTGAGAGAGAAGATGCAGTAAATTTGCTGTAGAGAGTAACATGGCTGGTTCAGCTGAGAGAGAAACTTCTCTTTGACATGAATGCAATTCTCCAAATACTATCTTTTTCAAGGATCTAGCCTGAAAGTCCTGAAATCATCTTTCTCTGACTTCCGGAAAAAGTTTATCATGTGCCAAATACAAATATACATATGTCATATCTTTCTGTGAAAGAAAACTACATGATTTCCTAATCCAAATACCACCATTTTCCAATTAGACCTAACTTAATCAGCCTTACATTTTTTGGTCTTTTCAATAACTCTGAGTCATCATTGATACTTCCTCTGAATTACTCTATCATGAAACAAATAATTACTGCCTAAAATTTAACGAATTGTTTTTAGTCAGGCAAATAAATGCTTCTGTAATTTGGACACAAGAAAGGAAACCAATTTTACTGTTACTCTGGCCGCCAAAATGGACTTCAGCTTAAAAGCACAGATTATTTATTTTGCTTTTTCTCCATAGCATGTGTAGTCACAACATAGTAAGAGATAAGATATAATACATTATTTCATATGCATAAACATATGGTTAAATTTTGCCCAAGAGGAGTGGGAATGAAAGATAAACACACGTGCATGTGTGGATACACATACATATTCAGGCACACTCAATAAATGTTTAGCGTTTTAGAACTTTTGGTAGATGCAATACTCCAGTTCTGTTCTTTTTGGAGGAAGAGATAGCTCCTAGAAAGCGCTTCAGCAGCCACTGTGTTTAGATTTGATCAGAGATGAAATAGATTTTACTGTCACTTATCCAACAGAATTGCAGTGTGATCCATTGACAAGTTGGTGGAGAAAACTTGAGTTGCAATGAATGATGTAATAGACTTTTTCCAAGCAGTTTCAACACTGGATACATTTTTAGAGTTTATAAAGTTTATTGCGTTTGCTCTCCTTTCTCCTCATCAATATCTCTCTCTCAGATTACTTCCCCTTTGCTTACCTAACTCCAAATTCTTTTATCACCCTCCCCAACTCATGAGAATTATATCATATTCTATTGTTTTACAGCAGAGTGCATAAACTATTGGCTCCATTTCTTAGACATTTTGCCTAGTGCAACCATTATCAATACTTAAATCTACATTTGCAGCTTTTCTCAGAAGCAATTTGAAACTGTAGCACTGTTAAATTTGCCTTTCGGCATGACAGTAATTGGGTAAGGGCTGAATAGAAGCTACCCCTCTGGAAAGGTTAGATGGTCCCCAGTTCTCAGAAGTTTTTCCAGCCTCTTTTGTGTTATGCTTGGATTTAGGTTGTTTCTCTCATTTATATTAACAGCATGGCCCTGTAAGCTTTCAAGTTTGTGACCCCTATTATATAACTTTCTCTCTCAACTGTCAACTAAGCCCAATTAACATGTTTATTGATAAGACAATATCTCCCACTGGTACATATTAATAAGAAATTCATGTTAGCCTTCAACACTTAAACTTTTCAAAAATCTTTGTTTTAAAAAAGAAAGTGGTTAAGGGAGTATCTGTTTATGTAATGATTATCTCTAGACAGAGTCTATTCTGAAAAACGCATCAACGTGGAATGCCAATCCTAATGTCACCATTTAGTTATGTCTTCATATCACACCTTTTTGAATGTTTATATCCACACCTGTAAATCTATAGAAAATCAGATCCCCAAACCTCTTTTCCCTACTTCACTACCTCTATTTCCACCATGATTTCTTCTTTATCTCATACTTTTTAAAGCTCAGATATGTTATTTACTTCTGGAGGACATGTCCAGTCTCCTACTTACTTAGAGCTCTTCTATAATTGCAAACGTTTTATGCATACAGGTATTATAACCACTATCACACTGAGTTATGATTTCCTGTTTTCATATATAATGGGGATGAATTTCGCTCAATAAAATGTAAAAAGTGTCTCATTCATTAAACCATATTCTTTAAACTGGATTATCTATTCTAAGGTTTAAATTTTCCACTCAAGGGAAAATCCAACTCAAGACCTGTTAAGATGAAACTTCTTCCTCTCCAGAGTTACAAGATTCTCATGAGATTAAACACATCCAATGACAAGCACTTTTCTTAGTCAATAGTGGTCATTTCTGATATTCTCATTGAGAGAGGTTTTGCTGAATCTGTCAAGCTTGGGCAGTCGTGGCTTGGCTGAGGCTGGAAGCCTGACAACTGAAATTCAGTCTGTCTTACCAGCTCATTCAGCCTTGATTACCTGATACCTTACATGGGTCACGTCCCACCAGTTATACTGAAGCCACGTAGCCACTACCTCTCTCTTGCCTCAAAAACATGACTCAAAACATTTTTTTCTTCAAATCGGAACACTTCCACCACTTCTATACTTTAACATTTTTGTCTTCAAGGATTTCAAGAATTCCATCTACTCTATGACTCTGGTAGGGATAAAATGTTAAGTCTCTCTCAGTTTTTCCACCTGTTCCACAAATGTTTATTAACAACCCTTGAAGGGAGGTAAAACAAAAACAAAAAGCTTTTAAGGAATCTTCTTAGGAAAACAAGCAGAATTGTAAGATGATCCTCACAATTCCTGCTCTTTTTTTTTGAGACACCTTCTCTAATTTCCTGTCCTTGGTTATATGTGTGTGGGTGGGCAGGAGCTAACCTAATCAAGTGGACCTCTTAAAGGAGAGTCTAGATTTCAGAAAGCGTAATCAGATAGAGATTTGAAGCTGCACTAAATGCTTTTTTGGTGACTTTGTATGAGAAAATTATCATGTTGTAGAGAGAGGGCCATGTGACAGGCAACTCTGGGCAGCCTCTGAGATTTGAGAGTGACCTTCAGTGGACAGCACGAAAACAGGGTTTCCATCCTATGGCTTCAGGAAAATAAATTCTGACAAAAGTCAGTGAGCTTGGAAGAGGATCTTGATCTCCAGATGAGAACGTGGCTTGGTTTGACACTTTGACTTTAGCCTTGTTCAAATGAGGCCAGAAAACGCAAGTACACAGTGTCCAGACTCCTGACCTACAGTCAATATGAGAAAATAAAATATATATATTTTTAAACTACTAAATGTATGGCAATTTGATATGCATTATTGGAAACCAATATGGTGATTACTTATAAGAACCAGGAAAAGATTAATATCTCAAAGAGTTACCCTACGGTATTAATCAGTCTTTTTCACTAAATTTTAACTTTATTAAGGGTAGAGATTTCGTCTTGGTTGTCTTATTTTTTTCTACTTTTCCATCTATAGCATTATTAAGTTTAGAGTTCAGTGGTAATAAATATATTTATAGCTGTTTTTAACTTCATCACCCCTAGCCCCTGCACTTCCTGGTGTCTGATAACCACTAATTGTCATGAGACCCACTTTTTTAGCATATGAATAACCTGTGATATTTGTCTTTTTGTGCCTGGTTTATTTCAGTTAACGTAACGGCTGCCAGCTCCATCTATGTCACTGCAAATAGGATTTCATTCTTTTTTTTATGGCTGAATAAATCCTATTGTGCATACATACCACATTTTCCTTATTTATTCATCCATCGGTGGGCACTCAGGTTGATTCCATACTTTGGCTATCGTTAGGAGTGCTGCAATAAGCATGAAAGTTCCTAGATCTCTTTGATGTACTGATTTCCTTTCTTTTGGGTATATAGCCACGTAGTGAATTGCTAGATCATATGGTAGTTCTATTTTTAGTTTTTTGCATAACCTCTCAAAAGGTGGCCGTAGTACTAATTTGTACTTGTGCCAACAATGTGCAAGGCTCCCCCTTTCTGCACATCCTCACCAGTGTCTGTTATTACACGTGTTTTACATATAGGTCCTTTAAACTGGAGTGAGATGATATTGCATTATGGCTTTCATTTGCATTTCTCTGATGATTAGTAATGTTGAGCATCTTTCATATACTTATTGGTCATTTGTATGCCTTCTTTTGAAAAATGTCTAGATCTTTGGCCCATTTTTTAAATTGAATTATTATGATGATTATTTTCTGAGTTGTTTGAGCTTTTCACATATTCTGGTTATTAATCCATTGTCAAATGGATAGTTCGCACTTTTTTTCCCCATTCTGTGGGTTTTCTCTACACTTTGTTGGTTGTTTGCTCTGCAAAAGCTTTTTACCTTGATATAGTCACAATTGTCTATTCTTAGTTTGCCTATGCTTTTGTGGTCTTACACAAAAGATCTTTGCCCAGGTCAATGTCCTGGAGTGTTTCTCCAGTGGTTTCTTTTAGTAGATTCATAGTTTCAGGTCTTAGGTCTAAGTCTTTAATCCATTTTGATTTGATTTTTGTGTATATCGAGAGACAGGGGTCTAGCTTTGTTCTCCTGCATATATTTATCCAGTTTCCCCAGGACTACTTATTGAAGACTGTCATTTTCCCATTGTGTGTCTAGTATCCTAGTCGAATATTAGTTGGTTGCAAATTCATGGCTCTATATCTGGGTTCTCTGTTCTGCCACATCGGTGCATGTGTTTGTTTTTATGAAAATACCATGCTATTTTAGATATAACTTTTTAGTAAATTTTCAAGTCTGATATGTGATAACTCCAGTTTTGTTCTTTTTTTCTCAAGATTGCTTTGACTGTTTGAGGTCTTCCGTGGTTTCATGTAAAATTTAGAACATTATTTCTATTTTTGTGGATTATCATGTATTCCTACTCTTAGTCTAATATCCTGATCAAAACAGGACACATATTTTTGTTGGATGAATTAATGGATAATATAAGCCAGTAGACATTGTTATTTTAAGAAATTTGTCTATGAAAGACAGGAAGAAATACTTGGAAATGACTTCAGAAAATAGGAGGACTAATTTTAATACTTTTCATCATAATGTATATTTTAGGAAGTTTATAAATATAAGCAAAAGAGATTGAAAGTAAATTAACATCCACTTAATATGATTCTGTCATCATATGAGATATGGACTGTATACTAATTGCCATTTTTGTTTTGGAAAAAACATCTGAGGGAATGAGAAAATATATTTCTTAGAAGCATTTATAGATAACACATAAAATAAAGTCACTTTAACCTTTAACAGTACAAAGAAGCACTCACAAATCCACATACACACAGAAAATGAATTAACTGAAAACTAGTGTCCCTGAAAAATCCTACATTTGAAATAAGGTATGAGTGAACACGGGAGGAATTACAATCTAATGTTATATGGCAACAAAATCTAATACAATTTGAGACTTCATACAGAGAGCAATCATATCAGGGAGACTGAAGGTAATAGTTCCTCTTTACTAAGTTCCAGTAAGAGCATTGAGAATGCATTGAACATTTAATCCTAGAGATCTCCAGACTGAAAAGAAAAAGAAAAAGAAAAAGAAAGAAATTCATCTGTTACAGATAGGTGAGATGACAGGTATTGGAGGTTGAGGGGTTAGAAGGATTGAGGCATTTGGGCAAAATAAGAAAATAATTTTAAACATCTAATTGACCCAAATCATTCTGGAGTAGGTGAGATTTTCTTCAGTTACATGGAGAGTGTAGCCCCAGAAGACACTGAAGAAATCACGAGAGCAGTGCGTCCCAAAGGTTACCTTGAAAACTGTGTTTTCAGGAATCTGAACACACTCTGGAAAGCAGTTCAACCTTAAACTTTCTATCCCCAATGATTTTTTCCCATCACTTTCGACTCTTCATCTTGCTATTTAACATTTTTATCTTGCCTAGGAATTTGTCCTTTCTTTTTGTTAGAAATTGTAAGGTATTTTGCATAAAAATTTATCCAGATATGGTTATTTTGTTATTGTTAACAACAATAAGCAGACTCACAATTTTTCAAATTTCAGGACAGCTAAAGAAGACATTTCTTATTAACAGGAAAGAATGTGTTAATTTGATATAAGGAAGTAAAAAATGAGTAGCATTGGTGCATGGCACAGTGCATGTATTAATGCATTTACTGTGTTTTAGGGATATTCAAAAGCATACGTTTACATTTTTTAAAATGCCAGAGGAGAGTTTCTTAATGCTTAAGTAATTCAGAATTCTAAAATAAATGCACCACCAAGTCATTGCTAGATTTGAATGCTCTTTGACTTGGTTTTCACAGTCACAAATTTCTGAAAGCGGTATTTGTCCTATAGTTAGATTTCTTTATTTATTTCCTTTCCTTGGTATTTTTTTTAAATAAAAAAAATTTATTAAAATTACCCACAAATTGAATGGGTCTTTATTGAGGTATTTTGTAAAATGCTTAAAAATAATTCCTAAAATTTTTCAGTCATTTTCTTTATGCTGTTTTCATTTAATTGATGGTTTGTTTTATTTTTGTGTCTTTAATTAGTTCTTGATTTTGTCCTTCCTGAAAGAGGTAAGCCTGCTTAATAGGAGCTAGCCTTGGTGAGTCTCTTTCAGGTTTCTGTGTGAGAGATGTTGTGCCTTACAGGCTGCTGATAGAGCAATGTGTGCTGCACGACGATACCCTATGCAGCTCCTTCTCCTCCCCACCTCCTTTACAGCTCCAGTCTTTGAAAGAAGAAACCATTCAAAGATGTTACCCCCTTCCTTTGGACCTTTAGAGCTAGGAGTTGTTACCATTGTGTCTGAAGTGAGTGATGTCAGAGAAGAGTAAGAAAGTGAATCTCAGTCTTTCAAGAGTACAAGCACTTATCTGCCGGAAGAGAGCTAAATGATAACCCTCAAGTCCTCTTATGGGGTAATTGTGTTTCTGCTAAACAACCAGGTAAAGGCTTTTTAAACTAAATTTTGTTTACAATAACTTCTTTTCTTTTAAGTCAGTTCATTTTTGTCAAAGAAGGTAAACAATATACCTGGAGCTCATTCCACAATGTGTACTATTTATACCACTATGCTATTTACTTATACCAGTTGTAAAAATTGATAAATACCAAGGATTGCAGTTGGAACAAGTGAAGGGAATTAGCACTTAATGAGCCATCTCATATTAAATTCATCTAACTGATTTCACAAGGCGTTTCAAACAATTGAAACCATACATAAAAAAATGTTTTATTATTTTCTCCTAACTATTGACAGATGTATTATCTCGAGTCTACTCTGCTGGTGAAAAATATTCCCTCGATAAAATTTTAGCCTGATTCCATTTTTAAAAGGTAATTTAGAGATGAAATTCAATGCTGTCAATTAAATTTTAATCTCATATTCTTTTTTTTTTTTTTTTTTTTTTTTTTTTTTTTTTTTTTTTTTTTTTTGACAGAGTCTCACTCTATCCTCTAGGCTGGAGTGCACTGGTGCAACCTCTGCTCACTGCAAACTCCACCTCCTGAGGTTCAAGCGATTCTTGGATTCTTGTGCCTCAGCCTCCCGAGTAGCTGGGATTTTAGACATGTGCCACCATGCCCAGCTACTTTTTGGATTTTTAGTTGAGATGGGGTTTCGCCTAGTCAGCCAGGCTGGTCTCGAACTCCTGACCTCAAGAGATCCACTCACCTCTGCCTCCTAAAGTGCTGAGATTACAGTTGTGAGCCACCTTACCTGGCTGTCATATTCATTTTTAAAAATAATAGGTGAGACATGACTCTGGACTAAAGGCATAGAGTTGTCTATTCTCTTTCAATTTCTTCCATCTTCTCGGGGCTTATTCCTTGTATACTGGTGAGAGGAGAGGAAAAAGAAAAAGATCTTCCATACCACTAATCTTAGTGATTTTGTATCTTCAATGTTAGCATTAAATGCTTCTTAGTTTGTGGGTAACTGCAAAGTTGGAAAGACAGGGTTGTTGACCTTTCTTATTGACCCTAGTGGTGATATACATAGTTCATGGCTCAGTCTTTGGTGGAGTGTGTTGTATGGAGGCCCTCGAAGACCTTGTTGGCAGGCATCTCTCCAGGTCTTGGTGGTTCCTTTGGAGATTTGACTGCATCATCTGCTTGTTTCCCATATAATGACATCACATAAGATTCTTTGGAAGGATTTGATCACCATCAATCCTGTAATCCTTGATCTCTACCATCTTCCAACTTTCTAACTCAGAGGATAGTAGGCAACAGTAGAGTCCATTTTCCTTAGCTCATCAAGACAAGAGAATTAGGACTGGGAATTGTTCTCTTTCTGTCTGATCACAGCAAAGAGTCATTTTTTTTTCCTCCTGATTTATTTTTTTCATACTAGGATAGGTCAACCAATTCTGCAAATGAACATATATCCAACTGGAGTGAGATGCTGATCCTAACTTTGAAAGACAACAACACATTTCAGAAGGATTTTTAACTTTCTCTTTTATGGTTTACTTCCTTGGGTTTGGAAGGGAGAACCAGTTGTATACCATCCCCCATTTCCTTATCAAAGTGAGAAAATAGGGGTGTCTTCTTTCACAGGTACTAGGAATTTATCAAAGTCCACTATTCACTCTTGAAATATAAAATTTTCTATTAAGTGTTATGACCCTATCAAGAGATCTACTAAATATGCCCAAACTGAGCATCCTTCTCAAGAAGAGGTTCAGGTGCATTGCAAGGTGTCTGGATCATTAATAAGTTGGTATGTATTCACAGATATCTAGATGTGATATTTATTCAAACATAAGTGACCCAGCATAATAATTTCATCATTTAAAAAATTGTATGATTGTATGGACTTCTAGGTGATACTAGAGTTACTAGATTTCTAAAATCAATTTTCAGTCAACAAATGTATCATAAGATGCGTTGTGAAAAAAATTCAGCTAATGTGAGAGAATATTAGGCACTAATATGAATGCCAGTTTCTGATTTCTTAGTGCTATCTCTGCTGCTATTCTTATTCCCTTAATAGACACATTTTAACAAAGCAGCCAATGTAATTCTGAAAAACAACAAACAAACAAAAAACCCAAGAAATCTCAACAAGTTAAATTAAATCGGGCCCTCCAATGGCTTCCATCAGTCTGGAGTAAGTTCAAACACACTGAGAACTCTGTTAAGCTGTTCCAGGGTAACCAGGACTGAGTTATGTTTTAGCATTATCCCGTTTCATTATTTTTCTCTTTTATTTCTCCTCTAGCCACACTGGCTTTCCTCTGTCCCTGGAACATATTCCACTGATTCATTTCTCTAAATTTTACCTTTGCTGTTTCTTCTTTTCAGAATATTCTTCACTTATCATTTTTCATAGTAGACTTTTTCTCTTCAGGTGGTGCTATAGGCTGAGTTGCAATTCTTCAAAAACTTACTTTAGGATCCTTAACCTACAGTGTGACTATATTTGGTGATACAGTGATTAGGCAGTAGAGTTAAATGCATTTGTAAGGGCGGGGGGTGGTTCTAGTTCTACAAGACTTTGGGTCTTATAAGAAGAGGAAGAGAGAGGGCAAGGGTGCACTGAGGAAAACCCACATGAGCACAAAGCAAGATGGTAGCTGCTTACAAACCAAGAGAAGAGGCCTCAGAATGAATTCCACCTGCTGGCGCCTTGATCTTACACTTCCTAGCCTCCAAAATGATGAGAAATCAATTTCTGTGTTTAAGACATTTGCTTTATAATATTTTGTTACAGCAACCTGAGCAGACTAAGACAGGTGGCGACTGAAATGGCACCCCCTTAGAGAGAACTTTCTTGGCTGCTCATAACCTCTAACTAGTCCAAAGAATAACATCAAATATGATTTACGACTTGATCTTTATTCTCAGCTTTCAAACTTATTCTCTCTTTTTTATTATATCACTCCCAATGCTTAACACTACTTCCCTTTTACTTTTTGACTATGGATTGGACTTCTCAGATCCAACTAACTTTAGTCTGTACATAGTAATCACTTCCTTTGATCTAGCATAGTGCTTGGGGATGCCTTATCCCAGGGGGCCCTTCATGGAAACTATTCTCATCAGGTGTTTCTGTGGTCTCACGAGCAAGACTAAGATACCACAGTATCTCAGTTAAATTTCGCTCTAAGAATTGTTGTGATTGTTATCACAGCAATGCCCCCTTACCTGGAAAAAAAAAAAAAGTATAAATCCTTTCAAATCTGCCAAAATATCACGTGCTTAAACTTAAACAACTAGGCTAAATAGAATATCTCTGGGATTGTATTGGTCTTTTTTCTTTATTGGAACATACCATGAAAATGATTGGGATATAATGTGAACAAATATTCAAATATCACAAAAAGTAAAAATTGCAATATACAAATCGTATTGTTAAACATAATTTTCTCCAATTTTAAACTATAACTTTTTTTGTCTAAAATAACAAATGAACAAGAAGAAATCTAAAACTATCTTTCCAAACAACTTCCCTATTAATTTGTGAAATTCCCTCCCCATCCTATTTCTCATACACACACACAGAGATCACAGAACCGAAAGGCTTTCAGACCAAATTTAGATATTGAATCCCATGATTTATTAAATCAACTTAAAGCACACATCAAATAGCAGAATGGAAGAGATTAGGTAAATTAATATATTTAGGATATGGTGCAAGTAGGGTAGAAATAGTGAAAACACAAATTAATAATCTTACAGAATTTGTTTAGGTTTATAATCACATGAAAAATGTATAACACAGTATATATGCTTTTATATTTCATATTTTTTCTATAATAAATCATCTCCACCATTCCATGTAAATTTATATAATAATTGTAATGTCTCTAGCATTGCATTGTAATATTACTTTTGAAATTCCATATTATTAAAAAGTTAGCTATCAATGGCGATTTTTATTATAAGGCATGTTGTATAGAAATTGCACAATTGTTAAATTCCCTTGGAGTCAATTTCCTGAAACATAACATTTAGATAAAGGGAAATGTGTCTTCTTGATAATTTTGAAAAAAATATATGTGTATTTATATATTGTGTCAATGTACAGTTTCTATTGTCATCACTAGCATGGCTCTTGGGAATTACTTACCACAGACTGGACATTCAGGGTTACTACTCTTAATAGGTTCTCCTCAAGCCTCAACTGGCATAGGATTTTAGTTAATTAATTAACTTACTTATATTTCAGAGACTGGATCTTGCTCTGTCACCCAGGTGGAGTGCAGTGGTACAGTTATAACTCACTGGAACTCCTAGGCTCAAACCATTTGCCAAACTCAGACTCTAAAGTAGCTGGGATGACAGGTGCACACCACAAAGCCCAGAAAATTGTTTATTTTTTAACTTTTTGTAGGAAACGTCTCACTGTGTTTCCCAGGATGGTCCGGAACTCAGCTGCAAGCACTCTTCCCTACTCAGCCTCCTTAAGTGCTGAGATTACAGGCATGAGCCACTGTACCTGGCTGGATTTTATTTTAATTTTCAACTCTTCACAGACATTATTTTAAACTTGATGTAGACAATTAACATTTTTAGCAAAGTCTCAGGATACAAAATCAACCTGCAAAAATCACTAGCGCTCTAATACACAAACAACAGTCAAGCTGATAGGCAAATCTCAAACAAATTCCCACTGGCAATTGCCACGAAAAGAATAGCATATCTAAGGATACAGTTAACTAGGGAGGTGAAAGATCTCTACCATCATTTAGGGTGTGGGTTCCTTATAAAAGGGGCATTTTGGTCCCCATTCACTTTTCCTCTCCTCTGTCTTTCCTTTTCCTGCCCTTCTGCCTTCTGCCATGTCCCTCACCAAATGCTAGCCCCTCAATCTTCGGCTTGCTAGCCTCCAGAACTGTGAGAAACAAATTTCTGTTCATCATAAATTACTCAGTCTCAGGTATCCTGTTAGAGCAGCACAGAATGAACTAAGACAGCCTAGCACGAGAGGTCAAAGTCCAAGCAGGGTGAGGAGACAGTGCATGTGGCGACAACAACATGCAGAGTGTAACCTCAAACAGTTTTCAAAGAGCATCTATACGGGGTGATAATTGGCGTAGGATATCTGAGCCCCAATGTAGTGAAAAGGGTACTCACCTGGGGAAGGAGGTGATAATGAAAATGGGACATTTGTTACATACAAGGGAATTGATCAAATAAATAAATATAATAAGGGTGATGAAAACCAGATTTCTTACTGTCACAGAAAAAAATTCTAGCTATAGAAAGACAAGGAATCCAGACAACAACTGTGGTGCTAGTTATATATTTGGATATATTTGTTGAACACATATATTTGCTAGATATACATGTCTATATTTCTGGACTGTATATACATACACATATATATGTATGCATGCTTGCATATGTGTTTATTTATGTACACTACACACACACACACACACACACAATCTCCTAGCTCAGAATATTTGGCAATAATCACACTTCAATAGTAATGAGTACAGTTATCTCACTGGAAAAGAAACCCAGCCTTCTCATAGAAATGGCTGAGTTTTAGGCTGGGTAAGGGAAAGTGTAAGATGAGCCTGGGGCATCTCATGCTCAAAAGCAAGAAAATGTTTAAATAATGTAGGAGATACATCCAAATGACTCAAAAGTCAGTTTCATTGTGTCATCACTGACCAAACTAAGGATAATTTTGTCATCAAAATCATGGTAATATTATTTTGCACCGAATATTATAAGAAACCATTAATATATATAGATTTAAATAAATGAGTAAATAGAGAGTTTGATAAAAGATGAGATATTTTTTAGAGTAAAAACAGCTCCCCACAAAAAATTACATAATTATTACATGTTACAAAATGGGGGTAAAACAGTAGCTTCATAGTGGAGAAGTTTGTCTCCAAGTGAACATCAGCAATAATGGGACAAATTTATACTGCATGAAACTTGATGGAAGCAGTGAAAACTACACAATTATGGCTGTGATAGTTCTGTCTGAAAACCTTATACTGAGGAAACATCAGACAAACCCAAGTAGAGAGACAGTTTGCAAAATAACTGGCCTATAACCTTCATAAATGCCAATGTCATGGAAATCAAAGACAGACCGAATAAATATTCCAGACAGAAGGAGATTAAGGAAACAAAACATTCAACTGCAGTGGATGATGCTGTTGGAAACACTTGCTATAAATAATGTTCTTTGGATCTCTGACAAAACTTAAAGAGGTTCTGAAGATTCTATGATTGTCCCAATGCCTCCCACCCCTGGTTTTCACAATCTAGTGTAATTCCCTTCCTTTTAGTGTGAACTGGACTTAGAAACTCATTTCTAATGGAAACTATATAGCAAAGTGATAGGATGCCTCTTACAAAGAGAGTGGGGCTCCCATCTTGTGCTACATCTGTTGCTTTTTCACTTTTTCACTCTGTTGGAAGTTTTCTGCCATACTGTCCACTGGTCCATGGGAAGGCCCACCTGGCAAGCATGTGAGGGAAACCTCTGACTAATAGCTTGTGGGGAAGTGTCTCCTTCAGCTCAACAGCCTATGAACAACTGAACCCTGCCAATGACCAAGTGAGTGAGCTTGATTCCAGGTCCTCCCTTAGTTGAGTCTTTAGATGAGACCACAGCCAGAGTAAATACCTTGTTTGCAATCATATGATACCACTGGAAGACTTAGCAAGCCACACCTAGATTCCTGATCCACAGAAATTGTGAAATTAAAATACTTTATTGTTTTAAGCCATTTTGTTTTGTGACTTTCAAAATGCAGTAGTAGATAACTATTACAAATGGTTGGTAGTAATATATCAGTGTTAATTTGTTGATTTTGATGATTGTATTGTGGTAATGTAAGAAAATGTCCTCATTTGTAGAAAATTCACACACACATTTTGAAGGGTAATTTCTTGGCAAACTACATTCTAATGATTTGAGAAGAAACATTTCTTTGTAACACCTCTAACATTTTATTTTTCAAAAAATGTTTGAAAAGAAAATCAATATAATAAAGCATAGAGATTCTTTACTATCTGACCCCTTTCTTCTTGAAAATACTATTAGTTCCTGAGTTTACTTTTGATTGTATATTGAGAAAATAATGTTTACTTCTCTAGAAATCATGTTGTTTTCCATGGATTTAAGAAAGTGGAGATCAAATATCAAAGTGAATTGTGTGAGTTCAATAGCTAACCCAAATATCTCTTTTCTCTTTATTTCTGAGGGAAGTTTGATGATGTGGAAATTATTCACTGGAATATATAACAATTATGTTACTTGCAGAAATGTATCCCTGCATTACTACAGATAGTTAAGAGTTAACTGAGCAGAAATAAAATTGCATATAGCAGGTAAGAAGAGAGAATAATGACCTGCAGGGCAAGCTCATTCTTTTCCTGATTACACAATAGCCATTGCTACCTGAGAGCAGAAATTTGGAAAAATGATAATTGTCATTAGGCATTAGACTTCACATTAAATATTTCGATATTTTATTTTCCATAATTTTGTTTTAAACCATGCATTTCAGCTTCTCTATATGTATATTTTTATTTAAGCAACACTTCTTTAAAAAGTGGTCATTAGATAATATAAATATCTATATTTACTCCTAAAATAAGAAGAGAAATAGAATTTTTGATATACTGTAAACCCATATTCACAGAACTTTTATTACTGAGTTTATAGCAACTACTTTGAAAGTATTTCTGCAAACATTTTTTCTATTGAAAAATGTGTGCTCTGTGTAGATGTAATTCTGAATTAAAATTTTATTTTTTTGAATTAGTTTAAACAATTTTGCTATGTGGTTGATTACTAATTACCACCTGCTGAGATAAATGAAATCTGTGAATAGTCAATGAGACCCTTTGTGATCAACGTAAATTCTATAGTGTCTATAAATAACATGAAAAATCAGATAGTATAGGTCAAGCTTAGGCAATCTGTAGTTCTTGTGTTTTCAAGAGAAATGAGAGTCAATACTTAGGACAATATGTCTTTGCACCATGTGTTCTTGAGTTTTTATTTCTGTTCCTTTCTCTCTACTTTCTTTTTTGTGCATCTCCTGCTTTCTTCATTTATAGCCTCACTTCTAAATATTTTATTCTGTTTTTGTTTTCTGAGCCTATTTCTGCTTCTTCTTCTTATCTTTCAACGTTGCCCTGCAAAGATGAATTCAGATAAGATATTCATATATTTTTCAAGATTACCTTTGATAATAATATTGAAAAAATATAGAAACATATGATTTAAAAATAATTAAAGAACTTAAGAAAGTTAGTAGCAGCTCTAAAGCCAACTGTGATGGAAGACTTTTATACATGGTTTCCATGCTGTAATGCTCCTTGCATTTTTCAACCCAAGGATGTGATCAAGACTACTTACTTTGATGTCTGGGCTGCATAATTTATGGCTGCAGAGGAAAAGTCACATGGAATAAAGACAATGTGCACCAGCTCTCATCTTCAGTGAAATAGGGAACTCCAGCCATCCTGTTGTTCTCTAGGACCACATAACAATATTAGAGTTATGAAACTATTTATTCGAATCTCAGTCTTAAGAAATTCTTCTTAAATCCTCGCAGGTCCGTGTGGCTTCTTGTAAACATCTTAATTTTAGGAAATTTCGCAGAATGTTTAATTACCAGAAGGAGAACATGCTATTAATCAAATTTGGAATGCTACCATTACAAATAAATGATTGTAGGCAAATTGAGGATTTAATTGCTTCATTCAAACGCAACATTCTGCTTGCTTTCTCTTTGAAATCTTCCCCAAATAAAGATGGCACAATAACATCTTGAAGAAAGTACTGATGAACCTCATTTAATTTGCTTTTATCCATTTTAAGATTCTACTTCTATTAAAAAGGAATAGCTTGTTGATTAGAAAACAGTCCAGTATTATGACAGATTCAATCTCCCCAAACAACTGACTTTCAGTTTGGCTCCAGTGAAAGAGTATTGCCTGAGATGATATTTATTTTGCTAGTTCTCATATAGTTTAAACTCCATAGTTGAGTCAAAATGTTAAAAGAATAAAATGGCCAGAGAACTCTGAGAAATCTTATTAATTTTGTAATGGTGTTGAGAGCTTAACCAAATCTTTTTCTTCCTTAAAGGAATTGCCTTGAGCAAATCAGAGGGCTTTTCTTTTTAACTGCTGAAAAGGGGTAGACCTTTATCTGGTTTGCTGCGTATGAACTAATAAATGTGGAACCTAGGAATGTCTTAGGGAAACTTGTCTATGTTAATTGTGATTTTGGGGATACACACACACAAATATGCATAGACAAGTGTGTGTGTATACACATATAAATATATACAACTACTAATATGAACGAACAGAAAGTAGAAATAAACCAAATGGGGGAAATTCTCATAGAAGACATCATCTAACTTCTCTTGCCTGTGTGATAATCTTTGTCATGATCTACCATGGGACCAATAATAAAATATTTAGATACATTTAGCCTCTCAACACACATTCTGCTGCTTTTTTATGTTTATGACTATAAGCACAAATATAACTTTAGCTACTATTAAAAAGTATAGAAATGCCACAGAGCTGTTGTTTATGAAAAGTTCATATGGTATTTTATGATTAAATCTAGGGGTCAGTAGTAATGAAATACCAACTGGCAAAGGAATGGCAGGTGTAGTGAAGAACAGGTATTATTCTAAACGTCTAGAAATAATACATAATCAACACTTCCCTATTTATTAATTCCATGTTCACATTATTTTCATACATTGCACCCAGGTCCACGCTGGTGATCAAAGAGATCTACTGTTGTCCTTAGGCCCTGGGCGCTGAGAGAAGATGGGTTTAATGCCATGAAAATCCATGAACCTACTCATATCTATGAGTTCCTTTTTGTATCTATAATTGTACTTAGAACTGACCCCTTGCACAAGTTAGATGATAAATGTAGTTCATATTTGCTACACTCCAGTTTCTCTATATGTGTTTTTCAAAAATCTAAATCCCTAAATACTTTTCCATGTCTTCTCTGTTCTTCTATTTAGTTCACACATAATAATTAAATATTGAGTGCTTATGATGAGCCAGGCACTCAGCTAAGTGCTAGTTACACTTTGGATAAAAAATATTTTTAAAAAGTGAAAATTCCTATTTTTCGTGGGCGGGGAGCAGGCCTCCATATTTAATCCATTTCTACCTATAACATTTCATCCACTTAGGATTAACAGGTTAGTTTTCTGCTAATTTCTAACAAAATAATTATTAACATGGCTTCAATATAATGTCTTCATCTTTTGACAGAAGTTTTCTTTGCATACAGTACTCTCTAATTTCTAGAGAAATGTTGTGTGGTGATATGTTTTGGATGTTTGTTCCCTCCAATTTTCATGTTGAAATGTGATCTCCAGTGTTGGAAGTGGGGCTTAATAGATTTAGTGTCCTACCAGAGGCAATGAGTGAGTTCTCACTTTATTAGTTCCTTTGAAAGCTGGTTGTTTAAAAAAGCCAGACCCCCTCCTCCTCTCTCTCTCTGGTTCCTCTCTCTGCCATGTGACGCACCTGCTCCCCCTTTACCTTCTGCCATGAGTAAAAACTTCCTAAAGTTTCACCAAAAACTAAACAGATGTTAATGCCATTTATGTACAGCCTGCAAAACCAATAAACCTTTATTTGGAAAAGAGCCAAATAAACCTCTTTTCTTTATAAATTTTTCAGCCTCAGGTATTCATTTATAGCAAAAAACCCAGACTAATACATATTGTATGCATGTATTTATATGTACATAAATACAGGCATTTTTTATAACAAGTATAATTTTAGAGGTGTTAATTTAGTGGGACCCAGAATTTAGAAAAAATATGTCTTCAATAAATTTCTTTCAGAAAATTTTTCAACACTAACCTCAAATATAAGGATTTTTTCCAAAAGCATATTATGGCCTTTTTTTTCCTCTAAAAAGTAGGCACAAGGCAACATTCCCTGTAGATTTTTTTCTGAGTTTCTCTAACTGAAGGAGGCTTTCGGAATTCTATTTGCATTTATCTATCATATAGTCTCCTCTGTGCTTCTTTTTGTGCATCTTTCTCACAGAACCGACAAAGACATACTGCAAATATATTTTATTCTTATTTTATTACTTGCATTTTTGGTAGAAAATAAGATGACATACTTTAAATGCAAAATAAATCATGACATGTAATGCACATCATTTATTTAAATTATCCATTCAGACATATTGTTTATAGCATACTTTCCTTTTGAACATGCCACTTCAGAATTCTCTCATGTAGCGTTTCTTAATAACTAAGTACCGATATTTCAAAATTTTAGACAGTTTGTTCCCTTTATATACAGGAAAAATTACTTTTGAGGGAATCACCATCTCTTCCTATTATAGAAAAGCTAATAATCTGTAATAAAGCTCAGAGTTTAAAATGTTAATTATAATAAAGAAGGAAAATAAAGTCTTGAAGAATGGCTCTACCATTTTCCAAGTGCCTTAGTCACAAGTTTTGCTATTTCACAGATGCACCAAAAAAGAGATAAATTGACAGTTTCTGCTGTTGGTCCACACTTTATTCCAGTGAGGCAGGGGACGGGGTGGGGATACTGCTTAGGAATCCATAAAAATGCTGTAAGTTTGAGTGAAATTTCAAATGAAGGCTCTTTGTGCCATGAGATTCTCTAACAGCCCATACAATACAGAGACTGCACATGTAGGGACTAATTTATTTAAAAAGTAATTTATTTACACTTGTTATCATGTTATTTATTTGTTTAAAATCAGAGAAACTCAACACACACATCAGACCAAGAAGAGCAGATCTTGAAAATGCTCTAACAATATTCTAAAATTTTGTTAGCAATTTTGATTTGACAACAAATCTCCATAAAATGAGTAACTAAACAGTGCAGAAAGGCCACTCGTATGAAAATCTTCAAGATTACTTTCCTATTTTGTCTAATATCCAATTATGGAAATAATAATGATAATACTTGTTGAATATATAAGACATGTTAAAACTTCTTGTCACCCATCTCTTTCTCTCTTTTTTCATCAACAGTCACAAACAGTAGTTACAGTTAGTCATGGAATAAAAAGAAAAAAGGAAGAAAAAAGAAGTGTGACAAAAGAGGAACTAACAGCCCTGGTGGTCAGGAATAGCTACAGTCTAGGAAAATGATCCCTGGCAGCCTGTTTAATAGCTCTTAGGGAAGTGATAGAAGAAAAGAAAAATACTTAGTGAACAACAGATTTTTACTGTATATAAGAGAACCATGTTCAACAATCTAGATGCCTTATCTTCTGAAGTCTTTATTTAGGTCTTCATCCAACAAATATTGATTGAGTGTTTACTATGTACCACATCCTGTTCTAGGTACTTTGAACAGGACAGTGAGCAAATGAAATACAAATATATGTTTTCACGGTCCTTATATTCTAGGTAAGAAACTGGGAATGAACAAGTTAGTTAACTTAAAATATGTAGTAAGTTATATAGTGTTTGCAATTAGCATATATGGTAATATAAACTTCTATAGTGTTACTATATATACTAAATATATAGTAATATAGATTGTGATAAATGTTAAAGAGAAGTATTATATAAAGTACGAAAAGAGTATGGGGAAATAACAATTTTAGTATGGTGGTTATGAAAAATATCACTGAGTTTGAGTTTGGGGGCAGTGAGGAACTCTCTGTAACATGTGGGAAAATAATATTCTACATGGAGGGATAACAACTGAACAGACTCTGAGCAAATGAGGTGTTCCTGGCTGTGTCTGACAAAGAATATGGGGCAATGTTGTTAGAGGCGTGTGAAGGAGAAGAAGAACAGTAGGATAGGACATGAACTCTTGGAGGTGACAAGCTAAATTATGAAATCCTTCATAAGCCAATGAAGGATGATTCTAGCTTTTTTTCTGTATGAAAAGGAAAACATAGAAGGAATATAATCTGATGTGTATTCAGGACCTCTCTGTTGATTGCCATGATGGTTTCACGAGTGTATACATAAGTCAAATATTATTTAAATGAACCCTTAAAATATGTATAATTTTTAATGCTAATTACGATTCAACAAACGCTGTCAAAAAATTCATCTGGTTGCAACGTTGACAATAGTGTCCCAGGGGCAAGCTGTTGCAGAGACACCTGTCTGGGGTTAATACAATAATGAACTTGTGAGATCACAGTACCTTGGACCAAGATGATATCAGCGAAGATGATGAGAAGTGAGCATGTGCCGGATACATTCTGATGCTGATGAGTATATCAAGGTTTTCTGTCTAAGCAACTATGAAGATAGGTTTCTTATTACCTAAGACGCAAAAAATTAAACGAGAAGCAGGCTTGGGTATGGACTAACAGGAGCTCAATTTTAGAAGTGTTATGACTGAGATTCCTAACAAATATCCAAGTGAAACTGCCAAATAGGCAGTTGAAATAAAGTTCAGTTCAGTGAGGCAATATAGGCTAATGATAGGAATTTAAAGCTATCTATCTATCTCTCTCTCTATGTATCTATCTATCTATCATCTGTGTATCTGTCTATATATACATATATCTCTATATCTATATGTCTAGCTAATGCTTAAAAGTATAAAACTGTGTGTTATTACTTAGGAAAAGAGTAGACTATGAAAGAGGGACAAAAATAGTAATCTATGGGAGCATCTCCATAATTAGAAGTTGGGGAGATGATATAGGATCAGTAAAGGAAACCGACAGAAAATGGCCAGAAAATAGAAGGAAACTCAAGAAAGACAGAGTGATTAACCATGTAAATTACTATTATTATACAAAGTAAAATGGACCTTTTGAAATAACCTTCACTGAAACCCCGT
The DNA here is from genome assembly GCF_008728515.1 of Papio anubis. Classification (NCBI taxonomy): domain Eukaryota; kingdom Metazoa; phylum Chordata; class Mammalia; order Primates; family Cercopithecidae; genus Papio; species Papio anubis. The sequence goes on from NC_044977.1 coordinate 6,758,848, forward strand.
CTCTACTAAGATTACAAGAAAATTCGATGAGCGTGGTGGTGGGCACCTGTAATCCCAGCTACTCTGAGGCAGAATAATCGCTTGAACACCGGAGGCAGAGTTTGCAGTGAGCCGAGATTGCACCATTGCGCTCCAGCCTGGACAACAAGAGGAAAAATCCATCTCAAAAATAAATAAATAAATAATAACCTTTCATACCATTGAAGTAATGTCAATGCTAGGCAATTGAGAGGGAAAACCTTACCGGACAAAGTTTCAGAGAGACTAGGAGAGAAATTAGAGACAGTGAATGTAGACAACTGGTTTCCTGGGTTTTTTTCTCTAAAGGGATAAGGAGAATTATGGCAGTAACTGAAGAAGGAAATGGGCTTAACAATTTGTTTAAGGTGGGAACAAACAGCATCTTCCTATGTTAGTAGAAATGAACTTTTAGGCTGAGAAAATTTGATGTCACAATAATTAGGGAAGAATTGCTGGAATTATGGCATTAAGCCAGCAAGAGGACTTGTGATTAAGTGCATGAATATAGAAGCTGGTCTTAACTAGGGCATGGCTAGCTCATGCAAAGAGAACATAGGATGCATACCTACAAATGCAGATAAGTGGATGAATGTGGTTGTCCCATGTAAAAATCCAGTGTAATTTATTTTTCTTTTTCAATAAAATAGGAAGAAAGACTATTGAGTGTAAGGTTGGGGAAAAGGGTGTTGGAAATTTGTGGAGGAAGAAGAAATCATGACAGAGGCATTTTAAAGGTAGAAGAGCGAATACACTCAGGATGTCTAATAATTGCCTGGCAGCATTAGGACCTACTTGAGGTTCATAAAAATGGATAGAAATGAATAGTAGTCAACACAGTATCATTATTTTTTTCCTTAGTCATATTCAAACAAGCAGATGCAGTTATAGGATAGGAGGAGAAAAGATTTATAAAGGATTTTGGCTTAGTCAAAACGAGAGAGATACAGGGATGAGAGTTCTGAGTCCCATTTTTCTGGCTTCAAAGCTCTTTTGCTAAATTATTCTGCTATATTCTTCCTGAAGCAACCACATAGATTCTGAGGAGAAAAGGAAAATAAAATATGTCATCTTCTAGATGCTTAGAAGAGGTAAAAATATGTAGATACCAGAGATTTTAAAAAACTAATTATAACAAGGTTTGTGCTTTTCAGTTAGATTCATTGTACTAGACAGTAAATATTTTCGAAGTTTCTTTCAGTCCAACTAGACAAAAGTGGATGAACATTGTAAAGGGACTTTCCTCTAACAGATTTTTTACCATATGAGAAAACATATTTTGGCAAAATCTTCCTCTCGGTAAATACCGTAAAAATTGTGTTAATAAGAAAAGAAACAACTTTTGTTAATTTTGAAGTTTTACATATTCTAAGAAAGGCTATTCTTAATGTTACTATTGATGTTCATGTATGTGGCAAACAAAATGCCAAATGAAAACTACCATGGTTTAGATTCAGTTTTACAGATTGTTTGTTTTAGATGAATTACAATGTTTGACATAGCTGTTACTTGTATACCTAAAATTAACACAAAACACTTAAATTTTAATTGCAATTAATATAGAAGTAAATATTTTTATTTCAAACATTAGAAGTCTGTCTGAAACTTATGACCTAAAACAAAAATTTAGCAGTTAAATTTGGCCACTTATATCTACTGAACTCTTACTATATTTCAGATGCTGTTTTCGTATAATTCAGATGCTGTTTTCAGTGCTTTACAAGAATTTTCTCACTTGAAGTACACAACACTCTGAAATAGAAGCCAAAATTATTCTCATTTTACAGAATAAAGCCCAGAGAGGATTTATACAAGGCCACATATCATCTCCATTGTAAGAATTTTTGTGTAAATATCATCTGTGTAGATAAATATGCATTCCTTTGTACAAAATATTGCATTATAATTTTTTGAAATCAGCTTGTAGTCATTTGGAATTTGGTATTTGTTCTTTAAAGGAATATTCCAATTCAATCCAAATGAAAACCCTTTAGGAAAATTCAAATCATGGCCCAATGAGAAGGGAAAGAGAAAGAAACAAACATAAAATAGGAAATGGAAAATAAAATATATGATTAAAAAACACAATTTCACAGATATTTTGTAGAATTCCTTTATAATCTGCCATAGAAAATGTTAAAGACAAGACATTTTACACAAATTTATACATATTCACAAATAGTATACATGTATGTCTACACACAGAAACACGAGTTGAAATACTTGAGCATTTTGCAAACTTTCTAGCAAATGCCACTTTTTTGGAAATACTGTTAAAATGCAAAAACATGTAAGTTAAAGACATAATTGTTAAATAAAATGTACTTTATATGTTTAGCCTAACGAAATATATGGTAAATTCACTTGAATCAGGAAAATTAAAATGATCTCTCCAAGCTAGTGTGGTTTCTTGAAGACAAAATAAATACTCTGGTTGACAGTTATCGGAAAGTTATTTTGTTATTATATGTTTTTAAATATTAGGGTATTAAATATTAGGATATTTAATGCATAATGCAAACATTAATGTAGCATTTTCTGCTCAACTAATTATGATGATTGATAGGAATATACATATACAAGAAAGAATTCCTGACTTGAAGGAGGCCATTGTGTAAAGAAAGGAAATACATATTATTATAAATTATAATCTGGCTGGCAAAAATAAAGACAGGATGATATGAAAGCCCACAGAATGAGTATTTGAACCAGATTTTTACATGTGAATATGCTTATGGATATCAGAAAATGTTTCACAAAGGACGTGAGAGAAAGTAGAATCCTAAAGATGAGTAGCAATTAGCAAAGTTGATGTAGACTGTAAGTAGAAAGGAAATTGCTAAAAGAAATACCGTTGCAGCTCTGATTCAACAGCACCAATACCTACAACCCAGATTATTACAGTAGCCTGCTAAGTGTCCTCCTGCCTTTACCTTTTTTCCCTACACCCAGGTCTTCGTGCAACAGCTCAAGTAACAGTTAAATTGCTATCTCTCAAAATCTTTCCATGACTGCCAAAATCCTTAAAAGACCCTCTGAGATTCCTGCTCCCCTTGTCTTACCACACCGATTCGCATCAACCCCTCTCTTCTTTCTTTCTCAAATGTAACAGGTAGGCTTCTTAGGGTGTTTGGACCTGACGTTCCATCCACTTTTCCCTATATGACTTCCTCCTTATTTTTCTCCATCTTTATTTAATGCCACCTTCTCAAAGCTACCCAACTTGACCATCAAAATATAAATGAACACTCCCTTCTGTGGTGCATTTTTTCCCCATAGCATTCAGTACTGACTAATAAAGCATGAGATCTACTCATTAGTTATTTTTGTATATACTGTGTTTCCCCTGGGAAAAGGAGATTTTTCAACTAAAGGAAGGTGGGGATTATTTCCTGTTTTTAGTACTCATGCATGCCAAGGACCAAAAACATTATTGAGCCTATACTGAGTGTTCAATAAATATTTAGTGAATATCACAACAGAATGGAATGTTACATGTGAGAAGGTACAGAGAAGTAGGCATCCGACTATCTAGAAACTTGAAGTGGTTCAGAAATTCTAGAATCTTTAAGCTTGAATGTTAATATCAGAGAAATATCATTCTAAACACTATGCAAAGGCTATTCTGGCGTGATGCTAAATATAAGGAATATATTTATCTTGAACAAATAGGATAGAGAAACCTAGGGCTCACATTAAAACATGAAAAATGTATGTCGGAAGAGTAAACATTAAAGTTTTATTTAGTAAGCATTACTCGGAGATGTAAAACCGTCAGATGCATAGGGCCATATAATAGCCCCAGCTTGTTTAGCATGGGTTGGAGAGAAAAAAAATTGAACATGTGAACCTCCCTTCACTCCCATTCCAAATTTTAAAAATGTGATACAAATAATGAAAGGTCTGGCCTTATACAGAGTTGTATAAAAAATTAGAAGTTACTTTTCCTTGGAAGAGTTTGTAAAAAAGCTAAGTGTGTGCCTGTTAAAATAAGTCCATTATGTCCCTGTAGGACTCTTAAGTTAATTGTAATAACAAGCTATATATGATTTTATATTAGAAAAAAATTCTTGGCTTCTTGTGAGACAAAAAGACAAAAGGTAAAGGAAAGCTTTTTGTCGTACAGATTTTCTATTAAATCTCTCCCTCTCTCCCTCTTTCTCATACTTTTTCTATTATAAATTAGAAATAAAGTTTAAATCACTTAGAAGATTATTTTTTATACCCGAGAAGCCAGACAGGAGTATAATCTATTCTGAAATTCATGAGAAAATCCTTTAAAATGTCAGACAACAGTTAAAACATTCTATGATTAGGGCATATTTTAATTTTCTTAATGTCAAAACTCTGCTGTGGGAAAAGCTTATGCACACTCATTTCATATTCACATGAGCTGATATTAAAATGGAGCCATACTCTTAGAAGTATCGATATCAGGGATTGAGAATATCTTTCAAAAAAAGACCAGTCTGACCTTCAGGGAAGACAGTACAGAGTGAGATGAACCAGAAATAAAATCACTTTTCAACAATATATAGCATACTTTATTCTAAAGGGAGCTGAGCAAGGGTGGGTCAGCATTTTGTAAAACGGTGTTGTTCACTAAATACATCCCCATTTAATAATAGGGACTGACCCGGCAGAGTCTTAGTATGAGTTGCATACAATGATTTTAAGTGTAACATGCTATTATTCTTTCAAATTAAGCATGAGGGGCAATGGAAGGGCTCTGTGAATATCTTCCAGGCATAGATAGACAAAGGCAGACAAATTTAATGCCTTTAACAATTTATAAATATTTCTTAATATTACGCAACATACCAGGTGCTAACCAGTAGATTTTTTATTTCGTTGAGCTCAGGTTTCATAAGTACCTGTTTTTTGCTTTTTTTTTTCTTTTTTGTGCTGGACACTGTGCTGTAAAAGGCCCTGCCCTCAGGGTGTTACATTTTAGTGAGAAGGACAATGAAAATATGCCAATATTTAAGTAGTGAACAGGACTATGAAAAAATGGCAAGCAGGATATGGGGATAAAATATGACAGGGAAGGCACTCTTTTTGATAGCAGGAAAGAAAGTTCACTTAGAAGAGGGAACATTGTAGCAGTAGTCCAAGAAGTTGGAGCCAAACCACGTGATTACAATGGAGAAGGGCCTGTTTGGAAGAGGGGATAGCAAGATCAGTAATATTGAGGTAGAAAGATGCTTCGCATATTTTTGGAAAAGTAGATGCCTAGGATGGCTGGAACAGAGAGAAAAAGGCAGAAGAGTCATAGGTGGTGAGGTAAGTACAAGAGTCACATAGTTTCACGTCATGGAAGACCTTGCACGTGACTTTGCCACTAACGAGGGTTTTAGACATTTTACTCATTGTGAAGAAAAGTCATTGGACAGCTTAGTAACTGGATTCACACTTAAAAACCTATAAAGAGTAAACAGCCTCCTGTAATTTATATTCTCGTGGCTTTGACTACAAAGAAATGAACTTGAATTTGGGGTTGGTAACAGCAGCAACTAAAGACAAAACAGTACACGACCTCATATACTACTATCGATATTAGCACGTACTGGTTCTTTCTATTTTAAATATTTAAATATTTTAAAAATAAAAAAAGGCAGGGAAATCTGAGTCTTTTATATATACTGTTTCCACTCAAGAGAAATTTTGATCATGACCTCCTTAGAGAGGGCAAAATAAACCAAAAAAAAAAAAAGAGAGGATGCTTTGCAAACAAAACAAAAACATTAAAAAATAGCAATGTCATCATGTATTGGACAATGTCAATATAATTGTTGAAATGTTAAAATGGAGCATGTAAAATATAACAGAAAACAGCCAAAAGCAAAAAATCCTAATGTAATCCTTTAAAGTACATTTAAGATACATGAAGAAAAATTAGACAACCATGGCCAACTTAAAATAACGCATGCATAACTGAACTCCTTCCGAATCATCTGACTACTGAGATATGCACAAGAAATACTTCTCAAACTGGTGACCAAACTCCTTGGAAAGATACTAGTTAGGAACTTCAGGAAACTCCAGTAACATGCAAATTTTGTGTATGGACAACAAGTTTAAAAATCTCCTATTGGCTTGCTTAATAGACTAATAGCAAATAGCCCTTACTTCTATACAAAATTGAAATCCATGTAGTTATCTGTTATTTATTTACAAGAATCTATGAAAGGACTTTCATTCTTGAATTATGCTACAGCCCAGCAGGAAATATTTGATTGCTATAGGTCCTACACTGAAAGAAACTATTCAAGTCTAAAAACTTGGAGTCATATCTTGGACATATCAGTGGATATGTCAATATTTTTTGACTAGCATAACAAAAAATTAGGTAATGAGGATACTGGGAATATTTACATTCAATGTCAGATGCAAAGTGCTATTTTTTAAAAAACTGTAGGGTTAAATTAAAAACACTGATTTTGTTGAATCTTCTTTTAATATATGTTAATATATGTTGTACTAATATTATGATTTATTGTTTTACTTGTATTTATTTGCATTCTGTGTTAAAACCTAGATTTGTCCTTCAAACAACAAAAAATAAGTTGAAGAGAAAATAAATATGCGTTATCAGATTTTTGGATCACACGTATTCAAAGCAGTAAATTTTGTATATTTGATGTTATTTGGATACAAACACACTTTTTTTTCTTTAGTTCCTAGAGCATAAAATAAACTCAGAAGTCAAATAAAAATTTATATACAGGTATTGCTATTTTAGTTAAATATAATCCTTAACTTTTCCATTAGTTTTTGTGAAACTGATTTTTATTGTATGAGAAAAATATTTAATATATTTGAGAAGGGTAATGGTAGAAAAATTTTTCAAATTGTATCTTTATCTCACATTCAGTGGATATATAATGAATCATAAATTATGTAGCCAATTGTCAGATAACTGGCATTGCATATTACATTTGTTTTTTAATATATGTATTTCTATACTTTATAATGATTACTGGAATATATCCTCCCTAAAAGTATGAACTACAGCTGTCTTGTTTATTCATATATTTCTATTGTGTTGAATAGACATTTGTAAATAAATGAATGAATAATATTTCTCAGTACATCTTGACTCCTCACTACCCTTTAAATTTCCCTTGTTGCCATTGTGTCAAGGCCTTGTACATTATGGCTTGCTTCATGAGCTTCCCAAGTTGATATATTTTTCTTAACAGAGATGCTTTTCTTTTTAATTCTGCTTCTGTATGCTTGTAACTTTAAGTATTTTCTATGCATCACTTACTTCCAAATTTTTAATTTCAACCTGGTCACTTCTCCATGCTCCAAACTTCAGGCCACATTTCATGCTTGATATCTCCACTTAGACGTTCCATAGCCATCTCAAGTTTACTATGGCCAAGTTAGCATACTTGACTGTACTCAGCCACCTCAGATATTTTTCATCTAGTCTTCCTTATGTTGGGGATCAAGCTTGAAATGTAGATGTCTCTTTTTGATGTCTTTATATCTGCATGTCCAAAATATCAGCAAGTCCCATTGGCTATTTGTCAATACAGATGCTTCTTGAATTATAATGAGGTTGTGTCTGTATAAACCCATCGTAAGTAAAAAATATGGCAAGTCAAAGTACATCTAATACTTCAAAAATAAACATTTTAAAGCCAAAAATCCTCTATTAAGCCATCCTAAGTCAGGGAGTGTCTGTATATCTGGAATCTATGCATACTTTCTATTTTTACTATCATCAGCAGCCTTGATTTAGGCCACAATCCTCTTTCATCTTAATCACCATAATTTATCTCTAACTGATTCACTTCCCATTTATACTATTGCCTTCCTATACAACATTTTCTACATAGTAGTCAGAATGTCTTTTTAACTATTAACGCTGCACATTTAAGGTGCAAAATTTGGTGTTTTGACATGAAATCACCTGTGGAACTATAACCACTATCAAGATAATAACTGTACCCGTCACCCCCAAAGTGTTCCCTTTGTAATCCCCCCTTCATGTTCCACACACTCTCCTTTCTACTCCATCCTCAGTTACCCACTTACCTGTTTTCTAAGGATTACAACCTAAATCATAAGTAGAATAATAAGTTGAATTAGAGAGCATGTACTCTTGTCTGCCTGACTCCACACAACATAGTTATTTTGTGATTTCTGCATGATGTTGCATATGTCAATAGCTGGGAATGTTTCTAAAGAAACATTGATATTTCTTTTCTATTTAAAGATGTCTGTTACTCTTACAGGTAGTGGATATTAGCCCTGTTTATAATTGTTAAATATATTTGAACACCCTTACAGCATTTACAAAACATCCATATTGTAAATGGAATTTGTTTCCTATGCTTCTGTAGCACATGACCACAAATGCAGGCTTCCAGCAACACAAATGTACTCTGCTCCTGTTCTGGAGGCCCGGAATCTAAAATGAGTCTGCATGGCTGCATTCCTTCTGGAGGTTCTAGGATAAAATTCATTTCCTTGCCTTTTCTAGATTCCAGAGGTCCCTTGTATTCCTAGGCTCATGACTCCTTCCTCTATCTTCAAAGTCTGCACATGACATCTTCTGTCCTCTCTGAACGTTCTTTCCATCTTTCCATTCTTACATCTCTTTATCTCTCTCTCTCCCTCTCATTCTCTCTTGCTCTCTCCCTTTCTCTCTCTCTCTCTCTCTCTGACACACAATTGTAAAGTCCCTTTTGACATATGAGATAACATATTCATAGATTCCGGGAATTAGAATGTGAGTATCTTTTGAGGAGTCACATTATTCAGCCTACCATATGAGCCCTTTAACTCTAAAGTAAAACTAAAATTCACCCTTCAAGGCTTCCTTACTGCTAGAGTGTAGGCATATATTCTAAGTTCCATCAATCAGAGTCATTTGTGCAAGATTACAGTTTGGAGATAGGAAAATGAGAAAGTAGAGGTGAATTTATCTTTTGTTGTGTATGAGTGGATATGTTTCGAAATTCTCAGGGGTAGTAGTTGTGTAACTTCTGGATCCCAGTCCTGAATAATGTCAGTGGGCACTTTATTGTCTATAGAAATTGCATTGTTGTTGTCAAAAGATGGCAACATAAAATGTTTGTTAGAGGGAACCCAAATATTTTGTTTTGGCAATTTTTTCCTAAGGAGCTCTTTGGTCTATCCAGTTCTTCTTTTTTTGTTTTAAGTAGACACTTGTACTGATATGAAAATTGGTCCTTAAAGTGGTTTCTAATGAGAGATCCAAAAGAAAATGGGAATGTGTAAATGAATATGAGACCTGGATGGTCCAAGAGCCCTGAGGTGGTGGCTATAACTATACATTTAGACTTTAATCAGCCCGTGGAATAAAGTGGCAGAACAATTAATTAAAGTGTTTCCTGGTTTCTCTGGAAAGAAATGTCCATGGAAGAAAATGCTTTGAGGACATTATGATTTGCATAAGGAATATAAGACTTAAGGAGTTGTTTCTGAAGTTGTGTTAAAAATTGAGAATTATGAGCTCAATATCCAACATTTTAGTTGAAAGAACTCATGGAACAGAGAATTTTTTTTTTTTTTTTTTAGTGTAAAAGAATCTGAACTAAAATTGATAACTGAGATGGTCAAAAGTCATGTTGAAAATTTTAATTTCAACATAATTGGGATTCATAGTCTCAGCAAATCTCTTTTATGATAAAGAAGGCATTGATAGGCAAAGAGTGGGGCCCTCTGATTTGCAATAGGGCATATGGGAGTGTTCTTTCCACTCCGTGTTCTCAGCCTTAAGCCTTCCTACTTCTCCTCCACCAACAAAAACAGCACCTCTTCCCCTGGCTGATGATGCTGATTTTCCTTTGCTTCATGACCCTGTTATGACATCCTCTGATGCCATTAGTCTGCTGGGAAAGCTGCTTCTCACTTCCCACCCAACAACTCAACACCTTTATTAACCTTCATAGCTAGAAATGATGGCCTCCCTAGCCCAGGAGGTCAATTATTAAGTTAAATACTGGAGAAAAAGACACACCTGGAATTTATATCAATCAAAAAATATATATAGCTATGAATGAACTCTGAAGCCTGGAAAAATAATAATTTCATTTTTATTCAGGCTAAATGAATCCAAATAGGTACATTTACCAAACACTCTAGAGCCAGGGTTTAAATTTTATCAGGTGCGAATAGCTCTACTTTAATATTTCTTTATTTATTATTCAGAATTTTAAAATAAACATGGGCTCTGGTGGCCTATGAAAAACAACATTGATACACTAAAATTTCATAATATAATGTTGTTGAATAAAATCTACAGGAGGCCATTGGTTGAACTGAGCTTCTATACTAGGCCTCAGTGGACCAAGCCAGAATGGCGTTACTCATGCTGGGTTTCACATAATCTAACTGAACTTAAAAACAGGCCAATTTTTCAGAAAACAGAAGAGTTGCAGCAACCAATCAAAAGGGCCTCAGTCAACCCTGGTCAGCATGATAAGGAAGTCCCCTCTGCTTTAACCCATAAAAGCAAAGTAATGTGAAGTAACTTGATACTCACAAATCTGCTTCCTGTGCTAAGCTGTTTCCTTGTTCTTGCAAAAGTCACTTTACCAAAATTGACTATTCTGCCAGGCCCAGGAGAACCCCTGTCTATTTTGTAATGAATTGCTAATAAAAGCTGATTTAATCTTTAAAAGTCATTTGTTAATTTGTTTTTCTTTTACAACGTAGATGACAAATGCAAAGATTCAGGCAGCCAGAAATGTTGAAATGAATTTATCTTGTGAAATGTACCCAACCACCCACTAACCCTAACTGTATTCCCATTGGGGACTCAGATAATCAAGATTCCTGAAAAACAAACTGTCTTCCTCATAGGCTAGAAACTCAAGCTTATACTTTGCCATTGTAAAGGGCTTTCAGTGTGCCAACAGGTGCGTTACTAGATTCATAAGGCTCAACGTTCTTTATATAGTTTCACAGTAGGTAGCAAGGTGTCAATGTTAATAGGTGCATACAATTTTTCTGCCATTTTTGTATCTGAAACTTTGACATCATTTATTTTATGTTAAATATCTTAAATGTTGGAATAGAGCTTCAGAAAAGAATATATGTATTTTCTGCCCTCTTATTCTGTATAATCAAAGACAGAAAATCCAAACAGACATTGTCATTAACCAAATCTAATATATTAGAAAGCAATCACAATATATCATAATAATGTGCATGTCTTTGCTCTTGTATTTCTTTGCCATCGTACAGCAAACAAAATCTTCATCTAATTGTAATAACAACTCACACTAAGATATTATGTTTGTATTTAAATAATATGTATTATGAAATTTAGGGGGGAAGTAAAAAGTGAAATATATAAAGACTTCTAAGATTTAAGTGCAGGTATAAAGTTGAAGAAGATAATATAAGGCAGGTATTTTGTATGTTGAGAATAAAAAGAATGTGCTTGAGGTTACTTTATTTGGGGAAGAAATATCAGAAATAAAGAATGGGGAACTATGAAGAATGAAGGATGCATTTAAGGGAAAGTAATACACCGCTGGGGGGTAATGGGCTCACTGTCATTCAGACCTAAGGAGACTTGGCACAAACCTCAAAACTATCTGTACCAGCAACAGAAGATGAACCTGTAACTCCTGTCCCCTTTTATTCAGGGGGTGCTTGTGGAACATGATTTCCCTTGCATTTCCAGGTTTGCTCATGCAGGAAAGCCACACTGGTTTCCTTTGGAATCCCAAGATTACCATTTCCAAGAAATCTTTTGGTCTCTGCTCTTACCTCGATTAAGACTCTTCCACATTCTGATTCTCACGACGACATGTTACAGAATGGTGGACTAGGAGAGAAAGACATTGATTCAATCGCTTTACTCTAAGGAATGCTTTTAAATTTGTGCAATATTCACTCAGTTGATTTTCTTGAGTGAAAAATTAATCTAGATGCCATTAGCATAAAATATACTTAGAAATGAATTTCAGTTTGAATATAAAACTGGTAATTAGAGAACTTTGCATATAAAAAAGAAAATTCTTCACCTGGAATAACCCAGTGCCTGCTGTTCATTTGCATATCCTCACTTTACAGATTCAGGCAGTTAGAATATGCTAATAGCTGCACCCATTTCATATCCTAATACAGGAAATCCAGTCGCTCAATGATAGGCATAGATGTGAATTACAGAGAGTCTCTAAAATTGCTTGAAAATGAAAAAGTATTTCTTGCAGTTTTGCACAAGTTCTCAGGGAACCCTTTCAAGGGCTTCAGCAAGCAGTCTATCAGCTCCAGTTTTAAGCTGCAGAAATGAAATCTTTCTACCACAGGAATACATAATCTGAATTTTCATCACCTCTTTTTCTTACCATCTCTAATCCTCTCTTTTCAAAGAGTTGATCAATTTAGCTCTACCTTATAAAAAATCTACATATGACCTGTTTCAATACAGGAAAAAAATTCTGTTGGTGGCTAACGCAATGTTCTTGGTTCAAATTAAGCAGCAGCAATTTTAATTTAGCTAAATAACCTTACTTGACTTTCTGCAATTACACTGAATCTCTATTTAATCTCACACATTAGAGTATCAAGCTTTACCCAAGACATGGTTCAAAATCAAGGTCCTCAACACCTACACCCAAAGATGTAGATTTAATCACTCCAGGTGTGGCTTCTGTTTTTGTTTTTAACAATCACCTAAACGATTTCAATTCTGTGTTGGGAAATCCTACTTTAAAAAAAAGACTTATACAGTACACACATCAATAATATGCAAGAGTTATTAACAGCATACATCTATGTAAAAAATCTAAACCAAATAGTCTCACATATTCTAATGACTGCCTTCTCGCCAGTTCCCAAACAGATATAGGCAGCATGAGAATATAATAACTGCCAGTTGTAAATTGGAACATTGTATCCTAACTACAAAGTGTTAGAGGAGAAACTGCCAAATGCTTAACCCCCTTTATGGTTATTTGGGGCATCATGAAATCAAAGCATGAAATTTCTCATTGGGTTAGAGGGGAATAATTTCAATCAGTTAAAATCAGTTTTATAAACCACTTGGGGATAATATCCCAAAGTGTGAAAACTTAGTACATGTGTTAACATCATATAAAATTTCATATATAATTAACCCCAATTCCATTTTGGGTTTCATGCTTTATTTGGCTATTCATTGCTACCCATGTAGTTCTTGAACCTAGAAATGATTCAGTAAGTCTATAGTGGAATGAGTGTTGTTCATGAATAGATTTTTGGAAACTACACATTTACTCCATTTACGCGGACCCAAATGGCATTTCTCTTTACTTTCTTATTTTGTATGTCACATAGCCATTTGTATTAGAAGCCAATTTGATGGGCCTGGTGGTAATGTTTCAAACTGGAGATCCCTACTCAGTGGGATAGTTTTAACACCTCGTTGCTTGAATGATATTTTGGAAAACATCCCAGTTGTACCTCGAAAACAGGCGGGACTGGGAAAAGATACGCCTGTCAACAGGGCCCTATGACTTCTCCAGTTTCTGTCAAGTAGTCCAGCGATGCATCTACCTTCCCTTCTTAGTTATTCACTGTACAAACATCAGGCTGCTGGCTGACGAACTGCTTGCTGGCAGTAGGGCAGCAGTCCAGACAGAACACACATATCTCACCTGCCTACGGGAAGGAAAAACTGCAACTATTCCATGTAAGTGGAATAATTAGTGACCATCACTTGAAAGGGTCAAACTTAGTACAAATGAAAGTAGAATGAGCATCCCATTGTTTCTGAATCCACAATTTAAAGTCAAATTCACAGTTTAAAGAATGTCTCACCTCTGTCTGATTGAAGTTGGTTCGATGACTGAGAACATCAACTTGGCACATTATGACCAGCATGCCAAATACGCAGAAATCACTACTGGACTGAGCAACATATTTGTGATTGATAAACGGGGTACGTTTCACTCTTCAGCCTTTCAGTATCAGTTCAAGTAAATTCTCATGGGAGAGTAAACTTCTCAAGTAAAGGGTATTTCATTCTTTAGTTCCTCAGTGTATTCATATTAGTTTAAGAAAAACACATTTGTTATTGTTTTCATTGTAATTCTTTATTAACAAATAAATAAAAAGTATATTGTACATTAAGAACCTGAAAAATAATTAGAAGTGCCAACTGGAAGACTCTACTTTTTAGTTTTCTTTTTTAAATGTCTGTTGTTTCAACACACTTGATATCTGGTCTACTCTTTTTATTCCTTGTTTCCCATTCATTATAGATTTACTTTATTAGGTATGTTGCATGAGAATGAAACTAAATTAAAAATTAGAAAAAAATTACATATCAACTTTTTATTGATTTTTGCCTTCTTAATAATGCAATATTTAATATAACACAGGATTCACTTTTGAGAAAACTGATTCAGAAAACACATTTCTTAGTATCAAATCAGTTTCTGAACATACACTGAAAAATATCGAAAATTATTATACAAATTGAAGCAATACAATTGTTTTCAAAAGTGATATTAAAAATTCTTCACTTTGTCACAGTTAAACTATCCAGCTGTTCTTTTCTTTTAAATTTATAGTTAAAATTATTGAAAGCAATTGTAATAATATTGATTAGCCATAAGGCATATCTGGTTAAAGTTTTCAGTAACTTCTAGACGAATGGCCAAAACTTGCAAAATTATTGTTCATTTCTTATTCGAATTAATTGAAAGATTTGCCCTGAAATATTCCAACATAATAAGTTGGAATAAAGTGGAAAGGGAAATAGATTTTTTCAAAGAACACTTGTATTTAAATTGATACTAAGAAATAATATCATTTTACCAGTTAACACTTTCATAATGCTGAGATATAAAAGAAGCTTGTTATCTATAAGCAGGCAGATGTTCCTGAATTAATTCATGTACATCACTGGGAATTTGGTCTTTAGGTAAAATAAAATTTATCATACTAGTTATAAGGCAGAAATATTAAAAAGAAATCCTATGTGATTTTTTGGACTCATAAGAGAAGAGCTGGAACAGGGAGAAATAATTCTCTTAATTAAGCATTCTTGTTGATGAGTTATTTTATTTTATTAAATGTGTCAATCTTTCTCATTTTCAACACTATTTTAATAAATTACTTTTAAGTAAAAATATTAGTACTTGGAATATAAATAAAATATGTTTAGGAAAATCGATATATATTGAAAAACTTATCAGATGCTATACTAGAACTACAGTTAGAGACTATTCTATGAACTAATTCTAAATTGCTCAGCAGTATACTAGAATCAACATAATATGCCATGCCCGATATATTTATAATCTAGTTGAAGAGATGGTATGAGAAAATTGAAAAGATATTACAATTGTGCATTTCAGTAACCTCAGTTTGCTATAAGTGTATACTAGTATACTCTATGATACCACTCAATATTTCTGTACTATGCTACTCAGTGAAGGGTAAGACTTCTAAGTAAAAGACTAATTAGTAAAATGTAAGAGTGCTAAGTAATGTCTTCAGGAGGAGATGAACTCTGCAGGATGGTTAGATTTTAAATAAAGAGAAGTAAGAGCATCTCGGAGATAAGGGAACTGCATAGGTCAGAGTGCAAGTATGTGGAAAAACCCGAACATGAATACAGAGTAAGGAAACTGATGTAAATGCAGGTACTTAACTTGTTTCCTTAACCCAAGGCTTCTTTTAGGTTTCAAATATGAAATTATCTGGGAAGAAATAATACATATAGATCCTAAGAATGGAGAAGGCAAATAAAGGGGTTTTGTTGTTGTTGTTTGTTTGTGTGAAGTTCTTTTCACACAAAGAATTTCAGAAGTGAGAGGTCACCATTTTTTTCACTTCATTCACTAAAATTTGCCAAGAAAGTGCCTTGAGATGTTTCCAGATTTGCTAGAAGAATTCCCATCATTATTTTGAACAAACACTAATAATCTGAAATTCCTTTCGATTTTATTTTCTGAACTTTTAATGTTCCCATATCTATCCAGGGTCAGAATTAAAAGACAAAAATGTGACAACTAAAAAGAGTGTCCTCTTTTTCCATTTTCAAATCTATTTTTGTCCAATCAACTCTTTCCTTAGGCTGCTAAATTTAAAGATTTTTCTATATCCATATATTAATATTAGAAATGAAATAAAATATTCTCTTCTAATTTTATGTAGACATTTTTCTTCCTCTTATTGCTTTATGTCCATTTATTTCTGGTTTCTTTTCCTAATTTTAGAGTATTAATTTATGATGCTGAGAGTTCATAAATGTAGAGAAATAAAAAGTAGGAGAGTATGAAATGAAGGGGAAAAATTTACAAATTTGGCTATCGTGTTTTCTCCTTGCCATTCATTTTATTAAAAAGCCAGGATCATTTACCATAGCTGACCAGGTAAATCTTGAACACAATAATGAAAACTGGAGGAATTTCAGAAATAGTTAAGAACAAAACAAGAGAAAACCAAAGAGATGTGAGAAATATAAACAGAAATATTTAGTTAAAATCACATTTTATGTTCTTCCAATGCCTAAGCTAAACACATCATATTAATTCTGTATTTTGTTCAGATACATACCATTCTTTAAAATTGTACCAAACAAAACTGATGAAATATCCCTTAGTAAAGTATCTTATTTACCAAGATACTTCCTCTGCTACACAAAAGAAAAAGAAAAAAAAATTCCTCAAATATCTAGAACTGAAACAAATAAAAGAGATTTCCTGGTCAAACTTGAATTACAGATTTAAAAAATGAAGCTTAGAATATTTATAAATTTTCCAGGAAAGCTCAGGTAAAAAAAATTGAAATAACCTTAAACTATATCCTACATATCTGTATCTAATCTATCTATATATCTAATCTATATCTATATCCATATGTATAGATCTATTTATCTATCATGTATCTACTCTATTTTTCCGTTCTTGTGATCTTTCTGATATATACTAACTTGCCTCATACCAAGCAATGTAATTAAATTATATAAACATTAATATCACACACACAAGAAAGAAGAAAAAGGAGGAGGAGAAGGAAGAAGAGAAGTAGGGGAAGGGAAAAAAAGAGAAATAAGAAAGAAAATATTTAAAAAGAAGCGAAAAGTGAAAGAAATGAAGGGAAGAAAGTGATAAGAACTTATTTTAAGTACTCAAGGAACATGTGGGAGATAGTCTATTATATTTGCAGAGTGTAAGGAGCTTTATGAAATCTGTTGCCCACTGAAAATTTTAAAAATAGGATGGTATTGAGGGCCAGTTCTTCATTGTATTTCTACACATCTTGTGACTACTTTTGCCTTACAATATCTTTTTGAGGATATCTACATAGTATTCGTCAGGTTTGTCCTGTATAACTCATGGGTCCTGGGCAGGGTCAGAGTTGGAAGGAAGAAACCAAGGCAAACCTTAGCATGTTCCTTTGGAGTGACATAAAAAATAAAGTCCTTTGTCTCTGACTCAGACATTTTATGTTCTCTGCCAGCATCAACGGCACTGTAGCAGGGTTACATGTTAACTTACAAGCACCATAAAGTCTCAGAACTGTCTTAATTTCTAACTGAGGGCTACCTCTTTTTAGGGGAAGTGTCTATGAGGGTCTTATGAAGACGCAGGGTATGTAATATACCCCTATATATTAAATAAGTTATCATTGTCTTTATAGTGAAGGAAATTGTAATTAATTTAATCTATTCTCTGGTACCATGTGGCTAAATAGCTTTATTACCTTATCTGATGTGTGATGTGATAGACAGTGATTTCTTGCTAAAAAATATGGCATATCCGTAATGAGCACATCATGATCTTTGCCAGGATAATGGTCAAGCTTGATTTTTCATGTTCCTGGGGTTGGGGGCACAGCTTCAGCTTCCAAGCCTGTCAATCTGTGCCCATTCATTAGCACCAAAATTGTTCTAGGATCTAGAATCCAGTTGAGAGTAATGGGTAGCTGGCTTGATTGAACCTGTTATCATGCCTGTACCTGCTTTTTACAGCAAGGCATCAGATGTTAGAATATTATTTGTCAAGCACACAGTGAGATAAAGAATCTGGAGATGCTATTTTTCGATGTCACAAAAATTAGAAAAGATATGCTGGAAAGATAATAGAGTGTACAGCTGGGTCAATCTTGCAGGCCAAAATGGAATGTCAAAGTGTCAGTTGTGGTAATTATAAGATACATTGTGATTAAATGGACTTCCATCTGGAGCACTGGCAGAAGAATTATGCCTTGAGAAATTATGCCTTGAGAGATATAACTCAAAGGGCTGGTGGCAGTTGGTACTGAGTAACTCCTGAACACATCCATTTGACTATATAGCAGAATTCAGACTGACAGTCACTGACCAAGTTTGACACACTGCTGAGGGACTGCTATGATAGGCATAACTTAATTCATTGTCAAAAACAAAAGCTCCCTCCAGGCAATGTTAATAACTAAGAGTATAAGACTTAGAATATGCATTTTTATTTGCTATTTAACTTATTCCTAAACAAATTGTCTTTTTACTCTCTCAATTAGAGCATCACTGTTTTTTCAAAAAACAGGAATTGCATTTATCTAAATGAACTCGAACAATTGAAGCAGTTCTGCTGTAAAATATTCATATTTCTTGTATCAAAATGACATTGATGTGATCTTCAGGTATTCCTGTTTCCTCTAACAACTTAACATACATCTTCATAAAATCTGTAACTACAATTTGTGGCAATTCTCAAAAATTTTTAAATATCACTTTGGTTGGTCAATAATATGTGCTAGGCTCATTCCAGTTCCAAAATATTATTGGAGGTGATAGAAATGAAATTAATTGTATAAATGCTGAGGTTAAAATGCTTACAGACTAGCTGGGAATACACAGCATATGTCTTTGAAAAAAGGAATTAAATGTATGTAGGGAATGATATATTCAGGAGTATATATGATTTCATATTATAATGTTCAATATATACTGAATACTGTCTGCAAAGTTAATTGAAGAGGATACAAAGAGTGAAATGATAACAAAATATAAACATTAAGTCCATATGAATAGTCATGGCTTTCTTCTCTGAACACTGCTATCATGTATAGTTTTCTCCACCATAAGATTTAATTTAGATACAATTTTAATTTGAAAAGATACCGTATCAAATGACAGCGTGTGCACAGATTTTTACAAGCCATTGGATCAACATGACTGTGACTCATTAAAAAGAAAATGTTTATTTATCTACATTAATCTCTACTCTTCTAACTAAAAAAAAAAATATGTTGGAGGAAGTCAATATGCTCTGGGGCCTTGTGAGTCACCAAGAAAGGTATTAATCATTGATATAATTTACAGCATTTCTTATCTCCAGCACTGCATACATATTTTACCTAAATCTACCCATTTCAGACAGCTTATATAACATCTTGCTAAGATTAAAATATAAACTGCAACCCACAACATCACTGTAAGAATTTAAAATCTCATATTAATAAGATAAATGTACTTGCTAATTTTCTTTCTAGGTGTTCATATTTTCTTTGATATGTATCCCTTCTTCAACTAAATGAAAGATTGGGGCTTGATTTTTACTGAATGATGATGTCTTTTTTTCTTTTTTCCTCTTTCTTTGGAAAATTGTTTTTCATTTGAAGAAGGTGAAATATCCACTGAAAAATGAAAATTACATAAAATTCATCAAGAAATTTGTATATTATTTCATAGATTTTAAATATTCTATTTTTCACTACTTTCTTTAGATATATCCTGTTTTCTCAGCAAATACATCTATTTCTCAGGGAATCTATTTCTTTCTTTCTTTTTTTTTTTTTTGAGACAGGTTTTTGCTCTGATGCCTAGCCTGGAGTACAGTGGCACAATCTCATCTCACTCCAACCTCCACCTTCTGAGTTCAAACAATTCTCCTGTCTCAGTCCTGCGAGTAGATGGGACTACGGGCATGGGCCACCATGTCTGGCGAATTTTTGCATTTTTAGTAGAGATGGGTTTTCACAATTTTGACTAGGCTGGTCTCGAACTCCTGACCTCAAATGATCTGCCCACCTCATCTCCCCAAATCCTGGGATTACAGGCATGAGTCACTGCACCCAGCCCATTTTCATATTCTTTAGTTTACATTCTCACCTTGTTGTTTTGAATTTAGCTCTGTTTTATTTGCTGATTTTCTAAAGCTTGTAAGAAATGAAATGCTGGCAATATGGAAATGAGGCCTCACAGAGGGTTGTTGAGATCTCCTGCTACTCAAAGAGATATAAAATAGATAAGACCATGAAACAAAATGTCCTTCTGGGTATTGGCAATTGTAATGCAACTTCTATTGCTGTTCAAACAGTTTAGCCTCCAAGTACAAAGACTATTTTTTGGTTCACGCAGCTGTTCCAACAGATTGTCTTCTTGAGCGAAGTACAAGAAGAGATAAGAAGTGGGTATTTGTAAGTGAAATCTGAATT
Source organism: Papio anubis (assembly GCF_008728515.1). NCBI lineage: Eukaryota > Metazoa > Chordata > Mammalia > Primates > Cercopithecidae > Papio > Papio anubis. The sequence continues at coordinate 6,779,269 of NC_044977.1, forward strand.
TAATTATTTCTTAATTAAGAAAATGCTGTTCAATGATACCAAAGCACAATGCAAGAAAATAGAATCAAATGGCTAAAGAGATTTTTTTTAAAAGCAACACAACATTAAACCAAATGCTGAAAGTACATCCAGTGAAGATAAAGAGCAATGAAAGATTTGAGAAGAGACCTGGCAGAAGATCAGTTATATCAGGTGCAAAACTCATCGTTTTGCTTTATTGCTTTTCTGATACTAATTATGAAAGACCGGTGACCTGTCAGCCGAGAATGGTGCATTCATAGCAGCTGTGAGAAAGTTTTAGCTCCTCAGTTGAGAACAAAGCCCAAGATTTCAAGTTGATTTTACCAAGACGATCATAAATAATGATGTCAGCACTAATCAGCTATTCAAAACGTTTAACAAAAAAATTGCCAATTAATCCTTGCACTGTCAATAAGTAATGCTTTCATCTACCAAGGCACAGGGAGAAATAACTTAACTATTACTAAATTCTCTAAAGTTTCTAAATTTTAGGCAATAATAAAACCTCCCCTTTCCATTCTAACTTCTATCTTCATACATCCAGAACACACATACAGTTGGACTTCAATAACTGTAGTCCCACAATAAATAATTTGTGAAAAGATTTTATTTTCATCACAGTAGAATTACTTCATAACACTGAGTACAGACACAGTTAACAATGCCTATAGCACATAATCTTGCAGTTTTCTTCTTGTCAGCCTCTCCCACCCCACTCTATCCCACTTTCTGGTCTGCAAAGTCCAAATTAGATTTCTTCTCAGGCAACTTTTTAGCACCCTGATCATTGTCTCCCTATAATATAAACAGTTTTGCAGTTTTGTTTTTATAGGATATTATTTCATAATTACCCATCTGCTCTATTAGCAAAATCTATGTAAGAAAAGGCCACGTTTATTTTGTTCAGCACATAGTAGGTGTTCAATAGATGTTTATTAAATAAATGGTTTATCTAGAGAGATATGCAGTTATTACTCTTTATACAAGGTGAGAGTCTCAGAAACTCAAATTGCATTCTAAAACTGAAAATGTATTTTTAAAATGCTTACATTCTAAAAAACATTTCAGTAGATAAACATATACATGTGTGTATTCAGCATCAGTGTTGATTTAAATAATATGAGTAGAAAATAGCAAAATTATTTCGAAATATTTTTAAAGACTTTCTCCCTCCCTCAATTCTAATCCTTGTCATTTGAACTCAACTAAACACAGTATTTTACTCCTTGCTTCTCAGCTATGGAAAAAAATGTGTTAAATTTTGAAAAGGAGCATAAGAGATAACAGAGAAGTAACAATGACTACCACTTATTGCACACTTATTAAATGCCATTAAATCCTCAAAATGGCAAACATATAAAGCAGATATTATTAGTATGTCTATTTTACATATAATTAGTATGCCTATTTTAAATATTAACAGACTTACATAGCTAGTCAGTTATAAAGATATGTCTTCACTAGGTAGAATATCTTAGCAAAATAGTGTCTGAAGACCTCTTTTAAATTATTACTACAGATCATCTTGGTAGGATCAATAGTCCTCCTCTACTCACAGCAGATGGTCAACAGATAAAAGAATTGGCAGGTTTAGGTCAGAGCAGTTAGAAGAGAAATGATGCTAAATATTGGCCAGGAGGCAAGCAGCAAGTCATTTTAGCTCTTGTTTATAGTACCCATGATAATAGGACAAATCTTAAATAAGACTTATGCAGAGAGGTCAGTGGGTCTGCGGGCATGTCATCAAGACGAGCATTCCATAAATACCTGTCCCAAAAGATCAGCAAAAACTACAAACAGTCATAGTGGAAGGGATCACAGTTATGGTCTTCTAGTACTTAAATCTGATTTTCTGAAGACAGAACTACATACTTTGGTATATAAATAATGTCTCACAAGCTTCACTTCTCAGTGAGGACAAAGGTTCCACATTAGTAGCAATGTATGTATCACAAGCAGCACTCCCAACACTTCCATCCACTAGCAGGAAATTTCAGCTTTTCTCAGTATTTATCTTTATAAATACCTTGCTCCACTCTCCCCTAAGATACTTACGTGAATAAGTCAAATGTTCCCCAGACCCCATCAATTGTTGAGTCCTACGCTTGGCCAGTTTATCTCAAAAAGGTCAGACTGGAAGTGTTGGTGTGTGTATGCGTAGTGGTTTGGGTTGGGGGGATGAAGTCTAAATTTTACAAAAAGTTTATCTGATTAATCTCTTGACCATGTAACCTGTGAGCTTTGGAAAGGTCTTCACCAAAATTCTTTGCTCTTGACCCTGTCTAGTTGTCACACTGCCATTCTTAACCCCTTCAGGAAGCATTTCAGAAAGTCTAGTAACAGAGTTATTCCCTTTTTCCTTATTTTCCTTCACCACTCGTTATTGGGGAAAAGAGAACCTCTGAACTTAATATTATAGTAAGTAAGTTTCCACAGATCACAAAGTAATGATGGCTAATAGCAAATGCTCACCTATTAGAAAGTGACCCAGTGAACATACACTGATATAATAAACTTTCTCTCTCTATATATATATACACACACACATACACACACATATATATGTGTATATGTGTATATATATATGATGTATATGTAATATACATGGTGGTATATAAATAATATGTGTATGTTATTTATAAATAGCATGGTGGTATATAAATATGTATAAAAATGTATACATCATATATATGTAACTTTGAAACAGTTCAAAGAATAATAAAATACAAATGAAATATTGAAATATTGGCATACTTTTGCTAGAAACTATTGAGAAAGTTTCTGGCTCTATAAATATGTTTGAAACACGAAGAACAACCGAGAGAGGTCCTTTCTATAGAAGCCCGTGCTATAAAATGGTAAAATGATTGAGAGAAACACAACAACAACTTTTTCTTTATTTTGAATATTGTTTGAGCTCTTTCACAGCGTGATTTTTACATTAAAATGTTAAAACCGATGAATACTGAAGGATATTGAGACTTGGAGTCTTCTTACAAAGGTAAAGACCAAATTCCTTCTCCTGATAAAAACAAAAGCTTAAATTGTCTGATTTTCTTTTGCACTTCTCCATTTCACATAAACTACCTTCAGCCAAAAACAGTGTTTATTCTTCTTAGGTAATAGTAAAGGATCCAGAAGAAAAAAGGAAGATGCTACAATTTTCATAGATAAAGAAGATATAAATTAACCAGCCATTATTCTCTAGCAAAAATCTAGAATTGTTTATTAAATGAAAGATGTGATAATTGGATGAAACAGACAAACTAGCGTTAGCAGCGGACAAATTCATAGGCTGATAGGAGCAGGTCTCCGGTGAAACCTAACCTTCAAGCCAAAGATAGCCTGAAGCCTGAAAACCCGCCTGCCAGTTTCCGGTAGAATCCACGACCTGGAGTGAGAACTTCCTTGATACCTTTCACCCAATCAAATGGTGGTTTCCAGCCCCACCCATGGACCGATCAGCATGCAAGTCTTCTTCCCCATGGACCAATCAGCATGCACCTCCCCCATTCTGAGCCCATAAAAACCCCAGACTCAGCCACACGTTGGGACTACCCACCAGCCTCCCACTTTGGGTCTCCTCTTTGCTAAGAGCTGTTCTGTCACTCAATAAAACTCTTCTCTGCCTTGCTTACCCATCAACTGTTCATGTAACCTCATTCTTCCAGGACAGTGAGACAAGAACTCAAGACCTGTGCAACGGCAGGTGCAAAAAGGTCTGTACACTTTTCTGGACAGCTCACTGAGCTGCAGGTGGTAACATGCTTCCCTTTGCTGGGCTGCAGAAGTGAAGAGCAGCAACACTTTTGGGATACCAGACCTCGGGATTCCCTGAGCCAGATCTGTAACACTATAGACCTCCCACCCTCTGCATTGGGTGGCTGCTCCATGGGAGAGGAAGTTGAGGTGGGGCCAGGCCAGCCCAGGAACTGTGGGCCAGAGTGAGATGGTGGGACTGAACTAGCTGAAACATGTCCCTCCTGCTCACTGAGCTGGGGGCAGTGGGTACAAGAGAGCTGTAGCACAACCCCCAATCCCTTGGAACTCTGCAGTTGCTGGTCTCTGCAGTAGAAGCCACTTGCCGTACACCTGGTCCAGCTGCACCTTTGCATGAAGCCAGCGTCTGGACTGGTGCCTGGAGCTGCCCACCCAGCCACAGCAGCCAGTGTGCCTGGCCATGTGTAGTGGCTGGATCCTGCACTTGCTCACTCATACACACCTCGCCACTCAGCACCTGGCTCTCCCTTGGTGGGCATGGGATCCAGGCCAGTAGCATGAGCTGAGTGAAGCCTGCCAGACCAAATGGGTGGAACAAACCCAGCATGTGAAAGCAAAACTCAAGAAGAGGCATTGCTGGTTAGAGGTTTCCAGTTGGCAAAGCAACACCTGAAGGATCTTGTGACAGTAGATATGAGCATATGTTTTCTCAAAAGAAATCATGCCACTTTTCTTTTCTTTTCTATTTGTCAATGCATTGCCAAAATCTTAGTGTGGGGAAGATAGAGGACCAACCTTCACAAAAATCTTTATGATTTTGTGAATATTATGTATGCTATATCAATGCATGATTAGCTAAATGTATTTTTAACTTGTTAAAAGGTTATATAAAAGATTTTTGGCCAGGTGTGGTGGGTCACGCCTGTAATTCCAGCACTTTGAGAAGCCAAGGTGGGTGGATCACCTGAGGTGAGAAGTTCGAGACCAGACTGACCAACGGGTGAAATCCCATCTCTACGAAAAATACAAAATTAGCTGGGTGTGTTGGCAGTTGACTATAATTCCAGCTACGTGGGAGCCTGAGGTGGGAGAATCACTTGAACCCAGGAGGCAGAGGTTGTAGTGAGCCGAAATCATGCCATTACACTCCAGCCTGGGCAATAAGAGCGAAACTGTGTCTCAAAAGAAAAAAAAAAAAAAGTTTTTTTTGAAGGTCAACGTTAAGCTGAGAGGACATCTCTAGTAAAGACTTTTGTTCTATTACAATGACTACATTTATTAATGTCTTCAATTAAAAAAAATAAAATATACTTCCCAAATTTGCATTTTTTTGTATTTATTCAACAAACATTTAATTTATTAACTGCCTAGCTCAAAGATAAAGAAGACACAATTCTTATCCTTGAGAAACTCAGAGACTAGTAGTGAAGACAGACATAAATAAAAGCCTACCATACAATGTGGAAGTGCTGTAATGAATGCCTATGTCTGTGATTCAATGGGAAAACGAGTGCATTGTATGACAGAAGTGATGTATTGATTACAAGATCAATAAGAATCAATAGGTGAAGACTGCAAAAAAAAAAATCAAACAAAATTTTAGAGTGGATTTGTGTATGCTCAGCACTCAAAATGAAGAAGAAAAACCTTTTAAAATACAGTTTACAAATTTGACCACATCCGGACTGTTCTAACTCTGAGTAGAACTCTCAAAATTGTATCTGGGTTGCCAAAGTTTTGTGACATGATAATATTGAGTTATAAAGAAAATGGGACTGTTTAGCACAGAAAAAAATGTTTTATGGGGCACATAGATACATGAGAATCATCTCTAAATTTTGAATAGCTGTCATATTAAAAAATTACATATTTCCACACTGTAGAACTAAGGTGCCCTGAAATGTTGCAGGGAAGAAATTTTCGATATGACACAAAGCACTGTTTTCTAATAAAGAGAATGATTCAGGAATTAAAAGAGCTTCTAAACTTACTCTTTCTGAGTGTACTCAATTTAGAGATGGCATATGATTTGTCATGGTTGTTGCAGTGTGACTTGATGCACTGGGTGGGAGAAGGAACTAAAACTCATCTCTCTCTTTTCCTCTCTCTCTCTCGTTCTGTCTGTCTCTCACACACAGACACACACACAAACACAAATCAAACATGAATTTATTTGCTGAAACATTCTCAACATTCACATATGCACACAGTAGATTATATCAACAAAGTCACAGTAACTGTGTGCAGAAGAGATTATTGGAATGGCCTGCTTAATCTTTGAAACTGGAACTATTATTTAGGCAGGGAAAATATTAGGACCTCTAGAATGGTAGCTTATAGTAGTAGCATCTAATCTGTCTTGCTACAAATTTCTGTTTTATTTTTCACCTTATTTATAGACCTTTGCCGAGTTCCCCAGTCCCAAACCCATTTTCACACTTTGATTTCTATTTACAACCATGTTTTTAAAATGTGTTTGCTTGTTTGCTTGTTTTTAAACCTGTGTCTGAGTCCTTATCATTGAGTTCTGCTTCGTTCCCCACCTTTTCTAAGAGCCCATCATCCCTGTTTTCTAATCCATTACTTCTAAGTACTTAGTTGCTGCATTTTCAGACTGATAACAATGCCTAGGTCCCACTTGTTTGTTATTGGCCGTTCCTGGAACCAGTTTCCTATTTTTTATATTAGTGTTGATTTCTGAGCAGGTCTCCCCAACATTCTCGAACCATTTTTGAAGGTTACTTACTTTAGAGTCCCAGCTATTGGCCTCCTGCCTCTCCCTGTAAATATAATAGTATAAACTTGAAAATAGAATGGCCAAAGTAATATAAAATCTCATGGAGCAGTAAAAATCTAATATTATAGGAAAATGGAATAAAGAATTTAGATATTTAAATTACTTACAATTGGAAGAGACAAAAAATGAAAGAACTTTTACAAATATGAAAACTAATACATCTAAATCATGAGTGTGTTTAGATCACTTATGTGTCTTCCTTAGTAATCACTAAATTCTTTACATCATTTGTCATATGTTTTTATATCATTAGCCAAGTATATATGCTAGCATTATTTTAATTTTAAGTGATGTATGCCAACATGTGAAACTGGCTGAGCATAAGTAGGTTTGGAGAGGCAAGGTTCTTTCTGTTACAGAAACTTATTTTGATATAGCAACAAAACAGTAATTTTGCTTTTAGGTTAGTGCAAAAGTAATTGCCGTTTTTGTCATTGAAAGTAATGGCAAAAACTGCAATTGCTTTTGTACCAACCTAATATTTTCTACAGCAAATGGGGACTCAGTCTCTTGAAGCTGCAGCATTCAAAAACCAAGTAGAAAAAAAGTGAGAATATAAGTTTCCATTAATTTCAACCTGTTATTTTTTGTGTGTGGTCTTAATAGAAAAAGACAAGTTCTCCTGAAAAGTAGCACCTATTAGCAAAGATGATTTTAATGTTTTTAAAGAAGCAAGGCTTATTAGTCAGTTTTTATTAGATAAGTCTATGGTAATAACCCCCACATTTCAGGGTCATACATTAGGAAAGATTTATAGGCCAGGCACAGTGGCTCATGCCTGTAATCCTAGCACTCTGGGAGGCCGAGGCCAAGGTTGGAGCATAACAAGGTCAGGAGACCAAGACCAGCCTGGCCAACATGGTGAAACCCCATCTCTACTAAACGTACAAAAAATAGCTGGGTGTGATGGTGTACGTCTGTAGTCCCAGCTACTCGGGAGGCTGAGGCAGGAGAATCGCTTGAACCCGGGAGGCAGAGGTTGCAGTGAGCTGAGATTGTGCCACTCCACTCAGCCTGGCAAAGAAGTGAGACTCCATCTCAAATAATAATAATAATAGTAAAAGATTTATAGCTAATTCATATGACATGTTGGCTATATGTTGACTACAGACATGCAGCTCCACATCACTTGACTTTCCACCTGGGGTCCAGTCTAGGAGTATAGCTTTTACTTTGGTTGTATGTGCAAAGGAAAAGGGACCAGGATGGGCCATATCATGACTCTTCCAAACTCCTGACTGGGGGTGGCATCCCTTACTTCTACTAATATTCTATTGGCTAGAAACCTAAGTCACATGACCACAGGGCAGGGAAGCACACTACTTAAATGAAGGTACGAACTGCCTGGAATATATAATCTCTTTATCGATAAGGAAGGAAATAATTAAAACAAAAATGCTAATCTACTGTCTGCTGTCTAGCTTTCATGTATTCATTTCGTAACTCTGCATGCAAACCACATTTACACGTGTATAGGGAAGATGTCATAAAACTGCTATTCCATCAAGACTCAGATTTGAAGTAAAGGATTTGGAGCTAACATGTACATTAGGTCTGGATGTGGCTCTTTTTCATCTGGATACCTAAAAACTAAAGGATGAGAACATAGAATGGTAAAGGAGGGACAGGTATCTTCTATAAATACTTATCATTTTCTTCAGAAAATGGAAGTTAATAATTACTAATCCACAAGAAATCTAAAAATATTTTGGGAAAGATGTTTTAAGAACCCTCTCTCCTGGTTGCAGAACATATTTCTTTTTAATGCCCAGATTCTACACCCTGTGATTAGCTCTCAGATTTTTCCTCCAGGAGGCTCTTCATTGTCCATTTTATTCTTGGTCAAATTTGAAGAAGACATTGGAGAATAGGCTATCCTTGGGGGCTGAGTAACTTTCCAAGGTAGCTTTCTGTTCACAACTGTTGATGTCTCACACAAAATCTACCTTCTTTGGGAAAAAATGATGATGAAATACAATAGATCATCCAGGTGGTATTAACAGTGCCAAGCCACCCTCTGATCATGGTTTCAAATTACCTTTGTGCAGAGACCATAAAACTGAGATCAAGAGATGGCCAAGGCAACTGTTATTAGACAGATCGAAATACTCTTGCTACAATCAGTGTTTGGTCTGTGATTTGACGTGTTCACTTTGCTTAGAAGCCTAAGGAACTGATTAGAAGCAAATATTGAAAGCAACTATGTGACAATTAATAAAATTGTACTATCAGGCAATCCACAAGCTGAGGAAAGAGAAACTAATTGTTGCTCAGATTGTATAAAAAGCTCTGCATCTGCATACTAGCAACAGTAAGTGAACTGTTGAAGAAGAGTAGACCCTGAAAGATGAGCCTTCAGAAGAGGCATTCTTTATAGCATGCATTGTAGAAATTGCAATGGAGGGCAAATGAAACATAGGTTCATCACATATCAGAAGCCTATGAAAGATGGGTTTTCTGCCATTGCAATTAAAGGAATATTAAATAAGATAAAATTTCCTCCATTATACCTACTTGTATTAATTATTAATTATCTAAAAAGTATGTTATGTATCAAGATACAAGGATTAATTCTTTAAATTGAGAACAAGTTTCTTATTTTACGGATTTTTTTTTCTTTTTACTGCAGAGAACTATAGTAGGTAGAGAAATGTTGACGAAGATGTCTCCTATCCTCACTTGGGCACATGGTAGGTGTAGTAGATTGCAGAAATTGTTGAAATTTTTCATCCTTCTATGGAATCAGGGCTTTTGCTATGTGCCCCAGTTTCTTTTACTAAAGAGACAAAGTATTATTTTTCTTCATCTTGGATTTCTGTTTGACTATGTGACTTGCTTTGGTCATTTTTTTAAAACAAAGAATTTTCACTGTGTCAGTTCCAACTCTAGATGTTAGAGAGACTTTCATATATCTGCTTATCTCACTGCACTTCTACGTTTGTTATGAGCAGAACACGCCTGGGCAGACTTATGTCTCAAGAAGAAGAAAGATATTGGAAGTAGACCTGAACTCCTGAGGTCTGACCAGGACCAATAACAATATTCAGTACCTTCCAACCAAGCCCAGTCTAGATCAGTCATTATCCAGTACGTCCATAGAACCATACGCTTAATGAAATTGTATTGTGTGTTACATTTACTGTGGCTGTAGTTGGGTAATGCAGTAGAATGACATCTCTCTGCATTTTTAAAACCTAGTCTTGGTCATGTGTGTTCTTTTGCCAATAAAATTTTAGAAACCAATATGCAATTTGCAGATCTTTCTGTGCCATGACAACAGAAGTATTCTGAAGAAAGGAAGTTCCATTAATCTGGATCTCTATGTGAAGAAAAGATAAAGCAGAACCAAGATAGATATCTGCCATTAAAAAACACATATTGTTTCTATTAGACCAACCTAATTGGTAAAATAAGTGTGTTTTTTTCTTTACAAAATATTTAAGGGTAGAAAAATTAAATGTAACATAGTCTAAAATAAGATGATTGCTATCAAAATATTATGGAAGGAAAAAGAAGAACTGACAATAACAAAATAGTTGGTAAGCTGGGTGAGGTGGCTCGTGCCTATAATCCCAGCACATTGAGAGGCTGAGGCAGGCAGATTGTTTGAGCTCAGAATTTTGAGACCAGCCTGGGTAACACGGCAAGACTCGGTCTCTACAAAAAATACAAATTAGCTGGGTGTGGTGGTGCATGCCTGTAGTCCCAGGTACTTGGGAGGCTGAGGTGAAAGGATCGCTTGATTTCAGGAGTGGGAGGCTGCAGTGATCTGTGGTCCCGCCACTGCACTCCAGCCTGGCCAACAGAGTGAAACCCTGTTTCAGAAAAACAAAACAAAAACAAATAAAATAATAGGTTATGAAAATATTTGGTCAATTGAAATAGTATAAAATAAAAATAAGTATCCACTTTCTGCATGTTCTGATGAAGAATTTTAAATCTAATCTCATGGTTGTATACTCTGAATGAATGATAATGACTTATTTTCTCTAAGCAGGCAATTAGAACATTTTAATGGTGCATAAGGGGTTTATTTAGCTCACAAAACTATATTGAGTATTGATCTTTTTTTGTACCTGCTTCCTTATAAAGTAAAAATCTAGGCTTAAAAAAATAAATTCGATTCTACTATATCCTAAATAGTGGTAAAAAGAATCAACGTTGCAAAAATATATGGATAGTTAAGGACAGTCACCCAGAAACAAGAAAAAGAACATACACCTGCATAAACCAGGTGCTAAAACAAATTGCTCTTTCATGAATATTTAATATGTGTCATCTTCTATGTTAAGCACTTTTCATTCATTATCTCATTCATAATTGAGTTAAGTATGGTAATCACCAGTTTTAGACCACGATAAGGGGGGACCCATGCCCTTTAGCTGGGGCACTCGTGCTTTAGCAGGCTCCACTCTGTCTTCCGGACACATCCCTCTTTCCAAGGTGTAAGGAGACTGAGGTGTCAAATGGATATGCCTCCTTGTAACTCATATTCTGCATGTTAGACTACGATGTAAGTAACACTGTATTTTGAAACTCGTTGTCCAAAATATCCCACATCTACTTCCAAGGCTTGGGCAATCCTCTTATGGGTGTCCATTCTTCCAAGTATTTACCAAGTTGCCAGGGTGTGTGTGCACAATTCTAGGTCCACATGATGTCCAAGAGGCAGTTGCTGGAGGAGATGCAGATGCAGGTTGGTGGTTCTGGCTGTACCCTCACATGTGCTTTTAAGACCCTACATGGTCCATGAAAGCCCATGAAAGTGCCAGGTGCTAGGTGTCAAAGGGGAATGAGCTGGACTCAGGCTGAGCTTCCTTGACTCACTACCTACGACATAGAATACCAATGAGTTCCAAGAATTTTTATTTAAAATCTGACCTATTGTGCAACCCGCTCGGGTCTCCTTCCACTCTGTGGAAGCTTTGTTCTTTCGATCTCCACACTGGATCTTACTGCTGCTAAAAATAATCTTACCTATCAAGTCAGCTCAAAAGTACTGTATGATGGTAGAAGCGTAAAAATCTTATTAACAGTTTATTAGCTTGATTTGTAACTTTAAAAAATATATCTGAACTGTGGATTTCCATTAGTACTACTGTCCCATTGTACATATGAAAAGACTGGGCCAATTGCCTAATTTCACACACCTGTTAAAGGACAGAGCCAGAACTAAAGTGAAAACCTACAGGACTGTAAAGCTCTGTGTGCTTGCCCAGTTTAATTTCACACTTCCAGTGGATGAAATGATGAAACAAAGCAGGTATAAATTTGAGAGATATAAGAAGGATGACAAGCTGTTTAATTTTACCAATTATGGTACAGATTATACATACATCGACTTGGGAGATATCTTAGTTCAAACCTTTCAGTGATTTATCTGTTTTACCATAGCTAGTCTGAAATCTCCCAGATTTTTAATAAAACTGTATAACTCATTCACCTTAGTGGCTATATATATGTGTGTGTGTATGTACATGTGTGTGTGTATATACATATACACACATACATATAAATATATATTTTTATGTGTGTGTGTATGTGTGTGTGTGTGTATATACATATATATATATATATATATTTTTTTTTTTTTTTTTGAGATGGAGTATTGCTCTGTGCCCAGGCTGGAGTGCAGTGGCACTATCTCGGCTCCTCCCAGGTTCACACCATTCTCCTGCCTCAGCCTCCAGAGTAGCTGGGACTACAGGCGCCGCCACCACGCCCGGCTAATTTTTTGTAATTTTAGTAGAGAAGAGGTTTCGCCATGTTTAGTGGCTATATTTTTTATTTAACAAACAAAACAAAACAACTTTGTATCATTTGACCTCAGTTGCTATATTTTTCATTTAACAAACAAAACAAAACAACTTTATACCTCTAATGCCTTACACAGTGCCGAACACAAAGTAGGTATTCAATTAATATCACATCCCTCTTAAAAAGATACAAGCTCATAGAAGACATGTTTCTACCTTCATATGTTTACATAAATGAATAAAAGAATAAATTTTAAAAAAGTATTAGTGGCCAGGAGCGGTGGCTCACGCCTGTAATCCCAGAACTTTGGGAGGTCGAAGTGGGTGGATCACAAGGTCAGGCGTTTGAGACCAGCCTGGCCAACATGGTCAAACCCAGTCTCTACTAAAAATACAAAACTTAGCCGGGCGTGGTGGTGGGCACCTGGAATCCCAGCTACTTAGGAGGCTGAGGCAAGAGACTCGATTGAACCCAGGAGGCAGAGGTTGTAGTGAGCCAAGATCGCGCCACTGCACTCCAGCTTGGGCAACAGAGCAAGACTCTATCTCAAAAAACAAAAAACAAAAAACAAAAAAACAAAAAAAAGTAGTAATTACTTCCACCATCTGCTTTGAAATTATTAAAATCCTGGAATAAAAGCAACAAGCCTCAGTAGGATTTACAAATATTTCATTGTTTTACCAAGAAACAGTGATAAATTTGGTAGATTTCAGATAATTGCATTGTCATCTGTTTAATGTTAATTTTAAGCCACTATTCCAAAAGGGAGATTAAGAAATCTTGAATAAAATGACTGCTTTTCATAAGCTATTTTATTTTGTTCATTTATTCAAATAAAATCTATTATTTCTCCATTCTTTCTTTTAATAATTTTCATTTTCAAGCATGTATTATGATAGTCACTATGTAGTTTTAGTCAAATACGATAATTTCTTTAAAATTTCCTTAACATTCAACAATCATTATAAGAGCATCAAATTTTATTTTTAAAATTCAACAAGAAAAATTCTGATTTTTGATTTAAATAAGTTTTATTTAAGCTGTATGAAATATTTAACCTGCATTAGACATGGTTTGCATCAATTACCATATTTTAAAGTATATGTGTTTTCAAATATTAAACTAAATATAGCTTTATTCTTGAGTATTATTATTCAATGCTTCAAAATCAATTATGTATGCTATCAAAAATTTTAAAAGATAGTTTATTATAATTAAAAGTTTAAAATGCCAAATTATTATAAAATAGATGGCAGCAAATATTTGTATATTCATTTTACTCAGTTTCAAAAAGCAAATGAAATGCATCTTTTTTTGTATGTGGAGCTACTATGTTATTTTGTTCCTTCTTTGTATGTACTTCTGAATCTAGCAAAATGTTATCCCTTGGGAAAATATCATTTAAAAATTTATTAAAATATTATGAGTTTTATTAAATACATTTAGGAACTACTCAATCTGATATTTCCTTTCAGAGACTGATTTGTAAGCAAACATATATATATTATCAGAAAAATTCTGCACTACAAAATATACTCATATTTTCCTAATTTCTGTGATCATGAAACACTTTTTTTGGTGAGCATGCACCTCCATATGTCATTGTAAAATTTATTAACTAAATAAGTTAAGTTATAAGTTGTTAATTGAAAATGATTTCAAACAAGTTTCTAATATTGCAGAACCATTTCAGAATGTTCCTATGCTAGCTTTCAGTCAAGTCAGGATGATTGTTTTCATTTTATGTATAAAATAGCTGCTCAGCTGTTTCTGTTTCTTACAATAGTTTAACAATTTTTAAAGGACATTTACATCAGTACAGTATCAAATTTGACCAACTTCTTTACCCATTCGATTGGAAATTACTCACTAATTAACATTATGTTTGCACACCACCCCCTGCACATTGTCTCTGAAGTGTATTTTGACATATTAAAACCCACCCTTTCCTAATGTTATGTTTCAAATATGAAATGCTTTTTTCCCAAGCACAGCTTTTCTAGTAAACAAAGTACAAATAAGTGGTTATTTGTAGCCTTTCTGACATGCATTTATACATTTCAAACTGTAGCTGCAGAATGTCAAAACAATGGCATGCAAAATAAAAAAGAAAAAGTTTCTTACTGATTCCTTCAAAAACAGACAGCAGTCATAGGAAGAAAAGGGATAGGGATTGCCCACGAGGTAGATGTGTGTATAATAAACTGAAAGTAATTACAATATTTCTAATGTAGATTTATGAGATCTCAATGGGTTTGAAGGAAAGCATATAGGTCAGTGTTTTGAAGCAGGGGTACACATCAAAAATTTCTAAGGAGCTTTTAAAAATAAATGTGCTCAGGCCGAGTGCTGTGGCTGACCTCAGTAATCCCAGCAGTTTGGGAGGCTGAGGTGGGCGGATCACTTGGCCCAGGAGCTGGAGACCAGCCCCGGCAATCTGGCGAAACCCCATCTCTACAAAAAATTAGCTGGGTGTGTGGCACATGCCTATAGTCCAGCTACTCTGGAGGTTGAGGTGGGAGGATTACCTGAGCCAGGGAGGTTGAGACTGCAGTGAACCGAGATCGGCCACTGCACTCCAGCCTGGGAGATGAAGCTAGACCATATATCAAAAAAAATTAAAAAATAAATAAAAATTTAAAAAGTGGTTAGATTCTATCAGAAACTTACTGAAAAAATATCCCCTTGGGTCCATGAGAAAATGAAATATGTGAATTACAGTTAAAAAATGGTTTGAATGATATTTTAGAGGAAGTTCGATTTTACCTAGGTACTGACCATGCTCATTGACTAGTAAATGAATAAAACCCCCTTATACACAAAATGACCCTAAGTGTTATCTGAATGACATATGTCTTAAAAACTTTACTGTTTTTATATTTGCAGCTGAGGAATTACTTCAATATTGATTTCCTACATTGTTTTATTCTTTCCAAAAACAAAAGCACTCTTCTGTGCCTCAGCGTTCGTATGACTGCCTCTCTGGTGCTTTGGGTATGAACTTACTGTGATTCCTGAAACCACCCAAAAACGGCACTGCGTTGAAATCATAGTTTAGTGAAAGCTCATCTGCAGCATCTCTCATCTCGAGAACATAAAGTTGTTTCAAGTGAAGTAGTATTATAGAATTGAAATCAGAGTGTCGCCTGGTCACCCTCAGTGTCAAACAATGACTAAACAAAAGACTACGACAACATTTATTGATAGTTTCTTGTTTGTTGGGACCCCCCACCCCTTCAAGGAGAGGAAAACTGAGGTACAAAGGGCTTAAGTAAGTTCCCAAGACCGTTAATAGTATCACCAATAGAGCTGGCATTTAAATCCAGAAAGTCTGACTTGGAAGTTTATGCTTATAACCATTATGCAAAGCAGAATGATATGTGTATTTTTCACATGACTGGAAGAACCCCAGAAAACCTAATCACATTACCTAAAGGTCATATGATCTAAAAACGATATTTTCTTTTACCATGCTCTTGGAGTTGTAGCACACCACCGCTCTCATTAATCCTTTATTTCAAGCACAATGTCATCTAGTATCAGCACACTCTGCCTGCTACTTTGGCTGTGCTGTAGCACTTAATATTTGTTATTTCTATTCGCTTATTCTCTGCATTGAATCATAGCTGTCCTGAGCTTCCGGCTTTCAGAGGCAAAGCTTCTCTGGGTTCCAAATAAACATGACTAATTTGATATGCTGCTATTATTTTTAAAAGGAAGAAAAGCTGTCACTCCATAAGGAAACAAATGCACATTCTAAACACAAACTGCTGAAATTTGTTAGAATGGCTAGTAAAGTATGATAGTAAGAAATTAACTCGTTTGCTGGTTCTTCTAACCACCAGCAAAGGATTTCCTAGTTCTAAGCAACTGGTAGTGTCTACTGAGGTCTGGAATAGAATTGCTGTTTACACACAGATGGTCAAGAGACCAAGGACAAAATATAGGGAATGGGAGATCCTTAACTCCAGAACAGGATGGTAATAATCTCAGTTCACGGAACTTTTTATTTTCCATTCCTTGGTTTAGTGAGAAATTCAAGCTACTTAGCCACTTATTTTGCCATTGGTCCCAACATAAGGCTGACATTAAAGGAAAACAGTTTTCTTGGTTTCAAATATATTTATTTATTATAATATATTTAGAAAATAAATGTTTCAATTGCTGGTAATTTTTTTGTCTATGCCTTTGCTTAAATTGACATTTATATTTGCTTGATCATGAAGAGATCTTTATGTAACATATGTATATATTTGATGAGTAAAAGATTTTATGTATTATATATTTTTTGCTAATTTTTTTTAGTTTGCTGCACTTTTGTTTTCACTTTAAATATTTTGATGTGTAGTTCTTAATATTTCTGTGGCCCAAAACACAATTTTTAAAATTGATTGTACACACAGAAACACCTTTCTCTTTCTGAAAGCAGAGTGAAAATTCCCCTACATCTTTTTGTAGTCATTTTTAGGCATTTCATTCATAAATTCATCTATGATTTGTCCTGTTGAATTGTAGCCAGTGGCTTTCACCTGCATTTCTTCCCTCTTTGTACTTTATACAGAAAAAAAAAAAAAAAAAAAAAAAAAAATCACAGCTTTTTTCCTGTTGCTTTTTTTTTTTTTTTTTTTGAGACGGAGTCTTGCTCTGTGGCCCAGGCTGGAGTGAGTGACGCGATCTCGGCTCACTGCAAGCTCCGCCCCCCGGGTTCCCGCCATTCTCCTGCCTCAGCCTCCCGAGTAGCTGGGACCACAGGCGCCGCCACCTCGCCCGGCTAATTTTTTGTGTTTTTAGTAGAGACGGGGTTTCACCTTGTTAGCCAGGACGGTCTCGATCTCCTGACCTTGTGATCCGCCCGCCTCGGCCTCCCAAAGTGCTGGGATTACAGGCTTGAGCCACCGCGCCAGGCCTCCTGCTGCTTTTTATTCACAAATAGCTTTAGTTACAGGGGAACAGTAACTGATTCTGATGTTTAGAAGAAGAGCTATTTCTCATTTATTTTCTTGTCCTTGAAAACTACTTAAATTCTTTATGTTTTGAAGCAAGGGAGAGAGAGGGGAATGTTTGAAAGTTTTCTAATCTAATTAATTGGTAGTTATATTTATTACTATACATACATGTAAGTAATATAATGCAACAATATATAAAGAAAACATTGTTTGCAACAAGATAATATTTAAGCTAGTAGTATGAAGTTTCACACTACAGGAAGTTACTGGCAGAAGGACATATATATTTTTCATTACTGCATATTTAATTTGGTAAATATCACCGTAAAGTTGTGAGGGAATCACTTTGTGATAAAATAAGCTTACCTTCAAAAAAAGGTATTCGTGCACTTAAAAAAAGGATAAAATAATGATTAAGAAAAGTTCTCCACCTCCCTACTCACGGTTCTCCAAGGACAAGATAATATAAGATATAAATACATCGTGATTTTCAGCTGAGAAAACGTTTAAGTTTGTAAGTAATTGCTCTCTCTTCTCCCTCACCTGTCCATAAACACATACCCTCATGCTCCCATCCATAACATAGTGCCTGGTTTAGATTAGAGGATTAAGCAATGTTGAGGAATTATTGTGATTATATCAAAGATAATATATTTTAAAGAAAAAAAAAAGTGAGGCAGATTTCAATGCTCTTGTCCCTTAAAAGTAGTCATTTAAATAACCATAATTGCTTAGTGTCCAGAAAAAAATGTCAAACTGTTGTAGGACTTTCTCCTTAGTTCAGCTAAAAACTGTGTTCTTGTCACACAACCATGAGAGATTAAGCTTGCAGATACTTTGAAGGGTGAGAAAAATGGAATGTATTGGTCAAAAAGGAAAAAAAAAGTGTGGGGGGGAAATGGAAACTCTCAGCAAAGTGAGAGTTCTGCTAACTGGTTTCCTGCCTCACACATTGAATCCCAGGTACCACCAGGAACAGGAGACCAGGCTCCTTTCCCCTGCAGAGGCTGCAGACTTAACAAGGCTCCACCCCAGTGCAGACTCCTCCCATGCACACTGTGGCTGAAGATTCTGCTAGGGAGCCCTTTTTTATTTGACTGTCTGAAAATTGTTTTGGGAATGTCACATTTTGATAGACTATTATGATTGAAAAATATATTTCAGTAACTATAACTTTCTTCTGCCACTTATTTTAATATTTAAAAATTTTAGATATATTCTAAATTAAAGAGCTACACTTAATTATAAAAAGGAAATGTTTGCTTAAAAATTAATTTATGTACATAAACATTTTGCAAAAATTGTACAGTGTTTCTATAAAATTTCTACGAATTCCAAATAAAATTAAGATCTCTATCTAGATTACTTCAGAAAAACATATTGATATCTAGAAAGTAAATGGTCCTTTAGACGTTTGATATCCAATTTGACTATTTATAAATTTTCCAGAAAACTGCTTATACTTTGCCTTCCTTTAAAATATTTATATTAGTGTTTTAGATTTAAAAGCAATTTTCTTGTAGCAAGTATGAAACTATGTTAAGGAAGAAAATGTGTAAATTCGCATTGCCAAGTAAGAAGCTTATGTTAATATTTTACACCTCAACCATGAAAGAAAGTGGTATTAGGCTTACATGTAATTTATCCAGTTAATTTACAGAAACACCACTCCATAATAAAAGAAGCTTCACTCCACAGCTTTTATTTTCGGAAAATATCATTGTTTATATTACCTATGAGAATATTGTAATATTTGCTCTAAATAATTATATATATATAAGTAGAATTGCCTGTGATTTTGTTGTATTTTAATACAGAATCAACTTAGATATGATAAAGCTAAGTCCAATGAAATATATATGCTAGATCTTAAGATGAGATTTAATTAATGATATTGCACACCAGATTCCATCCATAATATAAACTATTGTGATCAGTCATATCATACTGCAAATTGGCAAAAGAGTTTGTTGCAATAGTTGTTTTAGGCCTTCACATTTTCATTTTATACGGAGATTTTCATATCTATATCAATTTTGTTAATAATTAAATAGCAAAAAACTGAAATATAATCAGACTTTATGTATACAATCTACTTTACAAGAAAGATTCATAATAAAATAAGAAATTCCCAGATTATTTTAGCTTGTTATTCTTTCCAACTTTATATTAGTTTTAGCTAAAATGACGAATTTCCACCTAAAGTATCTATAATCTCTTAGTAAATATGGAATACTTCTTAAGTGTATGCCGATACGCTTTTACTAATGGGAAGTTCTGCATTTCTAGTTAATCTTTCTGAACTTAACATTTTCATTATGGCTTATTTATATATATATGGAGAGAAATTTGTATTCAAAATACGATTATAATTTTTACTTGTATATTTCCTCATGTTAAGATTTATCTTTGTAAATAGGTTTAATGGATCTTTACTCACTCTTATAATCTGTTGTCATGAGTTTAAAAGAGTATAGAGTTTAATGTTGATGTGTATTGATAAACACCTTTTTTATAATGAACTTGTGATTGAAACTTAACTTTTTTTACATTTTCCTAGCATTTCATTTGTTAATATATATTTTTCAGGGTGTCAGTGTATTCTTTTCAAATTTTTAAGCTTTCACATATATGGATGCTTTATTTATTTTTATCTCTGTCTGTTTAAATAATTTCTACAATTTTGAACAATGTTCAAAGCATTTTGCTGTATTATTTATGTCCTAATATACTGTGTGGTATCTACCTGTATATTGTCAATTCAGAGAAAATACACCAGAGACCTTAGTCATAGACACAAAAATCTGGCTCAACTCTCAGGTACTATCTGGACTTACGCTTGTACAATTTTACCAGTATGTCCTGAAGGAAATTATATGTGAGGAATAAAAATATTTTATATAGCTGATGTTCACTGAAGAGTTCTATTTAAAGTATTGATTATAAGGAAAGTACATTAGTTGCCATTTCATTTACCCAAAAGATTTCTGTGTACGTGGTTTTATTTTGTTTTATTTTTAGAAGATTTTCTAAGGCAGTTTGCTTTCCAAGAAAACACTAATATATCAATAATCCCATAGTTCATAGTTATATCTTATGAAGAAAGCATAAATGTCTGAAGTTTGGCAATGGAAATCAACAATTAATAGTACCCTGTTTAAGAGGGATCAAATTTATCTGTCAATTTTTGACAAAAAAAAATCTAAAAGTGAATATGTGATGTAATGGTGGATCAACTCTTAATGAAGAAGTATTCTGAATCATTGGAAGGCTATGTGGTCTTAATCTTAGCTCATATTTTACTCATTGTTTGGTGATAGGTTCTTATGAAAATCTCCTCTATATATATGTAGAAATTTTATTGGGCTATATGTGACCACAGAGGAGAAATCCAACATTGCAGTGGTAATACCCTTAGTTGTCTGAAAACAAATTAAAAGAAATCTAATTACCATGATTAAGAAAGTAATTGGAAGAGTTAAAGTTGTTCAGTCGTGGTAATCATAAGCAGCGTATCCTGATATCCACCATTTCTAGTCACAGCCATTGCTTTATGAGATGACTGACGTTAAGAGTTACATCATTCTTCTTGAGAGAAGGATAAGTAACATTAGGACAAATAAGTGGCACTGACGAAATAATAACATAGCTTGTTAAAACTAATCTGCATGATTAATGATTTTTAAAGCAATGAGACTCTTACGTGTGCCAATAAAGAAATCATAGAACACAATACACAGTAGTTTTGTGAAATGAACATGCGTTTAAATAAAAAAAAAATATTTTTTAAAACAGTGCTTTAATTTTAAAATTTAAATAACAAAACTTCACTATACAGGGTCCTTATAACTCCTCCATTTCAATTTTTTATCACTTATCACAGAGAAATCTAGACAGCAGTGGTACTTTTTTGTTATAATCTCACTGATATATAGGGTCAAAGGGTAGTCATTAGCAACATCCATCATTTATTTCTCAAGTAATCACATCTCTGGATATGTCCTTTCAAAAATTTGTTTGAACATACCATGACAAAAGTTTGCATTTCAGTTTTAAACATCACTTAATGCAAAGTTCAACTTGTTTCTGTTTTAATTATCTTTAAATTAGACTATTATCCTCTTTCTTCTGCTTTTGTTTTTTAACATTATGACTGCAAGTTCTTTAAGGTCAAGATTATTTTCTTATTTTGTAAAGATATGATGTGGTTAAAAAATAGACACAAAAGTTAGTGGCTTTTTGGGAAGTTAATTTATTACCATCATCCCATAAACAAATCTGCTCTCAGGATTACAGATCAGATGCTCCTCATCTGTGGTGGCTCAGCTCCAAGTGGTCACACACAAACCCAGACTCACAGAGGCTTTGACATTGAAAAGCTGGAGCTGTTGAGGTCACTGCAGTTATCTCCATGCCATTCAGTTAGAAAGGAGAAATTCATATGGGAGGTGCTTAGAAATCAGACCTAAAAGCAGGCAACATCATTTCCACTTAAGATGGATAACCAAGTCAGCTTAATTTGCCAGGGCCTCCTGGTAACCCCCTCAGTCACGGGCAAAGAAAGATGATTAGTCACCCTATTTTCACTCACTTTCCACTGTGGAAAACTTAGTCCTGTGGCCACACCTAAAGATAAGAAGGCGGAATCTCAGACAGGAACTGGCTCTATGGTCCAGAGAAGGAGGTGGATTATGGACTTAGTGGACTGCTGGCAATGTCCTCCACAGAGGGCTCCATCGTATTAATCTTTCACCCAACACCTCTAGCTTGTTACTTGGCTTAGATAGAGCAACAACTAAATAAATGTCAGTGAAATAAAATTAATGGCACAGGCATTGCTTTGCTCCTTTAAACTCAAAAACAAAAACAAAAACAAAAAAACAAACAAACAAAACAAAAAACCCTGAACAAACATACTTCTGTGTTAAGCTCTAGTATAAGCCTTTGTTCAAAAAAATTATCTAACATAATGATTTGACATTATTAGTGAAGTCAACTTTCTATCCCAATGTTCAGTCTTCTCAGTCTCAATTAATCAGCTAGTCCTGAATTTAACAAAGTAGCAAAACATATTTTCCTTCAATGGCCTATTCACAATTATATTTTATCACTCCCTCCTTTTTTGATCTTGGAAGCTCATCCATTTTAGCTGAATGTCTAACACTTAATTGGCAGAATGCTGCAGTGGAAAGAACAAAAATATGCTGTTTCAGATGATCTCAGTGTTATCCCTACAGCTAGATGGTGTTAAATATATCACTTAAACTCTCTGGACCTAATTTTATCATCCTTCAAACTACAATATGCTATATAGTTATGCACTATGTAACTGTTTTGCTCAATGACAGACCACATATGCAATGGTGGTCCCATTGATTATAATGTCATATATTTATTGTACTTTTCTATATTTAGATATGTTTAGATACACAAATATCATTGTGTTACAATTGCCTACATAGGCTATGTCATATGCTCTATGTGTATAGTAGGCTATACCATCTAGGATTGTGTAAATACACTCTATAATGTTTGCACCACAATAAAATTGCCAAAGGGTGCAATTCTCAGAACACAGCTCTGTCATTAAGCAACATATGACTGTATTAATAAATGTCTTGTCTACTTAAAAGGGCTATGTTGAAAACAAAAATTAGACAATGTAAACTGAGTAGTAATGAACAGTAAAGTGTCATGAGAACATTGGCTCCCCTTAACCACAATGTCTACTTGTCGAACTGCGTAAAACATTGTGCTTGTGTTTCAGAACGATAATGTAACACAGATTTCAGAAATCTTTGCTTGTTACCATTCTCTCTTTATTTCAGGTAAAAATATATAGTGAAACATCATGTTATTGGGACTTTTTTCTTTCCTAACACCTCAGAATAGAATAAATGACTTTTTTCCAAACTTGGAAAAACATTACTTTCATGCTTATGAGAGAAAGTTGAGAATATTTAGAGTTACATCCAGACAATGTATGCTTAAAAAACTATAGGATGCTGGCTTATTAAGAAAAATATTTTTAAGTAATAAATTTGTTTATGTAATATACAATTATCTGTCCCAGTTAAAAAGTGTTAAGAAGGCCGATCTCACACCTGTAATCCCAGCACTTTGGGAGGCCGAGGCGGGCGGATCACAAGGTCAGGAGATCCAGACCATCCTGGCTAACACGGTGAAATCCCGTCTCTACTAAAAATACAAAAAATTGGCCGGGCGAGGTGGCGGCACCTGTGGTCCCAGCTCCTCGGGAGGCTGAGGCAGGAGAATGGCGGGAACCCGGGGGGCGGAGCTTGCAGTGAGCCAAGACGGCACCGCTCACTGCAGCCTGGGAGACAGAGCGAAACTGCATCTCAAAAAAAAAAAAAAAAAAGTGTTAAGAAAACATATATATTAATATATGAGAATAATTGATACTATAGAATAGATTTTAGTCAATGCCATAAGGCAAGCATTTTTATGTCTCAATTTCTTTACATTTGAATTGATTAGAAACACTTAAGACTCCTGTGTGATAATACATTGAAAATGGAAGAAACATGTAGCAGAAGGCTAGGAGAAAAGGCAAGAGCAGGCTTAGAGCAGTGGTTCGTAAATCGTCTCTTGGGCAACTCAGAATACTTCATCTGCCAAACAGGGAGTGAAAGGTGAAACAGTAGAGCTAAAACTGCCTATTTCACTCACAGCAGTGCTGCTTTTATCTGATGTACATATGCTTAGGATAAAGAAATTTTACTCTTGTAAGGTGATTTTAAAAACACTGTTTTTTAAAAATAAGTCTTTAAAACTTTTATCTATTAATGAATGATCTACATGTTGCAAAAATTTGATCAAGTGTCCTAGAGGGAGCGTAAAGGCATAATGAATTTTGTAAACTACATTATGTTTTTATATAGTGAAGGAGTGTCTAAGAAATATTCTAAAGTGGACAAAAAAGGTAAAAATACATAAAACAGCAAAAACAGTTCATAAAGCTGAACACATAATCAGAATCAGCTGAAGCTGACTCATTCAGGATGAGGGAAGAACCCCGAAGGGATACCTGAAGTAAAATGATGTCATGGCTCAGATCTGTCATGACACTTGCCATGGTCACCACCACCTAGAGATGCAGCATCTTCCTGTCAAGGTGCTATGCTTGGAAGAATCACCAGGCAGATTAAAAACTTAAAGTCCTGGTACAGCAGGATAAATTAACTTATTGAGTCTGTTAGTTCAGCTAAATACTATCAGTAGTTAGTACTGAAAGAGTGCTTCCGATGTGCCAGACAGCTTCTTAGTAATATACATTCAGTGTTTCATGTTGATATTTCAAAATCATTATTCCCCTGTTAGTCTATTTGGGTTGCTATATATCGTAGAGAAGGTGGCTTATAAACAACAGACATTTATTTCTCACAGTTCTGGAAACTGAGTTCACATTTAAAGCACCAGAAAATTCAATCTGGTAAGGAAATTCAGTCAGGTAAAGAAACTCAGAATGGTAAAGGTTCGTTTTCTGGTTCACAGGTCATTGCCTTCTCACTGTGTCCTCACATGGTGGAAGAGGCAAAAGAGTTCTCCTGCATCTCTTTCATAAAGGTATTTATCCAATTCATGAGGGGTCCACACTCATGGCCTAATTACCTGACTGAAGAACCCACCTCCAAATATGCTCATATAGGGTATTAGGTGTCTGCCTGCTAGTTTTTGTGGGGAGGGGACACACCCAGTTCATAACACTGTGTACTGAAAACAGGAGTAAATTTTAGAGAGAGTGTGATTTTGTTTTTTATTTCCCAAGGCCACACAAATGGTAAATGGTCGTCAAGATTTAAAATAGTGGGGACAAAGTTTTCAACCTCAGTACTATGTTTCCTTTTAAATTAATGTGATATTTCAATACCTTCCTCCAAAATAAAATGATTATTTTTTTACTCCATTTCCTCAAACCCAAAATGTCATGTTCTTTTACAGTTTTAAAAAGGTATATTGGACAAATTTGTCATTTTGGATCCATTTTAATTGATAATTTGGAGGCAGCATAAGTCCAGTGTTTGTATTCAGGCAAGCCTGGATGAAGTTCCAAATTAATCTCTATTCTAACTTGTGATATAAGGACAATAAAATTTATTGTGAAGGAAGGTTTTGAGGTACAGATGATATAACACACAGAAGTGTTAAGTGGAGGGCCTGGTAGATCTATCAATGTGCTCGCTCTCCCTAATGTCTTGGTTATTTTGTATTCACAAAGTCCTCTCTCATATGTGTAAACAAAAGGCTTATGGAATTTGTTTAGAGCTATTGTTTGATTCTTAAAATCCTGAGTAGAATTCAGATTAAGGTTAATCCCATGGGTCTCTTAATGGATGAGATTTTTATATCAGTTGGATGAATGCCATAGACTCTTTATTATGTGGTGTGATAGTATTTTAAAATATTAACATTTCCTTTTGTCTCAGAAATGTTCTGATAACCCACTCTTTTTGCATTTAGGGAGATAAGAGGGGAGAGTGCCTGTGTGCAGTGCTCTCAAAGTGTGGTTGTTACATAGAAATGCAGAGAAAAAGTAGAAGGTAGTTTGGATTTTGACCTTCAAAAGGTCTCAACAAAAGGTAAGCTTTTCCTGCCACAGATGAATTCAGATTCTTTAAGGCAAAAGCAGAGGGCAAGAATCACACATTAAGTTGCCTATGAAAGTCCCTGTTGAGGAGTTCTGGAAATGTATTTTCTACCTGTAATGAAGACAAAATCCCAAAGGAAGAACATAGTCTTTAATTAAATTTTAGAATCCATAGCAGAAGAATCTCGAACTTTGTTTCCCTAATGGGACTGAGGAAATCAGCAACTTTCTAGACTTTTATCATGCTTTGCTATGATTCAATAACAATCAATTAGATATTATAATAACATGTTCTCTCTATTCAGAGAGGTCGTGAAACAACCGTCCTGTATTTGCAGCAGAGCTACAGTTACATGGTTACATGCTCCAGAGTTCTCCAGGGCTCTCCAGTAGAGTCTCAGGGATATTTGGGGAATATCTATAGTTTGGAAGAGTTCTGTACTCAGGATTAGGAGGACACTGTGAATGATTTACATGGGTTCTTCACCGTATGGGAATGAGGATCTGAAGCCATGCCAGGCAAGGTGTAAGTCACACATCCCTACACTTAACGAATACATTATTCTCTAATTATTACAACGTTTCTCTTTTTCTCTTGCAGCTAAATAAGCACTGGCCTAGAAATCAGCGATATCAGAACAATTACAACCCATCCAGCTCTCAGATGCTTTGAAAAATTCAGAGGATATACGACAATAACTGTAAACTAGCCGAGAAGATTGTAATAGAAAAAAAGAAGGGGACCCAGACAAGATTTGAACATGGATAGTTATTGCTCAGATCTTTGAGAAAACCATTTGAAAATAGACAGAGTGTAAAATGAACCTGAAATCATGAAGTAAAACCTGCTTGGACTAAGTTTGCAATTAGTTACCTAAAAGTATGTTATCGCTCCTAGATAGAAAAAAGTTTGTGTTAGGAAGTTCAGCTAAAAAAAATAGAGGACAGGCCGGGCGCGGTGGCTCAAGCCTGTAATCCCAGCACTTTGGGAGGCCGAGACGGGCGGATCACGAGGTCAGGAGATCGAGACCATCCTGGCTAACACGGTGGAACCCCGTCTCTACTAAAAAATACAAAAACTAGCTGGGCGAGGTGGCGGCGCCTGTGGTCCCAGCTACTCGGGAGGCTGAGGCAGGAGAATGGCGGGAACCCGGGAGGCGGAGCTTGCAGTGAGCTGAGATCCGGCCACTGCACTCCAGCCTGGGTGCCAGAGCGAGACTCCTTCTCAAAAAAAAAAAAAAAAAAAGAGGACATCTCTATATCTCCCTCCTATTTGTGGATTTTGTAATTTGTATGCACTGTAGTATTCCATA
Organism: Papio anubis; assembly: GCF_008728515.1. Lineage (NCBI taxonomy): Eukaryota > Metazoa > Chordata > Mammalia > Primates > Cercopithecidae > Papio > Papio anubis. The sequence goes on from NC_044977.1 coordinate 6,806,431, forward strand.
TTTTCCTCATTTGCTTGATGTATTCCTATCATTACTATACATGAGTTGAGAGTACAGCAGAGCCAGACCATCTGAGCTTAAATCCTGGCTTCACACCTTATTAGCTGTGTGACCCAAGGCAGAGAAACTTGGTCTTTCTATGGCTCAACTTACTCATCTGTAAAATGGAGATATTTAGATTACTTACCTAACAAGTACATTATAAAGATGTAAACTAAAAACAAAATCATAAACTTCTCCACTTAACAGACAGGGAGCCCCCAGAAAACAATAAACTGAATTTCTGACTATGTTGGAATGGGAGGTCAGACATGCCTCATTATCCCCCCTCCCTTTTGTGGTTTAGACACAACAACTCAGCACCATTAACGTTAAAATAGATATTATGAGAGACAAAGATGATTCATGGAAATAAAATATCAAATTATAAACACGACCCAAGGCCACGCCCAGGAAGGAAGTGTTAAACCACATACCTCTACACTTAAAGGATAAACTATGTTCTAACTGCTACAACGTTTCTCCTTTTTTCTAGCAGTTAAACAAGCATTGGCCTAGAAATAAGCGATATTAAAATAATCACGGCTCATCCAGCTCAGAGAAACTGATTAACTGACTCTGTGTTCCAATAGCCATAACTAGAGCTTTGATTGGACAAGAGACTGATTTCAATAACTTTGTCCTGAACAGACCACATTGTCCCATAGAAGTGATGTTTATGGTTTCTTTTGAATAAACATAGAAATTGACCCTCCCACTTTTAAAATCTGAAAAAATTACAGTTGTCTTAACTGAATTCCTTTCTCGGTATACCAACCATCAGTCTTCCCAGGTGGTATCAAGATCACAGCATTTGGTCAATGAAGAGCCAGACCCCTCACCTGTCATGATTGCCTGACTGTTTACCTGCTTCCTGTTGACCAACTCGTCTTCCTTTTTCTTTCTTAATTTCTGTTTTTCTGCATGTAGTTACATTTATTTCCTGCTATATAAACCCCTGATTTTAGTTGGTCAGGGAGATGGATTTGAGACTGATCTCCCATCTCCTTGGCTGCATCACCTGATTAAAGCGTTCTTCCCTGGCAATACTCATTGTCTTAATGATTGGATTTCTGTGTGGCAAGCATCAGGACCCAGACCAAGCTTTGGTAACAATAAGAAGACCACAGATTCAAAGGGACAAGTACTTTTAAGGAACCATTGTAAAATTTTTGCCATGACTTTCAATGGCAAAAACTGTGATTATTTTGGTACCAACCTAAGAGTTTTCCTTGTGGATTTGAAATAAATGTCTTGAGTAATTCTGATATTTAGTCTCCCCTACACATTTATTCAATTATTTGTTTTACAAATTCATGCCAGACAGTGTTCTAATAGTGAATAAAAATAAATTCCATGGTCTTATGAAGCATGTGAAGCTTATAGTCTACTCGTAAGAGCAAACATGAATGTAAATTATTTTAGGGTGTATTAGTTCATTTTCACGTTGCTTGTAAAGACATACCTGGGACTGGCCAATTTACCAAAGAAAGAGGTTTAATTGGACTTACAGTTCCACATGACTGGGTAAGCCTCATCACGGCAAAAGACAAGGAGGTGCAAGTAACGTCTTACATGGATGGCATCAGGCAAACAGAGAGAGCTTGTGCAGGAGAACTCTTTTTAAAACCATCAGATCTCTTGAGACTTATTCACTATCATGAGAACAGCATAGGAAAGAATGCCCCTGTGATTCAATTACCTTCCACCTGGTCCTTCCCACAAAATGTGGAAATTCAAGATGTGATTTGGGTGGGGACACAACAAAACTGTATCATTTCACCCATGACCCCCATTAATCTCATGTCCTCACATTTTGAAATCAATCATGCCTTCCCAACAGTCCCCCAAAGTCTTAACTAATTTCAGCATTAACCCAAAAGTCCACAGTCCAAGTCTCATCTAAGTAAGACAAGGCAAGTCCCTTCTGCCTGTGAGCCTGTAAAATCAAAAGCAAGCTAGTTACTTCCTAGATACAATAGGGGTACAGGTGTTGGGTAAATACAGCCATTCCATATGGGAGACATTGGCCAAAACTAAGGGGCTACAGGCCCCATGAAGGTCCAAAATCCAGTGGGGCAAAATGATCTCCAAAATGATCTCCTTTGACTCCTTGTCTCATATCCAGGTCATGCTGACACAAGAGGTGGGTTCTATGGTCTTGGACAACTCTGCCCCTGTGGCCTTGAAGGGTACAGCCTCCATCCCAGCAGCTTTCACAAGCAGGTATTCAGTGTTTGGCTTTTCTAGCACATGGTGCAAGCTGTTAGTGGAACTATCATTCTGTGTTCTGAAGGAAGGTGGCACTCTTCTCACAGAAACACTAGGTGGTACACCAGTAGGAACTCTTGTGTTAGGGCTCCCACCCCATGTTACTCTTATGCACTGTCCTAGCAGAAGTTCTCCATGAGGGCCCCACCCCTACAGAAAACTTCTGCCTTGGTATCTCCACTTCTGAAATTTAGGTGGAGGTTGCCAAACCTCAGTTTTTGAGTTCTGTGGACTTACAGACTCAGCACCATGTGGAAGCTGCCAAATCTTGAGAATTGCACACTCTGAAGCCACGGATGGGGCAGCTGGGATGTAGGGCACCAAGTCCCTAGACTGAACACACAGTGGGGATCCTGGGCCTTGCCCATGAAACCAATTTTTCCTCCTAGGCATCTGGGCCTGTGATTGAGGGACAGCCATGAAGACCTCTGATATGCCTTGAAAACATTTTCCCATTCTCTTGGGGATTAACATTTGGCTCATCGTTTGTTGTGCAAATTTCTTCAGCCAACTTGAATTTCTCATCAGAAAATGTTATTTTCTTTTCTGTAGCATTGTCAGGCTGCAAATTTTCCAAATCTTTATGCTCTGTTTCCCTCAAAAAGCTGAATGCCTTTGCAGCACTCAAGTCACTTCTTGAGTCTTTTGCTGCTTAGAAATTTCTTCAGCCAGATACCCTAAATCATCTCTCCCAAGTTCAAAGTTCCACAAATCTCTATGGCAGGGGCAAAATGCTGTCACTCTCTTTGCTAACACATAACAAAAGTCACCTTTGCTCCAGTTCCCAACAAGTTCCTTATTTCCATCTGAGACCACCTCAGCCCAGACCTTATTGTCCATATCACCATTAGCATTTTGGGCAAAGCCATTCAACAAGTCTGTAGGGAGTTCCAAACTTTCCCACACTTTCCTGTCTTCTTCTGAGCCCTCCAAACTCTTCCAACCCTTGCCTGTTACACAGTTCCAAAGTGGCTTCCACATTTTTGGTATCTACAGCAGCACGCCACTCCTAGTACCAATATTAAATTAGTCCATTTTCACGCTGCTGATAAACACATACCTGAGACTGGGCATGTTATATTAAAAAAAAGAGGTTAATTGAACTTACAGTTCCACATAGCTAAGGAAGTCTCACAATCATGACAGTAGGCAAGGAAGAGCAAGTCTAACCTAACATGGATGGCAGCAGGCAAACAGAAAGAGCTTGTACAGGTGAGCTCCTGTTTTTAAAACTATCAGATCTCATGAGACTTATTCACTATCATGAGAACAGTACAGGGAAGACTGGTCCCCATGATTCAATTGCCTCCCACTGGTCTCTCCCATAACATGTGGGAATTCAAGATGAGATTTGGGTGGGGACACAGCCAAACCATATCACAGGGGTTTAAGGTTAGAGTGAAGTATCATCTGACACAAACACCTTTAACATCTCAGTTGAAATAGAATGGCATGGGGCCTCTGCTCTGAAGAGTGATTTAAGATCTTACCCTTTTATTATTATTATTATTTTGTTGTTCCTCTCTTCCCATAGGCTACTGACTTGCATGTTACACAAGAAAAAGAATGGGAATCTGAAGGATTGTATAGAAACTTCTAGATTCTAGAATCCAGTCCCGCATCCAACCTGCCTATTTTATTGGCCAGTATTCAGTAACTCCGTAAGTGCAAGAAAGTCCGGGAAATATGATTTTCATAACCAGAGGGAATAGGAAATAGGTTTGGAGGGCATCCAACATAGTCTCCACAACATAGTGCTATAAAGAAAAATAAAGAAAATTAAGGTGATAGTATTGTAGCAAGTATGTAGATGATATTTTAAGTATGATCTTCAAGGAAGGAAAAATTGGGAGACTGTGTAGAAAGGTGAATATGAAGAGGAAGCATGCTGTTCAAATAACAGGAGAAGGGCTGGGGGCGGGGGCTCATACCTGTAACCCCAGCACTTTGGGAAGCCCAGGAGGGCTGATCACCAGAGATGAAGAGTTCAAGATCAGCCTGGCCAACATGGTGAAACCCCTTCTCTGCTAAAAAATACAAAAAAGTAGCTGGGCATGGTGGTGGGTATCTGTAATCCCAGCTACTTGGGAGGCTGAGGCAGGGAGAATGCTTGAACCCAGGAGGCAGAGGTTGCAGTGAGCTGAGATCATGCCACTGCACTCCAGCCTAGGTAACAGAGCGAGACTCCATATCAAATAATAATAATAATAATAATAATAATAATAAAACTGGAGAATGAGCAGTCCGTACAACTTTAATAGAGGTGTTAAATTAAATAAGCAGGAGGCCATTAGCAGTAACCTCTCATTGCTTTAAGTTTCTAGGTAACAAACTGCAGACTAACTTAGCATGTAAACAAACCAAAACTAACTCAGGACTGTGGCAAATAGCCAAGTTTCAGCTAATCACAAACAGCCAAACTTCAGCCAATTACAGGCAGTCAAAGACCTAATAAAGCAAATGCCTCATCTCACCATAGCCAAATAAGGCAGATGTCCAGCTGCAGCAAACGGATTTCTCTACTTTTCTTCTGTGTCTGGAGTATAAAAGCTTGCTGCTCACACTGCTTGGTAGAGCTCTCCAAACTCCCACTGGTTGAGGGTGTTAACCTGATTCATGAATTATTCTTTGCTCATATCAAATATGGTAAATTTAATTTGTCTGAAGTTTATTTTAACAGAAGTAAGGCATGAGGTGTATGTTAGTAGGAATGCAATTACCATCCATTGAAAGAGGCAATTCAAGCCCATCTAGTTAAAAAGGGGATAATTCTGATATCTTTTTTTTTTTTTTTTAATCAAGCTCTTACCGTTGGCTTGGCAATATATTTCTGTCAATACCTAGACAGTAAATGTTTTAGTCTTTTAGGACTACTTATTTTCCCCATGAGATTACTTATAATCTTATTGATTATGGAGCCATACTAAGTACAAAAGTGAATGGGTATGGCTGTGTTCCAATAAAACTTAATTCAGTAAAACAGGAGGAGGACAAGATTTGACTTGCAGGTTGTTGTTTTCTGATTCCTAATCTGTAGCAGTATCTGCAGGGTACACCTAACCTTTTTATTTTTATTACTTCCCATCACACTTTGAAACAAGGAAATAATCTTATGCTCAACTGCCCTAACCAATGCATATTTAAGACATGCAAAATCAAGCTGCAATAAAAAAATCACTTTATTATTCCTTTAATAAAAATGAAAAGTATATTTTCAAAATGTCTTCGGCATCAAACTTAAGGGAAAGAAGTTAATAGAAAGACGAAGATCTGTTAATAATATTAAAGAGTAAGATTTTTTTTTTCCCTGAACAGCTGCCTCTGCTGTACATTTTGAAAATGTTAATGCCTTAGATTTTTCAAATACTCTTATCTTTTCCCTTGAATATGATTAAATAAGAGACCAATTTTAAGCTTGACCTAGGAAATTTCAAAGTCAACCTCCATTACCCTTAGCTCAAGGTGTTTCTCACCGTTATTCTTCCACACTCTCTTTCAATTTTACCTCAGGGCTGTACTAATGCAGTAACTTTGTGTTGAAAACAGTGTAATGGAAAAATGAACTTGCTAAATTAATGCTTGATTACTGCACCGCTTATGGTCTTGATTGGAAGGCATTGAAATTTTAATTTGACTATATTGCAGAAAAACATGTAAAAAGCACTTGAGCAATGAGATTTGTTTCCTTAACTGATATGGGCTAAAAACATGGATAATAACTTTGAAAGTTGGATGCACATTAATCCCAGTACACAAAATTAAAGTATCATCTTGTTTCAATATTATGTCAGAGAAAAAAAAAAACATTTTTAATTTGCTTTATGGTAAAATATATACCATTCTAAACCCTCAAGTCAATAAGCCAAAAATAGCATAGAGAAAACATAAAACATAGTGCTGTTTTATGTGCATATGTACATATTATATACACATGTGTCAGTCTAGGTTACTCCCTTCAACCACTGAGATTTGATATTCTAAAAATTAGAATAGCGTACGTTTAAGCTTTTTGAATGTATTTTATTTTACCTGCATACCACAATAATGGTCAAACTATATGTTTTTTTATTATGTATATATGAGTGCATGTATATATAATTAAAATTTGAAACAATTACAAACAAAATGTTTAAAAGTTTTAAAATATAAAAATTAGATTCTACTTTAGGTGAAATATGTTGGTGTTGGTACTTCTACTGTATTTATCCAATTTAAATTCCTGGTTAAGACCCAATGGTCAAGACATTCATTTGGCAATCTGGGGAATACCTATGCATGGCAGTGCCTTGTGCTAGGCACTGGGTATGTTCAGAGGAAGAATACAAAATACCCTCATGAAAATAAAAATCCAAAGCTATCATCCATTCACCATAAAGTCATAGGAAGAACAAGCAGATGTATCAGTGACTTGAATTTTGTTTGAATACAGCCACTCACCAGCGGAGTGATATTGAGATATTTATTTAACCTTTCTGTTTCACAGATTCTCCGATGAAAAAATGGTAGCTTTTACTAGAGATGAGATATCTGGAAGATTGCTTCTATTTGTGAAGTTCTAAATACATTGCTTACATAAAAATTTTAACAAAGACTGATTGTTCTGATTAAGATTGTGTTTTGCCAGCATGTACTGGTACAACAACACACACATACACCAATGGAAAAGAATAGAAAACTCAGTAATAAAACTGCACACTTGCAACCATCTGATTTTTAAAAAGGCTGACAAAAGCAATGGGGAAAGGACTCTCTACTCAATAAACAGTGCTGGGATAAGTGGTTAGCCATGTGCAGAAGATTGAAAAAGACCTTGGCCTTTCACCATATATAAACATGTCGTCCATTCTCAAGATGGATTGAAGATGTAAATGTTACACCTCAAAATATAAAAATCTTAGAAGAAAATCTAGGAAATAACCTTCTCAACACCAGGCTTGGCAAAGAATATTTGTCAGAGTTCCCAAAAGCAATTGCAACAAAAACAAAAATAGACAAGTTGGACCTAATTAACCTAAGGAGTTTCTCCACAGCAAAAGAAACTATCAACAGAATAAACAGACAACCTACAGAGTGAGATAGAATGTTCACAAACTATGAATCCAACAAAGATTGAATATATCCAGAGTCTATGAGAACTTAAACAAACCAACAAGCAAAAAACAAATAACCCCATTAAATAATGGGCATGAATAGGTACCTTGCAAAATAAGACATAATAGTGGCCAATGAAAAAATGCTCATCTTTAATCATCAGATAAATGCAAATCAAAACCACAATGAAATACCATCTCATACCAGTCAGAATTGCCGTTATTTAAAAGTCAAAAAACAACAGGTTCTGGCAAAGCTGCAGAGAAAATGAGATGCTTATACAGTGTTGGTGGGAATATACATTATTAGTTCTGCCACTATGGAAAGTAATTTAGAGATTTCTCAAAGAACCTAAAACAGTACTACCATTTGACCCATGAATCTCATTTCTGGACACATTTCCAAAGGAAAATAGACTATTCTATCAAAAAATACACATGCACTCATATATTGATCACTGTACTATTCAGAATAGCAGACATGGAATCAACCTAAGTGCTCATCAATAGTGGACTGGATAAAGAAACTGTAGTACATATATCCCATGGAGTATTACGCAGCCATAAAAAGATACAATCACATCCTTTGCAACATCATAAATGCAGTTGGAAGCCATGATCATAAATCTACTAATGCAGAAATAGAAAATTAAACACTGCATTTTCTCACTTGTAAGTGGGAGCTAAACATTGAGCACATACGGACATAAAAATCGGGACAATAGACACTTCAGACTACTAGAAAGAGGAGGGAGGGAGGAAGAGACGTGTGTGCTGAAAGATTGCCTCTGGGGTACTATGCTCACTACCTGGGAGCAATATAGCCATGTAATAAACCTACACAGGTGCCGCCTGGATCTAAAATAAAAGTTGAAATCTTAAAGAAAGATTGTGTTTTGCCACTAAATGAGCATCCTGATTAACAAACAGTAATACTTTTCCATTTTTCCAAGTCAAATATAATTCTATGACCGAGATTTTAACATAAGGAAGCAATAAGCAAAAATTATATTTATTAATATATTTCATAATTTGAAAGTTTAAATCAGTACAAAAACTGGAATTTCAAAGGCATAAGAAACATAAAATTTGGATATATACAAATTATTTCATAATAACTACAATTTAAATAATTTAGTTATATTCATATGTTTATTCCAAATTATCAGGACAGTAATATGAGATTTAAAATTAATAAAATAAAATTTAAAAAGGTGTTTGTCTTAGGTAAGTTATTTACTAGCCAAATTAATATGAGCAGACCTTAATTTCCTCTTCTATTTGTGTTTCAACATACGGACTTTTGATTTTTATTGTCCTGTGGTATGATTTGAGTGGTCCATTCCAAGACCTCTCATTTTTTCATCTCTGTTACACTTGGTCTTGAAATTGTAATCTTGCAATCAATTGCAATTGATTGGTCGGGGCAATCATTTTGTAATTGCTGTTTCTCATACATATATGAACTAGGTTCTTCATGTGGTCACAAATTAACACATGCAAACCCTTAAGTTTCATTCGACATATAATTTAAGAACTAATTTAAAAAATTCTGCTATTGCTTGAATATCTTCTGATGAAAACATCTAGTGTGATAAGCAAAATCTCAGTTTCAAATGTGTTATAGCTTAAAAGAAAATTCCAGTTGAAAATAATGAAAGACTTTTGTAAGAAACTATCACTAAGCTGTTAATTGTATAAGGAATATCTTCTGAAAAAATACAAATGTTATGACTCTAAGTAGAAAAGTGATTTAAGTAATAAGGAAAAATCAAATGGTGAAAAATGTTTTAAATATACCTTATCCAAATTATTTGTGTAAGTCTTTTCCAATAACATATGTTTATATCTAAGCCTAAATGTATGCAAACACAGCTAAAACAGCTCTGTTAACAAAGATAACATTTAGTAATAAAAAAGCATTATGTTACGTTTTTATTGACAGAACTATTTTCTTCTACACTGAGTAGTTTCCATAATAATAGTATATCTTATGATTGATATACCTTTGATTTAGTGAAATAAAATTGAATGATGTTATAAATTAAGGTGATATATGTATATAGCCTAGGTAACAGCATTTTGCTTCAGCATCAACTAGAGACAAAAATAATAAAGTGATTACTTTAAAATATAGAAACAAAACAGAGAATTTGAGGCTAACAGGGTTAGCAGCGGAGTGCTGCTATGTTAAAAAAAATGTATATAACAGAAAAATAGTCGATGGGGCCAAAAATCTAAAGAAAATTGACTATGTAGCCAAGCAGAGGATAGATGAATGTAATATCGATGGCAGTTGCCAACTTTAATTTTTTATAAATCTGTAAGTTATCTTGTGTCTCTTTCTCTGTGTTTATTTGTATTTATACAAAATATTATTAAAATACCACAGGGAGATTGGAGAGATGCATAAGAAAAATTACATATAACACCAATACTTTAATATATTGACTTCTTCACTTAACAAGAGTATATGAACGCTTATTGTGTATTATTTTCAAGCTGCTAAAGATTTATCTATAAACAAAACAGATAAAAATATCTGTCTTCATGAAATCTGTATTCTAAAAGATCAATAAACAAATAAATATATGTGGAATACTTTGGAAGATAGTTAGTACTCTGGTGAAAAATAAATACGGGTAAGAGGAAATGGAGCAATTCAAGAGTTACTGTTTATTGAAGGTGATCCAGGATGGTCTCTACTGAAGCAGAAGTTGAGCACAGACCTGAAGGAAGGCACATCAAACATATGGCTCTGTGATAGAAAATAGGTCATGTGATCCATGGGGTGGTGAGGTCCAATAACAAAGTTCTTTTAGACAAGAGTAGGGACTTCGATTTTTACCCTGAGTAATATGAAGAACCATTTAGATTATGAATAAAAGTCTAGTATATTTTGATGTATGGATTTAAAATATGATAAAATTTTGCTATATTATTGAGAATACACTGAAAGAGGGCAGAAGTGGAGCAGAGACAAGAGTTCAAAAATAACAGTAATGATTCAGATGAGAAATAATAGTGACTCAGAGAAGATAGCCTTGAGTGTTACTGGGCTTGGGTTGTCCCATAATGAAAATTCAACTTAGCTCAAAACACACATGTTCTTTTAAATATCTGGAAAGCCTTCCCCAAAAGGACAGCTACAAATAAGCTGAGACAGTGAAGACTACAATAAATACATAACTGTTTAATGCCCAAACACCAAAGAACATCTGCTCGTATTAACATCATTGAGGAAAAAGTGAACTCACCAAATGGACTAAATAAGGCACCAGGCACTAATCCTGGAGAAAAAGGGTTATGTGACCTTTCAGACAGAAAGCTCAAAACAGCTGTGTTGAGGAAACTCAAAGAAATTCAAGATAACAGAGAGAAGGAATTCATAATTCTCTTAGACATATTTACTAGAGATTAAAATAATTTTAAAAAATCAAGCAGAAATTCTGGAGCTAAAAAATGCAATTGGCAGACAGAAGACTACATCAAAGCCCCTTAACAGTAGAACTGATCAAGCAGAAGAAAGAATTAGTGAGCTGAAAGACAGGCTAATTGAAAATACATAGTCAGAGGAGACAAGAGGAAAAAAAAATAATAAAGCACATCAGCAAGATCTGGAAAATAGTCTCAAAATGGCAAATCTTAGAGTTACTGACCTTAAAATGGAGGTAGAGAAAAAGATAGAAGTAGAAACTTTATTCAAAGGGATAAAAACAGAGAATTTCCCAAACCTAGAGAAGCATTTCAATATCCAAGTACAAGTACAAGAAAGTTATAAACACCAAGAAGATATAACCCAAAGAAGACCACCTCAAAGCATTTAATACTCAAATTCCCAAAGGTCAAAGATAAAAAAAGAATCTTAAAAGCAGCAAGAGAAAAGAAGCAAATAACATACAATGGAGCTCCAACACATCTGACAGAAGGCTTTTCAGTGGAAATGTATGGGCCAGGATAGAGTGGTATGATATATGTAAAATGCTGAAGGAATAAAAGAGGAAAACAAAAAAAACCTTTACCCTAGAATTGTAGATCTGGCAAAAAATAACCATCAAACATGAAGGAGAATTAAAGACCTTTTCATACAAACTAAAGCCAAGTGCTTTTATCAGTATCAGACTTGTCCTACAAGAAATGCTAACAAGAGTACTTCAATCAGAAAGAAAAGCTCATTAATGAGGAATAAGTAGCCATAGTCACCTGAAGGTACAAAGTTCAATGGTAATAATAAGCACACGGAATAATACAGAATATTATAACACTGTAACTATGGTGTGTGAACTACTCTTATTCTAAGGAGAAGGGCTAAATTATGGGCCATTCAAAAATAATAACTACAAAAACTTTCAAAGACATAATACAATAAGATATAAATAAAAACAACAGAAAGTTTAAAAACAGGGCGACAAAGTTAAGGCATAACATTTTTTATTAGTTTTCTTCTTCTTTATGTGTTTATTTGTTTAGGCAAATGGTATTAAGTTGTTATCAGATTAAAATAATGGATTATAAAATAGCATTTGCAGGCTTCATGGTAACATCAAACAAACAAACAAACAAACAAAAAGCACACAATAAACACACACACACACAAAAGCAAGAAATTAAATTTTATCACCAGAGAAAATTACCCCCACTAGAGGAAGTCAGGAAGGAAAGATAGAAGGAAGAGGATATCATAAAACAACCCGAAAACAAATAACAAAATGGCAGAAGTAAGTTCTTACTAATAACAACATTGAATGTGAATAAACTAAACTCTCCTATTAGAAGACATAGACTGGATGAATGGATGAAAAAACAAGACCCATTGATCTGTGGCCCACAGGAACACATTCACTTTTGAAGACACACATAGACTGAAAACAAAGGGATGGAAAATGATATTCCATGCAACTGAAACCAAGAGGAGCAAGAGTCACTATACCTATATCAGACAAAATATATTACAAGACAAAAACTAGAAGATGAGACAAAAAGATTACTATAGAATGATACATGGGTCAATTCAGTAAGAGGATACAATAATTTAAGTATGTATGCACCAACACAGGAGCACCCAGATACAAAAAGGAAATATTCGTAGAGCTACAGAGAGATAGACCCCAATATATTAATTGCTGAAGACTTCAGCAGCCCACTTTCAGCATTGGACATTCTTCCAGACGGAAAATAGTTAAGATTCGTCAGGCTTAACCTGCACTGTAGACCAAATGGATTTAATAGAGATTTACAGAACATTTCATTAAAGAGTGGCAGAATACACAGTATTATTTTTCTTAGCACATGGATTATTCTCAAGATAGACCATAGGTTAGGTCACTAAAGACGTTTTAAAACATTCCAAAAAAACTAAAGTAGTATCAAGCATCTCCTCTGCCTTCAAGGGAATAAACCTAGAAATGAATAATAAGAGGGAATGTTGGAAACTATAGAAATATATGACAGTTAAACAGTGTGCTTCTGAATGATCTGTGGGTCAATAAAGAAATGAAGAAGGAAACTGAAAAATTTCTTGAAACAAAAATTAGAGAAACACTGCATATCAAAGCCTAAGGGATATGAACAAAGCAGCACTAAGAGGGAAGTTTACAGCTATAAGTGCCTAATTAAAATAAGAGGAAAACCTTCAAATTACCAACCTAATGAAGAACCTTAAAGAACTAGAAAAGCAAGACCAAACCAACTCCAAAATTTGTAGAAGAAAATAAATAATAGCAATAATTAGTAAAATTGAAATAAAATAAGTATTATAAACAATGAAACAAAATTTGGGTTTTTGAAAAATTAAACAAAGCTGGCAAATAATTAGCCAGACTAAGAATAAAAAAGACTTTTCAAGTAAATAAAATCAGAAATGAAAAAAAGAGACTTTACAACTGATATTGCAGAAAGTCAAGGCAAAAGGTCATTAGTGGGTACTATGAAAAACTGTATGCCAATAAACTGGAAAATCTAGAAGAAATTGACAAATTCCTAGATACATACAACCTGCCAAAATCGAACCACAAAGAAGCCCAAAACCTGAACACACCAGTAACAGGTAACACTTTTTAAGCCATAGTAAGTCTACCAGTAAATAAAAGACTGGTGCCTTATGACTTCACCTCTGAATTCAAACAAACATTTAAAGAAGAACTAATACCAGCTCTACTCAAACTCTTTCGAGAAACAGAGAATAAAATACTTCCAAACTCATTCCACGAAGCCAGTATTACCCTGATACCAAAAACAGACAGACACATTTAAAAAAATATAGGACAATATCTCTGATGAATATTGATGCAAAAAACTATCAAGAAAATACTAGGAAGTCTAATTCCACAATATATTAGAAATATCATTCATCACCACCAATTGGGATTTATCCCTGGGATGCAAGGATGGTTCAACATATGTAAATCGATCAATGTGATTCATCATATCAACAGAATGGAGGATAAAAACCATATGATCATTTCAATTGATGATAAAAAAGCAATTAATAAAATTCCACAGTTTTTAATAATAAAAATCCTGTTAAATATGGGAATAGAAAGAACATAACTCAACATAATAAAAACCATATACAACAGAGCTATAGCTAGTATTATACTGAATGCAGAAAAGCTTTTCCTCTAAAATCTGGAATATGACAAGGATGCCTGCTGTCATGAATGTTATTCAATGTATTACTAGAATCCTAGTAAGAGCAATCAGGCAAAATAAAAATATAAAGGGCATCCAAACAAGATAGGAAGAAGTCAAATTATTCTTGTTTGCAGATGATATGATTTTAAGTTTGGAAAAACATCACAACTTCACAGAAGAGCTACTATAACTGATAAATTCAATAAAGTTTCATACAAAAAATACATACAAAAATACTTACATACATACAAAAAAATACAAAATTAGCAGCAGCTCTATATGCCAATAGAGAACAATGTGAGGGAAAAAAAAGCTATTCCATTTACAAATAGCCACACAAAAATTAACTACCTAGGAAGTAACCAAATAAGTAAAATATTTTTATAATGAAAACTATAAAATGCTGATGAAAGAAACAAAAGAAGACACCAAAAAGTGGAAAAATATTATGTTTGTGGATTGAAAGAATTAATATTGTGAAACTGTACATCCTACCCAAAGCAATCTACAGATTCAGCAATATGTGCCAAAATACCAATGAATGGCATTCTTCACATAAATATAAATTAAAATCCTAAAATTTATATGAAACCAAAAATGACTCAGAATAGCCAAAGATATCCTGAGCAAACCAAGCCAAAACAAAACAATGACAACAACAAAACTGGAGGAATTGCATTATGTGACTTCAAATTATAGTGCAGAGCAACAGTAATGAAAACAGCATGATAGTGGCATAATAACAGAAACATAGACCAATGGAACAGAATAGAGAACCCAGAAATAAGAGAAAAAAAAAAAAGAAGTTTCAAATAAATAAAATCAGAAATGAAAAAAAGGAGACATTACAACTGATACTGCAGAAAGTCAAAAGGTCGTTAGTGGCTACTATGATCAACTATATGCAGTGTATACAGTAACTAAAACATCATGGAACACCACGTGTTCTCACTTGTTTATGGGATCTAAAAATAAAAACAATTAAGCTAATGAACATAGAGAAAAGGATGGATACCAGAATCTGGGAAGGGTTGTGGAAGGCTGGATGAAGTCAGGGGGTGAGGTGGGGATGACTAATAGGTACGAAAAGCCAAACCAAACCAAAACAAAACAATACACACAGGAAAAAAAAAAAAAAAAAAAAAACCTTAAAGAGAGTAATTGGATTGTATGTTACTCAAAGGATAAATACTTGACAGGATGGTTCCCCCATTGTTCATGATGTGCTTATTTGACATTGAAAGCCTGTATCAAAACTACACATGTTGCATAAATATATACACCCACTATGTACCCACCAAAATTTTAAAAAAGGGTTACAGTTCATTAGTACAGAATAATACTATGGTGAAGATCAGAAGTTTCATTCTGGATACTCTTTAAGGTTAAAAAAAGTCTCATTGTTTTCAGAGTATTTCATGTAAATATTCATTTTATTCCAGATGATCTTGATAATTTTGAGAAACTCTGCTTTTCTTTTTTTTAAAATGTGGATTCAGACTTTTATTCTACTTGATGTTCTCTCGGTTTCTAATATCTATGGCTTGATGTCACATTAATTTTGGAAACTCATTTCTTCTGTCCTGATCTCTCTCTCTTCTTTTGGATTCCTATCACATTTATGAAAGGCTTATTGGTATTGCTCCACAGCTTTTTGATGCTTTGTTTTGATTGTTTTGTTTATTTTTATTCTTTTGTTCTCTTTGAGTTTCAGTTTGAATAATTTCTTTTTTAATTTTCTTTA
Source organism: Papio anubis (assembly GCF_008728515.1). Lineage (NCBI taxonomy): Eukaryota > Metazoa > Chordata > Mammalia > Primates > Cercopithecidae > Papio > Papio anubis. Next base: position 6,822,208 of record NC_044977.1, read on the forward strand.
AATTTTACTTTGAGTTCTGGGATACATGTGCTGAAGGTGCAGATTTGTTACATAAGTACGCATGTGCCGTGATGGTTTACTGCACCTATCAAGCCATCATCTAGGTTGTAAGCCCTGTGTGCATTAGGTATTTGTCTTAATGCTCTCCACTCCCTTGTCCTCCAACCCCCGACAGGTCCTGGTGTGTTATGTTCCCCTCCCTGTGTCCATGTGTTCTCATTGTTCAACTCCCGCTTATAAGTGAGAACATGTGGTGTTTGGTTTGTGTTCCTGTGTTAGTTTGCTGAGGATAATGGTTCCCAGCTTCATCCATGTCCCTGCAAAGGACATGAACTCATTTTTGTTATGGTTACATAGCATTCCATAGTGTATACGTGCCACATTTTTTTTTTTTTTTGAGACGGAGTCTCGCTCTGTCACCCAGGCTGGAGTGCGGTGGCCGGATCTCTGTTCACTGCAAGCTCCACCTCCTGGGTTCCCGCCATTCTCCTGCCTCAGCCTCCCGAGTAGCTGGGACCACAGGCCCCGCCACCTCGCCCCGCTAGTTTTTTGTATTTTTTTTAGTAGAGACGGGGTTTCACCGTGTTAGCCAGGATGGTCTCGACCTCCTGACCTCGTGATCCGCCCGTCTCGGCCTCCCAAAGTGCTGGGATTACAGGCTTGAGCCACCGCGCCCGGCCACATTTTTTTTTTTTTAATCCAGGCTATCACTGATGAGCATTTGGGTTGACTCCAAGTCTTTGCTATTGTGAATAGTGCTGCAATAAACATACGTGTGTATGTGTCTTTATAGCAGAATGATTTATAATCCTTTGGGTTTATACCCCAATTATAAATCTTTATTTATAATCTGGGTATAAATGGTATTTATTTTATTATAAGTGGTATTATTTTACTATAAATGGTATTTATTGCTGGGTCAAATGGTATTTATGGTTCTAGATCCTGGAGAAATCGCCATACTATCTTCCGTAATAGTTGAACTAATTTCCACTGCCACCAACAGTGTAAAGTGTTCCTATTTTTCCACATCCTCTCCAGCATCTGTTGTTTCCTGAATTTTTAATGATTGCCGTTCTAACTAGCATGAGATGGTATCTCATTGTAGTTTTTATTTGCATTTCTTTAATGGCTGGTGATGAGCTTTTTCCCATACGTAAGTAGGCTGCATAAATGTCTTCTTTGGAGAAGTGTTTGTTCATATCCTTTGCCCACTTTTTGATTTTTTTTTTTTTTTGTAAATTTGTTTAAGTTCCTTGTAGATTCTGGATATTAGGCCTTTGTCAGATGAATAGATTGCAGATTTTTTCTCCCATTCTGTAGGTTGCCTGTTCACTCTGATAATAGTTTATTTTGCTAAGCAGAAGCTCTTTAGTTTAATTAGATACCATGAATCAATTTTGGCTTTTGTTGCCATTGCTTTTGGTGTTTTAGTCAGGAAGTCTTTGCCCATGCCTATGTCCCGAATGGTATTGTCTAGGTTTTCTTCCAGTGTTTTTATGGTTTTAGGTCTTAAGTTTAAGTCTTTGATACATCTTGAGTTAATTTTTGTATTGGGTGTAAGGAAGGGGTCCAGTTTCTGCTTTCTGCATATGGCTAGCCAGTTTTCCCCCTACAATTTATTAAATAGGGAATACTTCTCCCATTGCTTCTTTTGGCAGGTTTGTCAAAGATCATATGGTTGTAGATGTGTGGTGTTATTTCTGAGGCCTCTATTCTATTCCATTGGTCTATATATCTGTTGTGGTACCAGTACTATGCTGTTGTGATTACTGTAGCCTTGTGGTGTAATTTGAATTCAGGCAGCGTGATGCCTCCAGCTTTGTTCTTTTTGCTTAGGATTGTCTTAGCTATGCGAGCTCTTTTTTGGTTCCATGTGAAATTTAAAGTAGTTTCTTTCTAGTTCTGTGAAGAAAATCAATGGTAGCTTGTTGGGGATAGCACTGAATCCATAAATTACTTTGGGCAGTATGACCGTTTTCACAGTATTGATTCTTCCTATCCATAAGCATGCAAACTTTTTTTTTCATTTGTTTGTGTCCTCCCTTATTTCCTTGAGCAGTGGTTTGTAGTTCTTGAAGAAGTCCTTCAAGTCCCTTGCTAACTGTATTCCTAGGGTATTTTATTCTCTTTGTAACAACTGTGAATAGGAGTTCACTCATGATTTGGCTCTCTGCTTGTCTATTGTTGGTGTAAAGGAATGCTTGTGATTTTTCCACACAGATTTTGTATCCTGGTACTTTGTTGAAGTTTTTTTTTATCAGCTTAATGAGTTTTTGGACTGAGATGATGCAGTTTTCTAAACATACAATCATGTCATCTGCAAACAGAGACAATTTGACTTCCTCTCTTCCTATTTGAATACTCTTCATTTCTATCTCTTGCCTGATTGCCCTGGGCAGAACTTCTAATACTATGTTGTATAGGAGTGGTGAGAGAGGTAGCCTTGTCTTGTGCTGGTTTTCAAAGGGAATGCTTTCAGCTTTTGCCCATTCAGTACGATATTGGCTATGGATTTGTTAAAAATAGCTCTCATTATTTTGAGATATGTTTATTCAATACCTAGTTTACTGAGAATTTTTAGCATCAAAGGGCATTGAATTTTATTGAATGTCTTTTCTGCATGTTGAGATAATCATCTCTCTTTTGTCCATTTACAGAAAAAAAGTTTTCCAACTCTGTATTTTTAAAATAATTTGGTCTTTGCTATTAATTCATAGAAATGAGATAACATATAAGGATCAATAAAATCACCATGACATACAGGATATCAGAGAGCCCAAAATTTCTTAAAAGTTGTAAAAACATCAAATGTGGAAATTTCATATTAGGATGTTGCAGGAATTCTACTAATGAAATACATCTTATGGTTTTAAAAAAACAAATCTTCAGAATCACATCAAAACTGAAACTTATTTTTAAATAAATACACTAATGACATAGTACTTAGCAGACTTGTCTCATGTTCAGATCTAGAAAAATTTAGTAGGTAACCATTAATATTTTCAAATGGGTTATATTCTCCTAAAAACAAATGTTCATTAAACTCATGCTTTTGATAGTCGTGAATGTTTAGGCAGCTATTGTTTCTTTAATTTTATATTCATTCCAGTGAGACTGCTCTACTGCTAATGAAGTACCCTGGAAAATCAGAGATACAAAAAAGCACACAATAATAGTATTATTTAAGATTAAACTGGAGAAGCCGAAATACCAGGTAATATGTAGCTTCCGCTATCTCCGAATTTTCACGTCAGCCTTACCGCAAGTACTGGTGCTCTCTCCTATAAATTGTCTCCATGTGTCTCACTCACTCTTCATGCATCTCTCTCTTTCCTTCTTTCTTTCCATCCCTCTTTCTTTCCCTCCTTCCTTCTCCATCTTTTACTTTTCCTTCTCTCTTTTCCTATTTTTTCTTTCTCTTTTCCTAACATTATTTTTTTCATCTTATTTCCTAACCTAGAAATAACTGACCCATGTCACAAGTGTCCCAGAGTCATGGAAACAAAAACGCTCAAGGAACGATCACGTTTCAGACATTCGTCCTCATGATGATGACTCTTAATATGGATTAAACTGTGATTGACCCCAGCCATTTCTGGGATATTAAGATTCCCCTGCCATATACTAGAAAAATCATTCAAAGTGATTTAGTAGGGAAATGGAAACTGATTATTGTTGAAACGTACCATAGCCTGGTCACCTCTCTACTCTCATCTGTCTTCGGTTTGCACACAAGAAAACACAATCTCAGCCATTAAGTTCAATCTTACCCTACCTTCTTCATTCCATAAACTGCACTGCCATAGTCTTGCATAATTTTAAACTCTATCCCTCAATGTTAATACTTATATTTAAGTGTGGTATATTTAATTTGCAATTCTGTATACATATTTTAATTTTACATATATGTATCATATAAACTCCTCTAAGGCAGGTGTTGTGCCTCTTCAGGTCACTGTTTTATTCTTGACATCAAGTTCAGTGATCTAAATGATTTGTTGTTTAATTTTAAAAATGCATTACAGGATTTCTGAATGATATAAAAAGTGTATTAAAACATTGCACATGATTGAATACATGACCCCTATGAAAACATGAGACATATAAAAGCACAATTGGTGAGATCCGAAGAGGACTACTTCAGAGACACACAGAGAGGGAATGAGAGTGAGAGGAGTTCTTTAGAGCCCCTGAATCAAAGAGGTCATTTGAAAAGATGCCCCTCTCAATTTCACCTTGTGTGGGGATTGACATCTTGGCTCTGATATGCCTTTTATCACTTTTTGAAAAATGTTCAAATATTATAAATTATCTCCCTATCCCTTACTTCAAATTGAGTATTGCTTATGATCATAAATTTTGTTGGTTTTAGCTTTTTAAGGAAATATGAGTTTTTACTCTTTTAGTCTATTATTCAAATAAACTCAAACGAAGCCCAAAGCAATCATCTGGGAGTTCCATTTAGGTAGTTCTTCAAGCTGGATCATTCAGGTCAAATAAAAATGGTTTACAATCGTGCATTTTTTTTAAATTTCTCGATTTAATTTCCTCATCATTCCACTTCACATTGCCTATGTAAATTAAGCTGTCGTGCTGTAAACCACAGTTCCCCCTTGTCTATCTCCTCAGTAACAGCTTCAAAGTACTAAAAAGCTGAAACAGCTACAAAAGAACAATTAATTTGTGCAAAATCACAGAGGCACTGTAGGTATTAAAAACACTACAATAAGGCTTTTATCAGTGAGCTAAACTGCGCAGCATTAAGCTAAAAACTAATAGGGCTGAACATGCAGCACAATGATGTGGATGATAAAGGAATCTCAAGGACATGCAGAGAATTGGGGTAGCATGATGTAGAAATGATGCAGTTATTTCAAGTAAACGTCTCCATAAGTACGTATGAAAAATGCTGATGTGTTGGGAAAGGCAGGTTTAGACCAGTAAGTAAATGTACATCTATTTTTGAAGAAACTTACATTTTAATGGAAATTACTGTTGAAGACTCTGATAATGTATCCTGAGGTTGTTCAGTGTATGCTTGTTGATCGGCAATTGGCTGACAATTTGATATTTAAAAACTTAAATCTATGAGCTGTACAAAAAGATGGGATATTAAATGTAAAATTGCCTAAAAGGATTACATTAAAATAAAATCAGGAGTGCCACTGCCTCTTGTATTAAAATAGCAATGGAAACAATTCCTGTAATCATCAATTGTTTATTTAATGGTTGCTGTTAACCCAAAATTGTATTAGGTGCTATGGGCTGGAAAGGAAGTTAAACTAGTGCTGTAATTTCTAAGTAAACACATTAAATGCTTCCAGAGCTAGATAGAGAAGAATGAATTTCTAATTGTGAAATAAATACAGTGGTTGCACTGGGACACAGAGAGAAAAAAAGTTTTTATATAAACCGTAGAGAATGCATACTTTTATTTCAGTTGCAACCAAATCTATATATATATATAGATATATAGACTTCAAGCTCAGGCCCAAAGATAACATACTGTGTAATTTTCTGCCAACTATTCCTTTTCTTTGAGTCTAAGTTTTCTCACCTGGAAAATGGGTAGAGTAAAACAGACTTCACCCAGCTGTTATAAAGAGGAAATATGAAAATATGTTCTAACTGTGAAGCATAGAGTAGGCATTCAGCAAATATGTGCTCAGATTATTTTTAATAACTATATCTACCCAACAGTAGGTATGCTTACTGTGCTTACCATTTGAATTTCATAAGATTACAAGTGCAAGAGACAGAAGTTTTCTTTTCCTTTTTTTAAATGATCATTTGACCTAATGTGTTTAATGTGCAAATGTGAATATTGAGATTCAGGAGCTCACGTCACAGATTCCCTCTGAAAATGTGTACCACGTACAGAGTGCCACATAAAGCACCAGCACATCTTGCTATTTGGAAAATTGGAGGATGCTTTTTGGAATATTAGGTGCTAGACTCCCTGGGCATAAGAAAATATTACCAGCTTATTATTTCAGTTGCTCCTTCATTTTCCAATGTCATACTTCAAGAAAATCTGATTTATGTATTACCTAGATTTTCATGCTTTCATTATAATGTGGCCACATATCAAATATTCATCTGCATATAATGCAATACATAACTAAATAAAAAAATCCACTCACAAGTTTATTTAGACTGACTTGTGTAAAACAGTGGGGAATTGTGAGAGTGATTTCTTTAACAGTAGCTCTTCAGGAATCAGAAAGAAATATTAACTAAATGCAAGCCATTCATACTTAGAACTTGTTGAAAATGTGCCACTTAGTGTTTGTGAACCTGTATCATGCCAGTAAATGAATATTAGAAATTTTAATAGCACATTTCATTAAGAAATTCAGTCAAGTGCGAACAGTAGATGTTTCCAAATAAGTGGGAAATAATTAATATAACAGTGGCACTCATGTTTATACATTATTACATAAAATGTAAAAAAAAAAAGAAAAAAAAAACTAAACTAATTTTAGCTTTTCTGCCTGGGCTTTTCCTTTAAAAGTTTCCAAAATTGCTGAGAAAATAAAATGTAAAACAGTATAAGGTGTTACCTTCACCCACATTCACACATTTGACACATTTTTTCTCTTGCTGTATTTCTCCCTTTCATGTTTTTTGTTTTGTTTTATTTCGCTGAAGCACTTAAAATGTTTGTAAACATGTTAATACTTTACTCCTAAATACTTTAGTATTTCAGTTACATCTCTTTTATAACAAGACCCAGGAAGTTTATTATAGACATAATATTATTCTCTGATTAAGAGACTGTATTCAAAATGTACTTTAAGCTTGTTTTTAATTCATGTGGAAAATTTTGCTCCTGTGCCTAAATTATTTCCAAACTTATCAATGTTATAGATTGACTGCATTTGTACTTTTGAAATGTTAACACTATGAATTGTAATCTTTGCTTAAAATATTACTTATTAAAATGATGGTTTTTATAAAGAGAGTTTATGGAGTGAATCTTGATCACCTCATTTTATATATCTAAGAAGAAGTATCAGATTGTATGATGCCAGTGTGGGTAAAACACAGAGAATAGCATGTTACACAGTCACATACATCTTTATAGAGATCATTCATTAACTTTGGAATCAAAATTTGAAATTCTGTGCTCTAAATGTATAGAAAAATTCTCTTGTTTCTCCATTTGGAAATTTTGCCAATTAATGATACAAAAAGCAGCAGCCATAATGCAAAGATGCAATATCAGCAGAAGAGCAAACCCTAAACATTTTAAGTAATGTTGAAAGTGTCGTTACAGGGTTATAAATGTTAAAGGGGATTCCTTTAGTGTATAACCTGAGTCTTATGGTAGAGCAGTAAGCTAGCATATCAGCTGACTACTTGAAGCATGAATATTTTAGACATAAATTGTATACATTTCATCAATTAAGTATGTTAGAAACTTTTACTATAATACACTGAAGTATTAAACACACAAATATAGTAAAGTTGTTTTTTAGATTAGCAGGAAATTCATCATTTGATTTTTTATTTTAAAAATCAAGTGTCAATGCTAGCTGATAAAGGAAATACAGATATAAATTAGACATGTTACTAGTTAACTGTTCTCAAGACCTTAAAATTTCATAAGACAAACACAAATATAGAGGTCAAAATAAGTTAATTGGCTGGAATAGAATCTATGTTATCATTGAGAACAAATGTCTTCAGTTGACTAGTGTCATCATCAAAGTACAGACAACAGACATGGAACACAAATTCAGTATCAAAACCACATGATCCAGGGTGGATCCAAAAAGTGCTAATCTGCCTAATAACCCTTATTTTTCAGACTTAATGTATAATTTCTAACTACATAATGAATTGCAAATACACTAAAATTAATTTTCTATTGTCAACAGATGGACATTAAAGCATGCGTATTATTCATTAAATTAAATTTATTAAACTCAAGTATGTTGAAGTATTTTCTAAGTGTTGTGGATAATATGAAAGAGCTAACTCATTGTACCTGCTTCAAGTAGAAACCAACATGTCAGACCTTAAAGTGATAGGGATGAAAAAAAAAATGGCCCTGAGTATCTAGAATAGTGGGTTTGATAAGGTAGAACATGGAGATTGTTTTATGTAAATAGACTTAAACCATTACAAAGCTATTAAAGACTGAAATTGAAACTATATTATATCATCTCAGAAACTCAGAGATTCAATTTTCAGCACTAAACAAAGGGTGGCTCTATGAATTTTGATGCTAAAGTAAAGGTAGTTCATTATAAACCACTTAATTTGTCAGAATTTTCAAATTGTTGTTACACCAATAACAATCCAAGCTCTGTATTGGCTATATTCTATTCTTCCATGGCTCTCCGAGAGTATCTGGATAATATGAATTTGTTGCAGGCTAATTTTAAATGACACAACGAGTTTCTTTGACTCTAGGTTTTGGTTTGAAGCATTGAAAAAGAGGAAGAAAAACTGTATGGTCTAATAATTGTAAGCACAAAATATCAACAAGGAATGGGGTGAAAGAGAACAAACATAATAGAGAAGCTATAGACAATAACGAATGCAACATGGGAGAAAAGCTATAACAATGCTTCTGAAACCTTGCAGTAAAAAATAAAAAGCTGTGATTGAAGGAGCATTGTCTCTCTCTCTTTTTCCCATTTATAGCCTGTCATTCCTCTGGGTGTGTTATCACATCTTGCATTTAGTGGCAATAATTCTGCACTGTGTGGAGCCAGGATTTCTGGGAATAGAAGAAGGCAAAGGATAACAGCAGGAGCAATAACAGCATTTCTCCACTGCACTGAGTAAAGGGAAAGTGCTGGAGCAGGATAGCATGCCTATAAGTCAAAGGGAGAATGGCTTTGGCAGGATAGAAACAGAGAAGGTTTGAACACATTTCTTGGATGCATGAGCAGAGTTCCATATTTGGATTACTGGACAATCCCAGGGGAAAATCTAGGTGTTTCTGAGTGTCTTTTTCAGAAAGCAAATTTAATTTTCAAGCTGTACGTTATTCATTTTTCCTGCTGGTAAGGAGACCAGGGGTGCTTTTTTAACAGAGACACTTTGAAATGAGTGATAATATTAAAAACAACAGAGTAGATGCATTAACCAACAAGAAGATGCTAGTGATATTCACACTGTTCAGAGTCTTAGCATGAGAGTGTTAATATCTAAGGGCACAATTGCAACTATAATTTTTAATGAAAAATTAAAAGAGCCTATACCCATGTATCCTTGTGATGTGTTACGGATCCAGACACAGAGCTAGGGAAATGTACATAGACAAGGTGGCAATGAGGTTTTTGAGAGAAAAAGACTAAAAAAGAAATAAAATTCTTAAAGAAAATAATGTCCTGTAAAAACACAACAAAACTTTTTTTCTTAAATTGGAAAAAAATTAATTTCACATCATAGAAGTGTTTCCATTATTATTTTCTCCCTGTTTTTGTGTGGCTTTTTACTTCCACATATGCAAGGACAATAAATAAATAAATGCAAATAAAGGAACAAATACAACTCAGTGCAATAGAGGCTCTGCAAATCATTACATGTGGGAGGTGTGTTAAAAAAAAAGTAAATAAATAATTTCCATGTGGGTCACACGAGTGAGGGCCCACAATAACGATCATCTTTTGGGCTCTAATATTTTCCAGCAACCAGATGCCCTGGAACTGCTCCAAAATCTCTTAAAGTCAAGCGAAGTTTGTCAGGCGAACCAGCCCCCAGTATTTCAATGTAGGTTCTTTTCTATTTTCCCTAAGTGTCGACCAGTCTGAGAAATAAATTGAAGGAGTACAAAGAGAGAAATTTTACAGTTGGGCCTCCAGGGGTGACATTACATGTCGGCAGGTTCTGTGATGCCCACCTGAGCTGCAAAACCAGCAAGGTTTTATTTATTTTTTATTTTATTTATTTATTTTTAATTATACTTTAAGTTCTATGGTACATGTGCACAACATGCAGGTTTGTTACATATGTATACAACTGCCATGTTGGTGTGCGGCACCCATTAACTCGTCAATTACATTAGGTATATCTCCTAATGCTACTCCCACCCCTCCCCCAACCCCATGACAGTCCCCGGTGTGTGATGTTCCCCTTCCTGTGTCCAAGTGTTCTCATTGTTCAATTACCACCTATGAGTGAGAACATGAGGTGTTTGGTTTTTTGTCCTCGCGATAGTTTGTTGAGAATAATGGTTTCCAGCTGCATCCATGTCCCTACAAAGACATGAACTCATCCTTTTTTATGGCTGCATAGTATTCTATGGTGTATATGTGCCACATTTTCTTAATCCAGTCTGTCATTGATGGACATTTGGGTTGGTTCCAAGTTTTTGCTATTGTAAATAGTGCCTAATAAACATATGTGTGCATGTGTCTTTATATCAGCATGATTTGTAATCCTTTGGGTATATAACCAATAATGAGATGGCTGGGTCAAATGGTATTTCTAGTTCTAGATCCTTTAGCAATCACCACACTGTCTTCCACAATGGTTGAACTAGTTTACAGTCCCACCAGCAGTGTAAAATTGTTCCTATTTCTCCACATCCTCTCCAGCATCTGTTGTTTCCTGACTTTTTAATGATCGCCATTCTAACTGGTGTGAGATGGTTTCTCATTGTGGTTTTAATTTGCATTTCTCTGATGGCCAGTGATGATGAGAATTTTTTCATGTGTCTGTTGGCTGCATAAATTTCTTTTCAGAAGTGTCTGTTCATACCCTTCACCCACTTTTTGATGGGGTTGTTTGTTTATTTCTTGTAAATTTGTTTGAGTTCTTTGTAGGTTCTGGATATTAGCCCTTTGTCAGATGAGTAGATTGCAAAAATTTTCTCCCATTCTGTAGGTTGCCTGTTCACTCTGACGGTAGTTTCTTTTGCTGTGCAGAAGCTCTTTAGTTTAACTAGATCCCATTTGTCAATTTTGGCTTTTGTTGCCATTGCTTTTGGTGTTTTAGACATGAAGTCCTTGCCCATGCCTATGTCCTGAATGGTATTGCGTAGGTTTTCTTCTAGGGTTTTTACGGTTTTAGGTCTAATATTTAAGTCTCTAATCCATCTTGAATTAATTTTTGTATAAGGTGTAAGGAAGGGATCCAATTTCAGCTTTCTATATATGGCTAGCCAGTTTTCCCAGCACCATTTATTAAATAGGGAATCCTTTCCCCATTTCTTGTTTTTGTCAGGTTTGTCAAAGATCAGATGGTTGTAGATGTGTCGTATTGTTTCTGAGGGCTCTGTTCTGTTCCATTGGTCTATATCTCTGCTTTGGTACCAGTACCATGCTGTTTTGGTTACTGTAGTCTTATAGTACAATTTGAAGTCAGGTAGCGTGATGCCTCCAGCTTTGTTCTTTTGGCTTAGAATTGTCTTGGTAATGAGTGCTCTTTTTTGACTCCATATGAACTTTAAAGTAGTTTTTTTTTTTTCCAGTTCTGTGAAGAAAGTCATTGGTAGCTTAATGGGAATGGCATTGAATCTATAAATTACCTTGGGCAGTATGGCAAGTTTTTATTAGAAATTTTAGAAAGGGAGGGAGTGTAAGAATGGGGAGTGGGTCACAGAGATCACATGCTTCATAAGGCAATAAAAAATCACGAGGCAAGGTGGCAGAGCAAGATCACAAGGTGAGGGCAAAATTAGAATTACTGATGAGGTTCCATGTCCCACTGGGCATGCATTGTCTTGATAAACACCTTAACAGGAAACAGGGTTTGAGAGCAATTGGTTTGACTAGAATTCGCCAGACTGGAATTTCCTAATCCTAGCAAGCCTGAGGGCACTGCAGGAGACCAGGGCGTATTTCATCCCTTATCTTCAACCTCATAAGACAGACACTCCCAGATTGGCCATTTTAGAGACCTCCCCTGGGAATTCATTCCTTTCCCAGGGCTATTCCTTGCTGAGAAAAGAATTCAGTGATATTTCTCCTGTTCGCTTTCTGCAAGAAGAGAAATATGACTCTGTTCTGCCTGGCCCCGCAGGCAGTCAGACCTTATGGTTATCTACCTTGTTCCCTGAACATCGCTGTTATCCTGTTCTTTTTCAGAGTGCCCAGATTTCATATTGTTCAAACACACATATTTTACAAACAATTTGTACAGATAACACAGTCACCACAGGGTCCTGAGGTGACATACATCTTCAGCTCATGAAGATGAGCGTATTAAGAGATTAAAGTAAAGACAGGCATAGGAAATTATATGAATATTGATTGGGGAAGTGATAAATGTCCATGAAATCTTCACAATTTATGTTTAGAGATTGCAGTAAAGGCAAGCATAAGAAATTATAAAACTATTAATTTGGGGAACTAACAAATGTCCATGAAATCTTCACAATTTATGTTTTTTTGCTGTGGCTTCAGCAGGTCCCTCCGTTCAGGATCCCTGACTTCCTGCAACAAAAGCTTATTTACTTTAATGTAAAAACGTGAATATATGGCAACAGTGGATTTTTGGAGGGACAATGTTTTCGAAAATCTAAATTTACTGGTGAATAGTGGATATGTTTTCAGTCACTCAAGTATTGGTTCAGATTTCAGCCTCTCCATCTATTAGCAAGACAACAATGAGAAATTTGCATAGATTTTTTGAGCATTAGTTTTATCTTCTCTAAACCTGGGAAAACAATATGATAATTCTTATTTTATATAAGGAATCTCGCATAATGCTTGGCATACTGACCTTCAGTTATTTTGGTTTTCTTCTTTCCAAGTTGTTAAAAATTACTCTTGGGATAAATATTTATTGAAAATAAATATTTATTTTCTATCCTAATATAGGATAGATAATAAAGAAGATGGATTTCAAATAAAGGTATGGGAAGTCTAGTAAGAAGAAAAAACAAATGTACACACCATTGAAATACAAATCAAGTGATATAATATTAAACACTAAAGTTATGGTTTCTACAGTAGAAAAGTATAATATGCAGACTATAAAAATAGCACAAGGCAATATGTAATTATGTGGTAAATAGGAATTTAATTAATAGTATATCAAGGTAAAAGAAAATGGAGACTATTGATAATTGTACTGGTCAGGAAATAGTTAATGAAAGTGCTAAGACTTAAGCCTAAAGAAGGGCAGGACTTGGGAAAGTTAATGAGAAGCAACTGGAAATTTATAAGTAAAGGTTACATCAGAGTTATGTCTGCCATAGTGAAGACTAATACACAAAATGCATCATTAATAGTTTCTATACTTTATATTTACAAACAGTATGACCAGTATTCATTTCAGACTAAATAATCAAATATATACACATATATACACACAAAGATATTGTATCACTGTTTCTTTAACATTAACAATTTTATTTTTATAAACTCTTATTTCTGCTGGAATTCTCCATAGCTTTTCCTAAATATTTACTTTCTTGCTCGAACTCTACATAATCCTGCAATTTGGGGTTTCTGTATTAAACTAAACAATTCTATCAAGATGTAGTTGTAGAAAAACTCTTACCATGAAAGAAATTTCATATTTTCTATTTTTAAGCTTATATTTTATAAATTTTCCATTATGTTTTGTATATTTTGTAAATTCCTAAATCATAGAATAGTCACCTCACTCAGATTTCATAATTATCACTGTGACAAATATTATGTTGTAGTTGTTACAATTTATTTTTTGGTGTTTTTGCCCTAAAACACCAGATATAATTTTTGTGCCCATATTTTTTTTTTACCATTCATCTCCAACAAAAACAGACTTTTAAAAATTATATATATGTATATATAATTATAAGTTCTGGAGTATGTGTGCAGAAAGTGCAGGTTTGTGACCTAGGTGTACACGTGCCATGGTGGTTTGCTGCACCCATTAACCCCTCATCTACATTAGGAATTTCTCCTAATGCTATCCCTCTCCTAGACCCCACCCCACGACAGGCCCCAGTGTATGATGTTTCCCTCCCTATGTCCATGTTTTCTTGTCGTTCAACTTCCCCTTACGGGTGAGAACATGCGGTGTTTGCTGTTCTGTTTTGGTGTTAGTTTGCTGAGAATGATGGTTTCCAGCTTCATCCACATCCAGGCAAAGGGCATGAACTCATCCATTTTTATGGCTGCATAGTATTCCATGGTATATATGTGCCACATTTTCTTTATCAAGTCTATCATTGATGGACATTTGGGTTTACTCCAAGTCTTTGCTATTGTGAACAGCGCCACAGTAAACATGTGTCCATGTGCCTTTATAGTAGAATGGTTTATAATTCTTTGGGTATATACCCAGTAATGGGATTGCTGGATCAAATGGTATTTCTGCTTCTAGATGCTTGAGGAATTGCCACACTGTCTTCCAAAATGGTTGAACTAATTTCCACTCCCACCAACAGTGTAAAAGCATTCCTATTTCTCCACATCTTCTCCAGCATCAGTAGTTTCCTGACTTTTTAATGATTTGCCATTCTAACTGGTTTGAGATGGTATCTCATTGTGGTTTTGATTTGCATTTCTCTAATGGTCAGTGATGATGAGCTTTTTTTCATTCATTTGTTGGCTGAATAAATGTCTTCTTCTTCACATCCTTTGCCCACTCATTGATGGGGTTGCTTTTTTCTCGTAAATTTGTTTAAGTTCCTTGTAGATTCTGGACATTAGCCCTTTGTCAGATGAATATATTGCAAAAATTATCTCCCATTCTCTAGGTTGACTGTTTACTCTGATGATAGTTTCTTTTGCTGTGCAGAAGCTCTTTTTTTTTTAATTTATTTATTATTATTATACTTTAAGTTGTAGGGTACATGTGCATAACGTGCAGGTTTGTTACATATGTATACTTGTGCCATGTTGCTGTGCTGCACCCATCAACTCGTCATTTACATCAGAGTTATACCAGAAGCTCTTTAATTAGATTTCATTTGTCAATGTTGGCTTTTGTTGCCCTTGCTTTTGATGTTTTTGTCACGAAGTCTTTGTCCTTGCCTATATCCTGAACGGTATTGCCCAGGTTTTCTGCTAGGGTTTTTACGGTTTTAGGTCTTACATTTAAGTCTTTAAATCATCTTGAGTTAATTTTTGTATAGGGCGTAAGGAAGGGGTCCAGTTTCTGTTTTCTGTATATGGTTAGCTAGTTAAAAAACAATCTCAACAAAGTTATTGCACTGAAAACAATTAACTGTATTTACTAAATGTTATCTAAGACAGGGGTCCCCAATTCTGGGGCTGCAGATGGGTACCAGTCCGTGGCCTCTTATGAATGGAGCCACACAGCAGGAGGTGAGTGGCAGGCAAGCAAGCATTACCGCCTGAGCTCTGCCTCCTGTCAGATGAGCAGCAGCATTAGATTCTCGTAGGAGCACAAACTCTATTGTGAACTGATCATGCGAGGGGTTTATGTTGTATACTCCTTCTGAGAATCTAAGTAATGTCTGATGATTTAAGGTGGAACAGTTTCATCCTGAAGCTGTCCCCACCTCTCTACCCTTTGTGGAAAAATTGTCTCCCACAAAACTGGTCCCTGGTACCAAAAAAGTTGGGGCCTGCTTATCTAACACCTTGTTTCTGTTCAAATTTCTATATTAATTTTAAACTTTTTTTTGCAATTGATATTTGAATCAAGATCTAGATGGGTTTGTGTTTGCATGATATATTATTACCTCCTTTGTTCTGTAACAGATTCCCCTCCCCTAACTTTTATGCTATTCAATGGTTGAAGAAGCTGGATAATTTGTCGAGTAGACTTTAGGTGATTTCACCTTTATGGTGTTTTCTAACATGTACATCTATCCTCTGCATTGATTGTAAACTGGTGATTCTAGGTAGCGATCTTACTAATATTATTGATTTTGGGGGACAGGTGACTTCATTTTAACAGGCTGTGTATATTGTATTTCAGAAAATCAAGTGGCATGTAAAGGCTGATTTTCTGACATTTAGTCAAGTTAGGTTTTTTTGTTTGTTTTGTTTTATTAAGTTTTTATTGCATAAATTTAAGAGGTACAAGTGCAATTTTGTTACATGTCTATATTGCATAGTGGTTAAGTCTGGGACTTTAGCATTCCATCATCCATTAGAAAGTGGACAAAGAACAAGAATAAACATTTTTAAAAGAAGAAATATAAATAGCCAAGAAGCATATTACAAATGTTCAACATTACTAATCATCGAAAAAATGCATATTAAAACTAAAATAAGGCCGGGCGCGGTGGCTCAAGCCTGTAATCCCAGCACTTTGGGAGGCCGAGATGGGCGGATCACGAGGTCAGGAGATCGAGACCATCCTGGCGAACACAGTGAAACCCCGTCTCTACTAAGAAATACAAAAAATAGCCGGGCGAGATGGCGGGCGCCTGTAGTCCCAGCTACTCGGGAGGCTGAGGCCGGAGAATGGCGTGAACCCGGGAGGCGGAGCTTGCAGTGAGCTGAGATCCGGCCACTGCACTCCAGCCTGGGCTACAGAGCGAGACTCCGTCTCAAAAAAAAAAAAAAAACTAAAATAAGATATAATCATATACCAGTTAGAATGGCTATTATTAAAAAGACAAAAAATAACATGTTGGTGAGGATGTGGAGAAAAGAGAAAGCTTTATACATTATTGGTTGGAATGTAAAATAGTCAACCTCTGTGGAAAACATCATGTGGATTTCTCAAATAACTAAAAATCTATCGTATCAAGTTTGATCAGTGAATTCTGATTTGTTCTCCTTAATCTATTTTTCTCTGAAAATTTTTTACCATCTAGTTTTGCCTAATATTCATGTATTTTGTGTAGATCAATTATTTTATTTGGGGGACACAAATAATTATATTGTAACTCTATCATTCTTTCTGGAGTCCTTCATTTAACTCTCACTCATCAGTTTTCATTACACTGAAAAGGAATTGCAAGGAAACCAAGTATTAATGTTTGATTACATTCATGCATTTATTATTTTCAGGATAACTAATTGCATCTGCTTGAATGAGTTATATTTATTATTCAGTTCGATGCTTCAATTATCTCAGCTGTGGTCAGTGACTCTCTTTTAAGTTGGTTCCTTTGTTTTGTGTAGACACATTAATACTTTCTATGCTTTCTGACAAAAATAAAATGTCCCAGAGTCATCTTGTAAATGTCATGACCTAGATCTAGAATCAACTATTTCTCCAAAGAAGTCTTCACTAAAAGGAAAATCATATGTAGAGATTACAGTCTGAAGGCTCCATTTGTTCATTGTTTCCAGCTTGTTATCATTCTGGAACTTTTCAGAAGACAGAGCTAAGGAATAATTATTATTTAGAAAATTTGAAAAAATCATGTGTTTATATTTTTTAAATTGAAGTCTATTTTCTTATATCTCATATTTGTATTTTATCAGATTGCACACAAAATATTCTCTTAATGATTTTTACATTATTTTTATTTGCTTTATCATATACCTATATCTAATAATATTTCCAAAATAATAACCTCATTGTCCTTAATAAAATTAAAACTATTGATGCAATTTAAAATTTTTTCAGTTATTGTTCTAGTTTAAGAACCCCCGGAAGAATATACAAAGTCATTTGAAATACTTTTTTTGTGTTATTATAGTAGTAATTTGATTTAAAAGTTATATTCATTGATTTCAACTTACTTTTAGTTTTAGTCTGTATGGAAAATTGATTTCTTTCGACCTCTTCCATCCTTTTGAAGGCAGTGGGGTTTTATCGGCTTTGTTTTACTTTTCATGTGGGATTAGATGTTTATTCTAGATACATTTTTCTTTGTGGGTCTCAATTGTTCCTCCAGAAAAACCACCTACAGACTTATAAAAATGCCTTATTTATAAACACGATGCTCCACACGCATTACTTCTGACAAAAGAACATTTTACAGCAAAATAAGAATGGCAATATGATCAAGTCCATGGAAATCACTCGTCCCACCACATGTCCTATCATCCAGAAGCATGTGTCTTGACAGACTAAGGGGATGGTTTGCTGAAAGTTCAATGAAATCACCTGCTGGAAGATAGACACTTCCATGGCTGGAGTATGACCTTCAACCAATGACCAATATTTGATGTTATTTCCCCCACTGCTTGATTGCAGCATTTTTCTTTATCTTCTTTTCACAATCCCCTGCACCACTGTAGGTCTTGTAGATCTTGATATAAATGGTTTGGAAACTCACTTGTATTCTGAAGTATTTGGGCATATTAAGTCACTGGTTTTGTTGAAATATTTTACTCCATTCTCATCCTAATTGATCTGCTTATTTCAGTGAAGGAATTTTGGCAAATGTCTGAACGCAACTGAATGATCATTTTTCCACAACTGATCATTTACTTGAACTACAATAGGATATCACTCATTGAAATCTAGCTTTCAATTCACAATGTCAGCAGATCATTTTTCCCTGTCTTTAGGAGAGTATTCCTGAGTAATTTCAGTTTGGAGTTACCAAGACTTAATTTATAGCTCTCTTACTTGTTTAACGGGAGAAGTTGGATAATTTACTTAATTTTTAGAAACTTCAGTTATAATTTATGTGAGAAAAATGATGATCATACTTATCTCAGAGAGTAAAGGATAAATTAGTGGCTTAGAATTCCATCCACTTTGCTGAGACATGGACATTTGCCTTTTTTTAATCATTGTGGTTTAATCTTTTCTTATTCACTAACATTTCTATTTGTTAATAACATTAATTAAGAATCTGCTTCTGTTTGCTTTGTAAAGGCTGTACATTGGGAGTAAATTCCTTAAGTAGAAAATGCTCTAGCATCTAAAACATTGAAAGGAGCAGGCTTGATTTATTTCTTTTCAGTAGAATGTTTACCAAATATATGTTGTCCAATAACAATTCCATCAAGAAAATTCTGGCAGCAAGTCACCAGAAAACCTAGCAACATTGGCTGAAGAGATTCATTTCATTAAAACTATTGATTGCCCATTTCTCCGAAGTACTTACATTGAATTTTTCATATCAGACAAATGTGGTTTAAAAATAGTCACTGACAAAGACAGTAGAGTGTGTTTGTGTATATACTGTATATTTGTAGCAGACATGTGCAGGACTTTAAAATATAAATTCTTAGAAATTGAGGACCATGTTGTATTTTCTGTATCTTCCTAAACATATTGTGAGAGATCAATAAATATTCAACAAACACATTGTGCTTCTACAAAACTGGACATGAATTTATAAAGTGACAATACAAGCACCAGGCAAAATATCTCATTCAGACCTAACCATATGAAGAGGCAATAGGGAGCAGATTAAAGGGCACAGCTGTCTCGTTCCACAAGTTTAGTTGGAAAACAGCCCAGAGAAGATGGGAATATGTGACTCTACATCTTTTCTACAGGTCTAGCTCCTCTGGGTGTCACTGGGTTTACCTTTCCTCTTCACTGCAGCTCTGTTATGCTGAAATATTAACAGCAGTTAGTTCTTCTACTTACCAAACTAAAATTTTAGTATGATACTTGTTCCCTCAAGGACTAATGAAAAGTCGGAAAAAAAAAAAAAACCAAAAAACTGCTACATTCAATTCAGTTCCACACGACCTTGGGTTGATTGTATACAAGACGAGAGCAGGTAAGTTAAAGTAAATGAAAAACTCAGGAGTTCATATTTTCTTTAAACAATATTTTACAGTTGTTTTCACATAGTAAAGCTATGTCTTTAATCTTGAATTACAATAACATACAATTTATCTGTTCATTTATTAGATATTAGTAGATAAACTAGGCATGTTAGAATTACCACTATAGAGTTACTGTGTTTTAATAACATGATTTTTCTTTATAGCACTTTAAAAAATAGAAAAATATTTTATTAACATGGTCAACCACTCTTTAAAGCAGGAAGGACTGGTTCTTTTTTCCCCCAATCTAGAAATAAAAAACACCTGTACTTTAGAAAAATTATGTAATTTGAATTAGGTCATTAGCTGGCAAGTATAAGATGTCAGGTGGGAACTCAGGCCTCTAGACTCTGTCTACTCGGCCACACTTTTCAAATAACACATTGATTTAGTAAATTCATTAGTGAGATATGTATTGAGTGTCTATTATGTGCCAAGAATAACTATTGTGCTGAGAATAACAGAAAAATTCACTATCCTCTGAGGGCTTGTACCTGCATGAAATAAATACATAAATAAACAAAGTGATCATAAAATATAACGCAATAAAAGTAACACACAGGGTTAGAGATACAGGAGGCCAGAGAGGGCTTCTAGGCATAAGCTAGTCAAGTTGAGCAAATAAAAATACAGGGCACCAGCTCACTTCAAGTTTCTGAGAATCAACACATTTGCTATTCGTATATTTTGTCCTGTGCAGTATATTTGCAACCTTCACCATCTTTACAGTAACAAAAACTTGTTGATCTGAAGTTCACACCTAATTGGACATTCTGTATTTTATCTGGCAATCCTATCTGGGAGGTGACATTTGAGCTAAGACCTGAATGAAGTGAAAGAGCCAGCTATTCAAAGATGCAGGCGAAGAACATTTCAATAAAGGTATCCACAAAGCTCTCAAAAAAAGACTGAGGAAGCCAGTATGTCTCAATCTTGATAAAGAGGCTAATATAATGTTGGACAGGTAAACTGAAGCTAGATAATACAGAGACCTCGGATAACGAAATTGGACTATATTCTTATACTCCATGTATCTCTTAAGAAGTTATAAGCTAGAGAGATATTATTTGATTTATGCTTTAAAAAATAATCTTCTGGTTTCTTTATAGAAAAGAGATTGAAGAGTGGAGCAAGAATTGATGCTGAGGCTGAGCGCGGTGGTTCACGCCTGTAATCCCAGCACTTTGGGAGGCCGAGGCAGGGGAATCATCAGCTCAGGAGATGGAGACCATCCTGGCTAACACGGTGAAACTCCGTCTCTACTGAAAATACAAAAAACTAGCCGGGCGTGGTGGCGGCGCCTGTGGTCCCAGCTCCTCGGGAGGCTGAGGCAGGAGAATGGCGGGAACCCGGGGGGCGGAGCTTGCAGTGAGCCAAGATGGCGCTGCTCACTCCAGCCTGGGCCACAGAGGGAGACTCCGTCTCAAAAAAAAAAAAAAAAAGGCTCTTTTCTAGGTCTGAGTGAAATAATTTTGGTTTGGAATCAGTGGTAGTGGATACAGAGAAGTACATGGATTTGAAATTGGCATTTCAGATGGAACCTGAGAAATTTACTAATAGGTTTAGTATGAGACATGAAAAAAGGAAGAAATTAAGCATGACTTGTAAGTTGTTGCCTTTAGCAACTAGATGTAGAGTGATGGCATTTCTTGATTGGGAAGAATTGATAAATTAAAAATTGGGGTGCTAGTGGTAATCAAATAATCTCTTTTCAGCATATTGAGTTTGAGAGATCTGTTGGATTTAGAAATGGAGATGCCAAATCAACAATTTATTCCCATCTAAGAGGCATGATAAAACTTGTCAATAAACGTGATGTTTAGAGCAAGGCCAGGATGATATCACAAAGAAAAACAATTTACCTAGAGAAAAATCAAAAGGTTCATGACACAGGCTCATGCGACTCACTGTTTAAAGAAGGAAGAATTAGCAATAGTCAAAGGGGACCTAAAACGTTATGGGAGAAATCAGAAAGATTGTGCTAAAGAATCCAAGATAGAAAAAAATTTCATAAACAACATGGTAATCAGGAATCTTTTTATCGGTTGCTGAGATTTAGAATAGGTTTAAATATATATATATATTGATTTGGTCAAATGGGGTCTTCTTTCACCTTAAGAATTCTTCAGAGGTATTAAATAAACATTCCAAAAAAAAAAAAGAGAGAGAAATATTTTGTGACTAAAATCTGGGTTAAGTTATATTTACAGTGCTACTTTTTAGGGGTTATAACCCTTAAATTCTCTAATATATTAAAACGAGTTGAGCTACTCATTTTCTAAAATATTCTTTCCTATTTACACTTTTCTTTATTTACTGAGAACTTATTTAGCATCTATTACATATAATACCTAGACTTTTGTGGATTAAAAAATTCTAGGATATATTTCTTAACCCCAGGAAAGAAGGTAAGTAGAAGAAATAGAAAGTCTATAAGAAACCATAGAATACACTTTCCTAAGTGTTAAACTAGAAATAATGATGAAGTAATATAAAATTTTATTGTGAAAATTCAATGCACCTATCTTTAAACCAGAACACTACATAATACAACAAACATTGAATTCAAATTTAAAAAGTTATTTGTGAGTCATTGCTCTTTCTTCCTAATCCTTAGAAACGAAATCTGATAAATCACTTGAAAAAGCATTAATTGATATATTTCCCACATCTTTGGTCCTTCATAATGAAAAATTAGAGCTACATTATTAAAGTAGTTGATGTTAGATTTGCCCTAAAACTTAATTTTTTATTGTAATGTAGAGTGTAGTATATCGTTACAGGGGCTTCAAAATACATTAAATATATCACTTACAATGTTCATAGTAATATATAGCTATCTTTGGTCTGAAAAATCCAGCTGCATTCTCTGAACTTTGTCAATTCAATCTTGCTACATCCACTGAAAAACAACAAATTAAGATGTGTTTCACCAAACTCTAGGATTTACTGCATAGCGTTGTACTTTATGCATCAATCTATATCGCACCTTCTCCACAGGCAACAGCAGCACCAGCAGATCATTTTATGATTGTGATGCATGTTTATGCTTCATTGTTTTGTAGCTAAAACAATGTTATAGATTTCACAAGTATAAAATTTCTGAAAAAGAAAAACCATGTAGTTATTCTTTCCACAATGCTTAACTGGAAGAAGTTCCTTTGAGAAAATAGTCTAAAGGAGGAGTTTGGTTGTACCTACCATTACTGAAATGTCGAGGGAATGGAATGCTGTTGAATTATACAGAGAGGGAGAAAAATCTCAAGTTAAAAATAGTTAGATATGTAATTGTCTCAACAACTGACTCAAAGTCTCCACCACTTTTAAACAAAAACGTGTCTATGAACTAGAGTCTTCAAAAAGAAGTATCAATTTTGTTATACACTGTGATATGAAGCAACTCAGGACTATACTTAGGAATTAATTGGTATTGCTCATAAAAAGAAAGATACCAAATATATCAATACAAATCGTTTCTATATTTTTTCCACAATAGTTTAGACACAACTACAATAATGTTGATATGTGATTATTATTATCACAAAGCAAATGTCAACAGAAACCATACCTTCAGTCACCCAAGTAAATAAGAAAACGGCAATATAATCCTACCAAAGTATTTTCAATTGATTAGCTCTGTCATTAAAATCATGTTCAGATGCTAGTGCTACTGTCTAAAAAAATAATAGAATAATTTTGGTGTTGGTAAAAAAATTTCTGCTACCATGACTTCTGCTACTGCTACTAATTTACTAATATTTATTTAAAATTTAACAACATTTCTAATCATTTAGCATGCATTATATCTTTTAATCATCACAGTATTGGTGTAAGTTAAGTAGATTATTTTCCTCATTTTTATATTGAGAACTTAGACTCAAGAGAATTTAAAGGAACTGCTCTACATTGTCAGTGAGTGTTGAAACAAGAATTCAACAAATGCTGGGGTTCCTCAGACATCTGCTCTTAGCTGTCTGTGCAAACATAACATTTTATCCAAAGGAAGGTGTCAAACAAATATCATTACAAATAGATCAGTATAATCCTTAAAATTGACTGTATATCCAATATATATATAACACAATATTTTCTTTTACCATATCTTAATAATTATATTTTTATTATTTACCAAATATGCTATGATTTAAAACATCGAACAGTATTTATGGGGATTCTTCTGTGTTGTCAATTTCTACTCTTCATTTCCACTCCACAGAAGGAAAGACTTTTAACAGTGTTAGACCTTTTGTATGGTTATATAAATAATATGCTTCAATATTTTCTCACATTATCTTCCCAATGTAGATATGTCATAATATTTAATTACATAAATATTTCATTTTTACTTAATTTTGCCTATGTACATATTTTTCAGTGTTGTGCCAAGTAGTGTACTATAACACCATTTTCTTTCTGTACACTTTTTTCCCCTAATTATTTACTTCAAGTTTTTATTTCTCTGGTGTTTTATATTGCTATTATAATTCTTCCAAATTTCCTATCAGAATGCAATTTCCCACACAGTGAAGCACATCAGGTGATATATCAATTCCAATTTATTTTCTTTCCTGCAGTCATTCCTCTTGGTGCCCTCTCTTCTTCTGCCCCTATTTGTACTCTAGTTCCCTGGGCCAGCAGCACAGCTGACTCTTCTTCTTTCTGATCTTCTTCTTTGGATCATTTGTCTCCTTCATTTTGCTAGAATGTGGCTTTCAGAAAAGTACTGAAAATGATTTGCACAGATAGCACATTTTTGTAAGCTTGAAAATGCTTTAATTTTACCTTCATTTTTATTTGATGTTTGAACTGAATAAATAATTCCAGTTGAAAATTATTTTTCTTTAGAATTTTGAAACATTGCCCTTTTGACTTCTAACTTGTGGTGGTGTTGTTGAGAAATTCAATGCCATATCAACAATTATTTTTCAAAATATATTTGTCATTTTTTCTTATTAGCATCCTCATTTTATATTCACTCTTCAGAGAGCTCATGAAACATGTTTTGAGATACCATGCTTCAAAAATATTTTTACATTTGTCATGATCAGGACCTAGTGAGCAAAGATTACTGACAAGCAAAAGTAAAGGTATGCTTCAATGGCAAACATGCATTGGATAGTAGAGAGTATTTATTTCTCTGGAATGATTTAAAGTCCTTTCCCTTCAAGAGCCGTTGCTTCATATTCAAGAGAGATGAAAGAAAGCTGAATACTTTCTCCTCTTTCTAGATTTATTTATTTATTTAAGCATTCCAGACCTTTGCTCTTTTGGTGTCTTTTGTGCTCCCTGCTCTGTGTCTCTCTCTTTCTTTCTCTCTCTCTATCTCCCTCTCTCTCTCTTTCTCCCTTTCCGTTCCCACCCCTCCCCTTTTTCTCCACAAGGAAGGATGTGCTATCCTTCCTCTGTAAGCTCCAGGAATTATTTTGGTGTTTCTCTCCTGGAGCTCAAACTCTATTCATCTTCAGGCTAGAGCAAGCCCTGTCCATTAAAGCTCTCTTTAAGGAAGTGAGATGTGGTGAACTGACGGTATGATGCTATTCTGTGTGCTTTTATTAACATGTGTATTAAAGTTCAATCTCTGATCTAGGGTTTGTAGATATATTAACATGTAAGTAGAATAAAATCTGAGACATTTGCAATTTCAGGTGCAGCAATATATTCATTGTGAGTTATTTTTTCCTAATTTGTTCTGGATATCTTCAATCTAAACTTTTATTCCCTTCAGTGGAGGATACTCTCATGAATTAGTTTTTGATAATCATCTTCTTTACATTTTGAGTATTATCTTCTCCACATTCCTTTGTTCTTTTCTTCTAGGACTTCTATTAGTGGTATGTTGGACCAGACTCTAGTTTTTAAATTTTTCTTTAAAATTGTCCACTATTATTTACAGTTAATATTGTTAGCTATATATAAACAAATAAGATTTTTGTCCTTTTGGAACTTAGGGAATATTTATTGAAATTGAATTATATATTTTAAAACTTGTTATTCACAATATATTATTAAAAAATGAACAACCAGAATGCCATATATTATGTGATAACAGATCATATAATTTAGAAATATGAATAAAATATAAAACATCTTTTTGAAAACGCAGAGTCATGTGGAAGGACAGTCTTTGTTAGTGTACTAGAATTACATAAGTAGCTGTAAGAATTGTTTTTAGCTGCTATAAAAAGTGTTTCTAAGGTAAGTTTTCTTGTTACATTAACTTCTACTATTTGTAGTATGTGTTAATTTTTTAAAAGGCACTTGCCTTTTGATCTTTATTCAACATGGAAATTTGTATTTTTAAATCAAACATTGCTTTTGAAAAATTAGGGTAAACTTCACATATGAATATTGGATATATATACTTTAAAATATTAATATCACTATAAATGTGGATAAAACCAATTATTTACTACTGACATAATGTTGACAATGATTTTATCTTGACATAAGTAATTTATTGCTAAGTGTAATGTTAAAAGTTCTATGTTTTTTTCATTTTTAATCATGTTAGAAAAGATAGCATACCATCTTAATTATTTCTAAGTGTGTAGTTCAATAGTCATAAGTATATTCACATTTTTTGTGCAACATATCTGTGTAACATTTTCACTTTGCAAAAGTAAAACTGTAAACCCATTGAAAACAACTTCACTTTTCTACCTCC
Organism: Papio anubis; assembly: GCF_008728515.1. NCBI lineage: Eukaryota > Metazoa > Chordata > Mammalia > Primates > Cercopithecidae > Papio > Papio anubis. The sequence goes on from NC_044977.1 coordinate 6,848,437, forward strand.
CTGCTAAAAACCACCATGCTACTTTCACTTTCCATGAGTTTGACAATATTAGATAACTTGAATAAATAGAATTACATATCAGTTTTGTGACTGGCTTACTTATCATAACATCCTTAAAGTTATCCTATATTGTAGCAGATGACTAACATTCTATGATACGCAAATGGAATATTATTTTATTGTATGTAAATATCGTTTTTTATTTATTAATTCATGCATTAATGGGTATTAAACTTGTTTCTACCTCTTTGCTATTGTGAATAGTTTTGCAGTGAACATGTGAGAATAGCACATCAAGATCCTGATTTCAGTTGTTTTAAATAAATACCCAGATTTGAAATTGCTGAATTTTATGGTAGCTCTGTTTTTAACATTTTGAAAAATTTCTACACTATTTTTCATAGCAGTACCATTTTCATTGTTTGTACCAGTTTGCATTCCCACCAATAGGGCACAAAAATTCCAATTTATCCACATTCTCATAACACTTACTGCTTTTTTTTTTTTTTTTTTTGGTAGTAACAGCCATCCTAATATGTGTAAAGTGATATCTCATTGCGGCTTTAATTTGCCTTTTCCTGATTGTAAGTGATTTTGAGTATCTTGTTTATATACCTGTTGGCCATTTGTATGCCTTCTTTGGAGAAATGTCTTCAATCATATTAATAATTATATAAAGTTTATTTGCACAGATATGCGTATCTATGTATGTGTATACAGTCATCCATCACTTAATGATGGAGATAAGTTCTGAGAAATGTGCCACTAGGTAATTACATCATTGTGTCAACATCACAGAGTGTACTCACACAAACCTAGATGGTATAGCCTATTGTTCCTAAGCTACAAACCTGTACAGCATGTGACTATACTAAATAATGCAGGCAATGTGACACAGTGGTATTTGTGTATCAAAACATAGAAAAGGTACAGTAAAAATGTATTATTGTAATCTTATGGGACCACCATTGTAATATGGATTATCACTGACCAAAACAATATTGTGGCATGACTGTATATTATATACAGTATAATACAGAAAAAGTATATACACTATATTATTCATATTACTTCTTTCCTGTTATTTTCTAAAATAAGAGTTCCATGGATAATCAAAGCCATCAATTAATGACTTTACCTACTAGACTTGCTATAAGGGCTTTAGGTCTCCTGTTTCTTTGGTTTTAGGTACTGAACTTATTGATTAGTTTTGATGATTCTGATTAGTCAACAAAACCCTGGGCATAAAGGAATCATAGGGAACTATTGGACATTTTCCCAGCATCTCACATGAGAAATTATCTGCCTGAAACAAAACTTTATTAGTGTCCTCTTTCCAATCATATTCATGTGACACTTGACGTTTTTTAAGGAACGATTTTATTTGACCCTCTAATGTTATAAAATTACTGTGAAATATTTGTTCATATTAAGATTTTTGCAGTTCTAATTAGTGGCAAGAGAAAATAGACAATAGAATTAATACATTTTAAAAGTGTGCTAGGTTGGGCATGGTGACTCAAGCCTGTAATCCTATACATTTGGGAGGTTGAGTAGGGGAGATCACTTGAGCTCAGGAGTTCAAGACCTGCATAGGCAACATAATGAAACCTAGTCTCTACAAAAACTACAAAAAAGTAGCCGGGTGCTCACCTGTAGACCCAGCTACTTGGGGGGCTAAGATGGGAGGGTCAGTTGAGCCCAGGAGGTCAAGGCTGCACACCAGTCTAAGTGACAAAGTGAGACCTTGTCTCAAAAATAAATAAATAAATAAATAATAAAAAAAGGTGTCCTAATTTGCTTCTCATAATTATTTTGTCCTCTTAAAATATCACTGATGGTTTTTTTCTGGCTTAACTGTGATGACTGGTTTTCAAAGAAATTTTTATTTTTGTGGTTATAAATTAGCATACACTGGCTTGATTTAAGCATATGAGTTGACTGTGTTGCTAGTAAAAGAAAGGTATTTTAGAAACTAGAAAAGTCCTATACAGAGAGCGTGAGAAAAAAAACATAATGTGTATGCTCCATCTTCCCTACAAAGATTTAATTCCCAAACCTGAGTTAGCAATAACATTATAATTAATTAATATCAATTATTATCTCAGAAATGGTGTCCAGTTTTTTCTTCCTCCATGGCTTGAGTCCTCAATCAAAAGACAGATTGCCCGGCTTCCACCCCAGGGTCTAGCCTTGCTGATCAGGCGATTTTGAAAGAGTTTCTTAACTTCTTCAAGGCTCAGTTCCCTTCTCTCTAAAATAAATGTAGTAATAGTGCCAATTTCACAGCTATTCTGAGGATTAAATTACATAATAAGGGTAAAATACTTAAAATGGCACAGGCATGGAATAATTGTTAGCTGTTGTTACTGTCACTGCTGCTGTTGATGTTGTTATCTATCATCCTTCCAAAGCTTCAGCTACTGGGATGTTTTCCCTACATTAAGACAAAACTTATATTGTGTAAATTCTTTTTTTCCTCATATATTATATAATCCCTAGACATTTGTTTTTCTTATTGAATACAGTCAAGATGAAGCTAGGTAAGATTTGGATAATACTTTCCATGAGAAGTAAGATGTGTTTAAAGGTTCCAAGAGTTCTTAAAATTTTTGAAATCTGTGGGTTAAGGCTTTGAGTGACCATGTCATTGATTGTTCAAACTAAGACACGTTTGAAAGTGAGAAAGAAGGTTAATTATACAGGGTCAATAGCCAGAATATATTATTGCACTTCATGTATGAAAAAAGAGAGTGACTCACAAAGTACATGTTAACATACTCATTTGAAAAAAAAAAAAGACAAAATACTAATAGGAAACTTTTGGAATGTTCACCCTCAAAGAAGCAGTTGTGCTGTGACCTGTAAAAGGCTGGAAAACGAAAGGTGTGTGAGTCCTTGTGTGTAAGCCTGTCCCACTGCAAAGAGGTTATGGTTTAGAAAATAATTTTAACTGTAGCTCTCTAAAATGCCCTAGATGTTTCCATGTTGTTATGGGAGATAAGAGTACATCTTAGAAGATTTAAACTGGAACATATATTGCACGTTCTCATTTTATATATGAAATTGTGAGTGAAGTATAAATAAACTCGGCCAAAGTCATGTTAGTGTTGGAACCAAGGTTCTGATTACAGGTCTCTTTCAGCTTCATCATGATGTATCACAGAGGTTGTCAGAAGCAAAAGAAAGGCAGATTAAAGGAGGGACTTCATAACTTACACAAAATCATGTTATTGATGGTGGGGACAGAAAAGTTATAAAAAGTGAGGGTTAGACCAAGCTATGCTCCTATTTTTCAGATTTTTTTAGACAGCAAGTAACAGAGTAGTTCAAAAAGAGAGAATCAAGTAAATTACTAGTTGACTCCAACTTGAACAGAGAGCATGAAGAAGCAGGATGGAATGCCAACAGTCCTGTGGGAGCTATTGTGCTTCGTGTATAGAAAACACTTCATTCCCGTAAGTTCTTATGAGGTACATATTATTTATGCTAGTTTACTTCTATATTTATATTTTAGATATATGACTATATTCTCTTCTATTTAAGGACATGAATTCCTCAGATAAAATAGATTTACATAGCTGATTTAAATCACCAATTAGGATTCTGCAAGCATCATTTCCAATTTCTCTAAAGTCCCCTAAAGTGGTACAACTCAAGCTCCTCAAATTTTGGAAGGTGATGGGAATATTATTCTATGATAAATAGAGCATGTGAAACCATCTACTTTTATATATCTACAAAGTCACCTTTTCTTGCTATAAGATTATTTGACCACAATTTCAACTTGGAGATTTTATTATTAGTTATGTTTAACCAATGCCAACTGTGCAATACTCACAGGACTTAACGATTTAGATAAAAGTGGAAAATAATATTGTATGCATTTAAATATGGAATAATAATAAATGAATCACCTGCAGACAAATCTGCAGAAACAAGTCTATTTGTCTCTTTTTCTGGCTAGAAATATACATACATGTCAGCTTTATACCTACATAATCTTGATAAATATTTATCCCCTTTATGAAAAAAGATGAAGAAAAAAACATTTTACATGCTAAAAAGTGTTACAATGTCTTTTTGCTTCTGCATTTCCTGATATTATCTATGTTGGAAAAGATCCTGAGTACATAGATTTATGATAATGTTAAAAAGTAAGAGTATACTAAGGTGTTCTATTAAAAGTATCTGAATTTGTTGATGTTTATGTTTTAGGAAAAACAGACAAACAAAAAAACTGAACAAAGAACGAATAGGAAAAATTAGACATCCAACATGGACTTTGCTTCCTCTTCTCCCTTCACCAAATTTCCAATCTATAATGATGCTTTATAACAGAATTAACTGGGAGTTATTTATGCTCACCACTCATTGAGCTACACAATTGTCCTGGTTTCTTTGGGAGCTGTCTCTCCTAAGGTAGCAGGGTAAGCACAAAGAAACAGTGTGTAGGCTAAAAAAAAGTAATTTATTTAATGTGGTCCAGGAAAATAAAATCTCTGAAAATAGGCACTCAAGGAGTTTAGAATATTGCCAGTGTCTACCTTCTCCAGTTAATCAGACAACTACAATTTTCAAGAGATTGAGATTAAAATGTTAATCTCATTTTAAATGTTCTTAAGCCAGGACTCATTAATTTTTCTAGTTGGCTATATTGCTAAGCATTATATTATGATGAATAAGAGTAATATGGCAAACACATGAGCATTCACAAATGCTTGTGAGCTTTGTTTTTCTCCCCGCTTGAAGGTAATTGCTTTGGGAACAGAAAATATTTCCATGATTCTGGTTTTACTCAAACCATTTTTGATACTGATGGCAGCAACCACTCCAGATGGCCTTCGACTGCCATCACACTGGCTGCAGCAGGGAGGTGTGACCTGGCCTCCCACTCCATGGAACAGGCAGAAGCAACACCCTCCTGGGTGGGACTGTAGCAGCCCAAGTTGTACTGTAGATCCCGGTCTGCCTGTGCTCTTCAGAGGCTACAAGAGGGCAGGAGCCATGCCTTCCCAGGCACAACTGTAGCCGCCCAAATCGCAGCTGCAGACTCAGACATCCCTACACTCTTAGGGGCCTGGGAAGGCCTTCCTGCCCTTTCAGGCTCAGAAGTTCCTGCTCATATTGCCTGGCTTCTCCCTGCTCTTGGCACCTGCTCCAACCTTGGAGCAAAGTTGGGGCTGAGCCTGGGCACCATGAATGGGCACCGTGACTGGAACTCCCTTGAAGGCCTGAAGGCTGGGGGCCAGGCTGCAAGTCCTACAGACTGGAGTGGGAATACGTGGTGCCTTTTCCGGGCCCATTCTTAGTCACTCATGAATGAATAGGCACACACTTCCTCTCCTCTGAGGCTCATAAAAGCCCCAGGATCAGCCAGAGCTAAGCAAAAGATGGTCAGTAGCAGAGACAAGTTATGCTCTCTTGTGAGAGCTTCAGAGACCTTCAGAGATGTTGGGACTACCATCTGTCTGCAGAGAGGAGCAACCCATTCCAGGGCATCTTCTCTGCTAAGAGCAGCAAACGTCAGCATGACTGATGTCTGAGCAGAGAGTAGCTATCCTCTCCAGGGCCTCCTCTCTGCTGAGAGCTGAACACTCTATGGGTTGACCTGCCTACAGGGAAAAACTACCCACTGCAGGTCTCTTCTGAACTGTTCTAACACTCAATAAAGCTACTCTTGTCTTGCTCAGTCTCTACTTGTCTGTGGACCTCATTATTCCTGGACACAAAACAAGAACTGCAGCAAAGGCATCACTGACCATAGAGGTTTCTGGCCAGAAAATTGACAACCTAAATATCCCACAACATTTCGGGGGCATTCATCTGGGATCTGTGGAAGGGTGAGTAAAAGCAGATCTGCTTTCTGTTCTGTCTTTTGTTTTTTGGAGTCTCTAAACTCCACAGTAGTCAAAACAAAAGAAAAATACCTGGCCTCTGTCAGTCAGTTAAAAATGACTAACACAGCTGCTGGAATTAAGACATGGAGAATAGGCTTGCTGGGGAGAACACTGTCAATCTCCCATCACCCTGGTGTTGGCAGTGTTTGCTTTCTTCTAACCCAGTTTCCCTTCACAGAGGTCTAGCCATTGCGTGGGACTAGAAAGAGGTCTTGGGGCAACTGAGGGTATCTGGCTGAGGCTACACCTCAGAGTTATCCAAAAGCCCTTTCACTAACTCCAGTCCCTGACTGTCCATTAGGGTGTCAGTCCTGGGACCACCAGTCTTTCCTATCATTTTTTGTTTCTTTCTTTTGTGGCTATCATCGTTCCTGTCTCTTCTTTATATACAACGTTAAATGGTAAAGATGTTGTAAACCACAGGAACTTTACTGGGTAGAATGAGAATTTGGTTTAGTCATCAGGAGTTTAAATGAGAACAATGTAGTATCTGTCTATTCTTAGAAGTATGTAGGATATAACAATTGAGAGTGTTTTTTTCCCTGTTGAAGGAACCCACATGCATGGGGCAAGAGGCTTTTTTCTCCAGGCATTTTCCCCTACCATGGACTTAAGTTGTACTATTGGGAGGCAACTTGTTAGTCCAGGGCTCCAATTCCCATGACTCCCTTTCTCTTCCTTGGTTGAGGAGGACTTGGTTCCACAGTTGAACAGGGAAGCAACAGAGAGGCTGCCCTGCTGTTTGCTGGCTGTAATTTGGCAAGGGCTGCCTGGAACTAATTTAATGGGTCCCAGGTGGGCTTAAGGAACCTTTTCTCCCAAGTTTTGGTTTAAGGCCCTAGAAAGGCAAACTAAATCTGAGCAACCCAGAGGCAGAAAGTAGCAGAACTCTAGGGGCACATCGTAGGTAAGCATGATTAATTCCTCCCATCTAGGATTTCCCACGTCATGGATGGAAGTCATGCTCGCGTCCATGGCATAGATAAGGTCTAGGGAACTCAAAGGTTACTGACAGCAGGAGGCTTAGACGCCACACAGGTAGTTGCAAATATTCTACACCTCCCTGCTTCATAGGTGAAGGTCAAACTTGCGCCCCTGGTCAGCACTTGCACAGGTCACTGGAACTCAGAAAATATAAGGTCAAAAAAAAAAAAAGAAAAGGGACATTTGTTTTTTCTCCCTCATTGTTCATTGGAAAGAGAAAAAAAAAAGGTACAATTTTTCCCTCTTTCTAGATGGGCAGCCAACCATCTTCAGCCTGCACTCCTCTCAAGTGCTTCCTGAATCACTGGGACCCCTTTGACCCTCAGAATCTGGAGAGAGAAAAAAAAAAAAACCTTTTCCTCCTCTGTCCTCTACCAGATGGGTAACCAATCATCTTCAGCCTACACTCCTCTAGAGTGTGTCCTGAATCCCTGGGACTACCTTGACCCTCAGAATCTAGAGAAAAAGTGCCTCATAGTCCTTTGCACAAAGGTGTACCCGAATTATGTTTGCAGAGAGAAGAAGGTTTGTCTCAAAAAGGAAGCATTAATTTCAATACCATCCTGCAGCTGAACCATTTCTGTAAACATGATGGGGAATGTTCCACAGTCCCATGTGTGAAGGCTTTCTTTGCCTTGCCGGATAGTCCAGACCTTTGCTGACATTGTAGGATCAATTCAGCCTGCCTGGTGGTCTTCTCAGGAGAGGCTGCGAGTGGCAATCCCAGGGAGCTATGGAAGCAAACCCCAGAAGTATCTGCAGTGGGAAAATAAACTCCTTATTCTCCTCCCTATCCAGATTCTCTTTTAAGCTTGCCCTATCCTGGAAATCTTCATTTTAGGGGGAAGGGGATGAGAAATATCCAATTTGAAGAATAGCAGTACCACTGGAGGACCCTAAATGAGACCTCAATGTTGAACTAGAATGGAGGAGGAAACACTTTCAGGTTCGCCTACTGGAGGGTTTAGGAAGGACTAGGACTAAACCTCTCAATTACCACAAGGTATCCATGATAAACCAGGGATTAGATGAGAATCCCACTGGCTTCCTGGAAAGGATAAGAGGGGCCTTGGAAAGAAAATACAAGAAAAAGACAGAGGCTGTAATAGCCACCTTTCAGGTTCACAGACCTCAGAGTCCCCAAGATGGACCTGCTAACTGCTACAAATGTGGCAAGACAGTGCACTTTAGAAAGGACTTTCCAGACAGCAGGAGGAAGCTATCTTAACCCTGTCCAATTTGCAATGGTGACCACTGGAGGGCAGACTGTCCCCAGAGACACAGGTCATCAGGGCTATAGCTAGTCTCCCAAATGGCCCAGCAGGACTGATTGGTCCCAGGGATCCTCTTCCCAGCTCTGGTGTTCCAGATCACCATTACCAGCTGGGAGTTCTGGGTGATTCTGGAAGTCAAAGGGAGGAAGGTGGACCTTCTCCTGAACACTGGAGTGAACCTTTCAGCTATCCTCTCCAATCCAGGCCCGCTTTCCTCTCTTAGCATGGCTGTGAGAGGTGTTTCACGAAAACTTTAAACCCAACATTTCCCCCAAACTCTTAATTATAGTTGGGAAGACCTCTTGTTAACGCATGCCTTTTTAACTATGCCTGAAAGCCCAACTCCTCTGCTAAGCAGGAATGTTTTTGCTCATATGGGAACCATCATCTTGATGGATCCTGGGCAGACACTTTATCTTCCCCTAGTGGAGGTCAATATTAACCAAGAAGCAACTCAAGGGAAAATTGGCCTAGGCACAAAATTCACACGGTCTGAATCTATCTTAAGCATCCTATTTCCTTTCCTAACCAGAAACAATATTCCCTAAAACCAGAAGTCAAGAAAAGATTAGAAGTGATCAATGCTAACTTAAGGATGCAGGGTCTTCTCAAACCCTGTAACAACCCTTGTAATACCCCAATATTGTCCAAAACCTCTGCCTCATTAATGAGGCTGTGGTTTCAATTCATCCAGTGGTTGCCAATGCTTATAACCTGCTAATTCAAATACCTGAGGGAACTAAATAGTTAAAAGTCCAGGACCTAAAGGATGCTTTTTTCTGCATATCATTACATCCCAACTCCCAGTATTTGTTTGCATTCAAGAATCCCTTCAATCAGGCCACCCAGTTAACCTGGACAGTGTTAACACAGGGGTTCTGAGACAGTTCCACCTGTTTGTACAAGCATTGTCAAAAGATCTCAGTTCCTTTTTCCTCGGGTTAAAGTTTTACAATATGTAGATGATATTCTCCTTTGTGTCCCGAATGAGGAAATCTCTCAGGAGGGCAATAAGGCTCTTCTTTATTTTCTGACTAACAGAGTACATAAGTCCTCAAAATCTAAGCCTCATCTCTGTCAGACTTCAGTGAAGTACCTAGGTCTAGTCTTGTCAAAGGGGAAGTAACTAGGTCTAGTTTTGTGAAGGCACTAAGCAAAGAAAAGATCAAACCCATCTCCTTCATTCTCCTCCCTAAAACTCTCAAGCAACTGAGGGGATTCTTAAGGCATTACAAAATTCTGCAGGCTATGGATACCTGGTGATTTGGTTTCGCTGTGTTTCCACCCAAATCTCATCTTGAATTTCCACATGTGAGAGGGAACAGGTGAGAGGTAATTGAATCATTGGGACAGGTCTTTCCTGTGCTGTTCTCATGATAGTGAGTAGTCTCTTGCTATCTGATGGTTATTATAAGGGGGAGTTTTCCTGCACAAGCTTTTTTCCCTTGTCTGCTGCCATGTGAGTTGTGCCTTTCACCTTCCGCCATGATTGTGAGACCTCCCAGCCATGGGGAAGTGTAAGTCCAATAAACCTCTTTTTTTCATAAATTGCCCAGTCTCAGGTATGACTTTATCAGTAGCATGAAAATGGACTAGTACAGTCAATTGGTTCCAGTAGAGTGGGGTGCTGCTGAAAAGATACCTGCAAATGCGGAAGCAACTTTGGAACTGGATAACAGGCAGAGGTTGGAACAGTTTGGAGTGCTTAGAAGACAGGAAAATGTGGAAAGTTTGGAACTTCCTAGAGACTTGTTGAATGGTTTTGAGCAAAAGCCTGAGAGCAATATGGACAATAAGGTCTAGGCTGAGATGATCTCAAATGGAGATTATGAATTTGTTGGGAACTGGAGCAATGATGGCTCTCGTTATGTTTTAGCAAAGAGACTGCCAGCGATTTGCCCCTGCTCCAGAGAACATTGATTTAAAACATCTGGCTGAAGAAATTTCTACAGCAAAGGATTCAATAGGTGACTTGGATGCTGTTAAAGACATTCAGTTTTATGCAGGAAGCAGAGCATAAAGTTTTTTAAAAATTGCAGTGTGATAATGTGATATAAAAGAAAATCCCATTTTCTGAGGAGAAATTCAAGCTGGTTGCAGAAATTTGGATAAGTGACAAAGAGCTGAATGTTAATTATCAAGACAGTGGAGAAAATGTCTCCAGGTCATGTCAGAGGGCTTCACAGCAGCCCATCCCATCACAGGCTCGGAGGCCTAGGAGAAAATAATTTTGTGGGCCGGGCCCAAGGTCCTTGTGCTGTGTGCAGTCTAGGGACTTGGTGCCCTGCATCGCAGACACTCAAGATATGACTAAAAGGGGCCAAGGTACAGCTCAGGTTGTTGCTTCACAGGGTGGAAGCCCCAAGCCTTGGCAACTTCCACATAGTGTTCAGCCTGCAGGTGTGCAGAAGTCAAGAACTGAGGTTTGGGAACCTATATTTCAGAGTATGTATGGAAATGCTTGGATGCCCAGGCAAAACTTGGCTGCAGAGGTGGGGCCCTCATGGAGAACCTCTTCTAGGGCAGTACAGAAGGGAAATGTGGAGTCAGAGACCCCACACAGAGCCCCTACTAGGGCACCGCCTAGTGGAGCTATGAAAAGAGGGCCACCATCCTCCAGACCCCAGAATGTTAGATCCACTGACAGCTTGCACTGTGCTACTGGAAAAGCCACAGACACTCAATGCCAGCTAGGGAAAGCAGCCAGGAGGGGGGCTATATCCTGCAAAGCCACAGGCAGAGCTGCCCAAGACCATGGCAACCCACTTCTTACATCACCATGACCTGGATCTGAGACATTGAGTCAAAGGAGATCATTTTGGAGCTTAAATATTTGACTGCCCCACTGGATTTTGGACTTGCATGAGGCCTGCAACCCCTTCATTTTGGCCAATGTCTTCCATTTGGAATGGCTGTATTTACCTAATGCCTGCACCCCCATTGTATCTAGGAAGCAACTAACTTGCTTTTGATTTTACAGCCCCAAAGGTGGAAGGGACTTGCCTTGTCTGATGAGACTTTGGACTGTGGACTTTTGAATTAATGGTGAAATGAGTGAAGACTTTGGGGGACTGTTTGAAAGCCATGATTGGTTTTGAAATGTGAGGACATGAGATTTGAGAGGGGCCAGGGATGGAAAGATATTGTTTGGCTATGTCCCCACCCAAATCTCATCTTGACTTGCCACATGTTGTGGGAGGGGCCAGGTGGGAGGTAATTGAATCATGGGAGCAGGTCTTTCCTGTGCTGTTCTCATGACAGTAAGTCTCATGAGATCTGATGGTTATTAGAAGGGGGAATTTTCCTACACAAACTCTTCTCTTGTCTGCCACCATGGGAGATGTGCCTTTCACCTTCTGCCATAATTGTAAGGCCACCCCAGCCACATGGAACTGTAAGTCCAATAAACCTCTTTCTTTTGTAAATTGCCCAGTCTCAGGTATGTCTTTATCAGCAGCGTGAAAATGGACTAATACACCTGGGTATGGTGAAATCGCTCATCCCTTGTATCACTTAATAATGGAGACGCAGACAGCTAAGACTCACTCTGTAACTTGGGAAACAGAGGCTAAAAGGGCCTTTTACCTTTTAAAACAAGCCTTGCTTGTGGCACCTGCTCTTAGTCATTTCACTGGGGGAGATGTTCAATCTTCATGTTTCAAAAAGGGGAATGGCCCTGGGAGTTCTAACCCAGGCCTGAGGTCCAGCCCAGCATCCTACGGCTACCTAAGTAAGGAGATTTATTTAGTAGATAAAGAATGATTACCTGCCTCTGGGCAGTTGCATGGGTACCTTTGCTGGTACCAGAGGCTACTAAGTTAACCAAGGGGAATAACATAACTGTTTATACCCCATATAATGTAATAGGTCTTCTGTCTTTTAAGGGGTCTCTGGGTAACAGGCAACCACCTCCTTAAATATCAAGCTCTGGTATTAGGCGTATTTGCATTCCAGTTAAGAACCTGTCACTCCCTAAACCCAGCCACCTTCCTTCAACAGGAAGCTGGGGAGCTTGAAAATGACTGCAACCAGATAGTAGTGCAAACCTATGCGACCAGAGAGGACCTCATAGAAACCCCCTTGGAGAACCCAGACTGGATTATCTTTATGGACTGAAGTTCCTTTGCAGAGCATGAGATCCATGAGGCAGGCTATGCAAGAGTCACCCTGAATGATGTTATTGAGAGCATGCATCTCTCCTGAGATACAAGTGCTCAACTAGCAAAGCTGTACTTAAGCAAGGGGAAAACAGTTCACATTTGCACTGATGCTAACTATGGTTTCCTAGCTCTCCATGCCCATGCCACTGTCGGGAAAGAGAGAATCTCCTCACAGACAGTGGGTCTCCCATTAAATACCATCAGGAAATCAACAGACTATAATCCTCAGTCTTCTGTTCATAGAAAGTGGCAGTAATACATTGTAAAGGCCACCAAAAGGGGACAGATAAAATAGCTTAGGGAAATAAGTTGGTAGGCCAGCAGCTAAGTCAGCAGGAAGAGGGCCAAGATTTTTAATCCACTTGAGGCCTCTCTGATCTGAGAAGGCTCCATAAAAGAAAACCTCAGCATTCCTCTACAGAGGTAGAATGGGGTACCTCTCAGGCATGCACCCCTCAGTCCTTAGTTTGGCTGCAATCAGAGGATGGTAAGATCTATCTACCAGCTTCCAGTCAATGGAAAGTTTTAAAAATCCTCCACCTGGCCTTCACCTAGGTAAGGATAAAACTTATCAAGTGGCTCAAAGGTTATTCTCGGGTAAAAATGCCCTAAAAATGTCAAATAGGTCATTAATGCTTGTGAGACTTGCCTTAAAAATAATTCCCTCAGTTGACAGCTTCTCCCCGCTGGGAATCCAAAGAATTGGAGACTGCCGGAGGGAGAGTGGCAGATGAATTTTACCCATACGCCAAAGACAAGGGGCATCCAGTACCTCATACTACGGGGAGATACCTTCACTAACGTGATAGGAGCATTTCTCTGTCGAACAGAGAAAGCCTCTGAGGTGATAAAAGTACTAATTAATGAAATAATTCCTCCCTTTGAACTTCCTAAGTACCTTCAGAGTGGTAATGGCTTCTCGTGCCTTTGAGACATCCCTCATTCAGGGTGTCTCAAAGGCACTAGGCATACAATACCATCTTTATTGTGCCTGGAGACCACAATCCTTGGGGAAGGTAGAAAAGACTAATTGTGTTATCAAAAGGGACTCCAGAAAACTGGCTCAAGAGACTCATCTCTCCTGGATTACTCTTCTCCCCGTAGCCCTACTATGTGTTAGACACACCTGTTTGAAGCTGGGTTTAAGTCCCTCAGAAATGATGTATGGACTGCATTTTCTTACTAATAATTTGCTACTAGAATAAGAAACCTCCGATTTAATTAAACAACCTTTTTGGCCTGTTTCCAACATGAACTGAAACAACTACCAGCGGCCCAATCCCATGAACTAAGGCCATCTCTATTCAATCCAGAGGACTCAGTACTGGTAAAGTCTCTTCCAATCCCTTTCTCCCTCACTAGGCCTGCAATGGCAGACACCTTACACTGCACTTCTTTCTACTCCTGTGGCAATAAAGGTCACTGGATAGATTCTTGGATTTATTATACTCAAGTTAAGGCCTAGGAAACTGATGAAATTGGCTCTGTTGACCCAGGAGAGCACCTGAAGCACCAGAGTAAAGAAGTCAGGAACCTCACGATAAAAATCATGAAAGATAAATGCTAATAATTAACCCTCCTGGAATATTCTATACTTACTATGCTCACTTTTGCTCTGTTCCTCACCATAAGGGGTCAGGGACCCCTTCCCAAGGGATTATTCACTCCCCTAAACAGTTATTTCTCTTTTATAGTTTAACTGTCCCCATACAAGATTAAATATTTTCCACCAGGATGAAACAGCTCTAGCCCATCACATACTAAACCTCCTTGTAAAATTTGTTTCTTCTTGTTTAGAAGCTATCAAACTTTCGCAACTGGAGCCTCGGAAGATTGACTCTCTTTTTACCAGGGACCCCTAGATAAGCCCTTAGATATCTGACTGCCGTTTTCCCCAAAACAATGCCCCTGTCAGCATGAAGCAGTTAAGAGCAGTTGTCATCCCAATCCTAATGGCAGTTAGATGTACCTCTTCAGAGGGAGGGTTTGATGGCAGTGGCTGCTCCAGATAGTCTGCCACTACCATCATGCCAGCTGCAGAAGGGAGGCATGGCCAGGCCTCCTGCTCCCTGGAGTAGGCAGGAGCCCCACCCCACTGGGTAGGACTGAAGATGCCGAAGTTGTGGCTGCAGATCCAAGCCTCCCTGTGCTCTTGGGGGTCTGGAAGCAGGCAGGAACCCTGCTCCCCCGCGTGCAGCTGCCACCACCCCAGCCATGGCTGCAGACCTAGGCCTCCTGCTCCACAGAGCAGGCAGGAGTACTGCCACTCCCTGGGCGCAGCTGCAGCCACCCAAACCGTGGCTTTCCTTGTGCCCTTGTAGGCTTGAAAGTGCCTGCTTCCACTGCCTAGTTTCTCTCTGCTGTTGGCACCTGCTCCAATCTTGGAGCAAAGTCACGGCTGAGCCCAGGCACCACGGGGAGGCAGTGCAGTTTCTGAGAGGAAGGGTGCAGGTCCCCAGTGAGGTTCCACCTTCAGGCCATGGAGGGCCTGAAGGCTAGGAACTGAGCGGCCAGTCCTATGGACTGAAGTGGGAACTTGCGGTGCCTTTTCTGGGCTTCCCCATGGCTGCTCATGGAACAATAGGTGCACACTTCCTCTTGTCCAAGGCCCATAAAAACCCCAGGCTCAGCCAGAGCTGAGCAGACAATGGGAAGACCAACTGCAGAGAGAAGCTACCTTCTCCACTGAGAGCTTCAGAGACTGCAGACACATCAGGACTACCAGCTGCAGAAAGGATCAGCCCACTCCAGGGCCTCATCTCTGCTGAAAGCTGAGCATTCAATGGGACAACCTGATGACAGAGAGGAGGTATCCACTGTGGGTCTCCTCTGAGTGGTTCTGACACTCAGTAAAGCTCCTCTTCATCTTGCTCACCCTCCACTTGTCTGTGTATTTCATTCTTTCTTGATGCAGGACAAGAACTCAGGCAAAAATGCCACTGGCCACAGAGGTTTCTGGCCAGAAACTTGACACCTTAAAGAGTCTCCTTCTTCAGACCTGAACTTCAAAGGGAGACATTTCAGTTTTCTTTCTTTCCCCAAATATTTGACACCAGTTAACATTAGCCCCCCCCTCCCCCCCCGGATGATTATTAGCTACTGGCAACCATTCTTATAGTTAAACACTAAGGCTCATTCCTAGTCTAACCACCACAGTCAGTGTACTCAGGAAACCAATAGGAAGTAAAGATCAGGACTCAATATACTGTCTAGAGTCCGAAGCAACAGTCATTGACAATCTCATTCTAACAGTGCACCCAATTTATATAGTTGGTTTCTTAATTCTAACATGGAAATCCTAGTAGTCTATCTTAGTTTGAGACGGTTTCTTAATTCTAACGTGGAAATCCTAGTAGTCTATCTTAGTTTGAGATGCTATAACAAAATACCACAGAGTGGGTGGCTTATAGGCAACACAAATTTATTTCTTACAGTTCTGGAGGCTGGAAGTGTGAGATAAGGGTGCCAGAATGGTTGAGTTCTGGCCAGGGCTCTATTCTGGGATGCAGACAGCTGACTTTTTTGTGTCATCACAGAGGAAAGAGTGTAAGAAAACTCTCTGAAGTCTTTTATATAGAACCCTAATCCCATTCATTAGGCCTCCACTCTTGTGACCTAATTATCTCCTAGAGATCACACATTCCAAACCATCACATTGTGGGTTAGGATTTCCACATATACATTTCAGGAAACAGTGCAAATATTCAGTCCAAGTAAGGAATTAAAATGTAGAGATGCAGATGATTCTAATAGAGCCTAAGATTTTAATTGTAAGACTGAATGTGGTAGGCATGTACTTATCTCTCTCTTTACAAAGTAGTTTAGGAATATGTGTCAGAGGAATCTGAGAGGCTAGAGCAAATCCTAGTTCTTCCCCAAATGTCTCCACATTTTTGATGAGCAGGTTTAGGAGCTAGAACAAAAACTTATTAATAAAATAAATACAACTGGAAACAAAAAACAAAATGAAAATTACAAAGAGCACAAAGAAAACACCTATTCAAACATCTATGACTCAATTAAATTGGTTACTTTGTGCTATGGTCTGAATCTATGTGTTCCTCAAAAGATCATATGTTGAACCCTAATTGCAAATGTGGTAAATTTAGAGGTAGAGCCATTGGGAGGTTATAATGGGATTAGTGCATTTATAAAAAGAGACCTCAGAGAGTTTGCCTCTTTTATAACAGCACACATTCAATTATAACCTCCCAAATGTGAGGCTGCAGTGCGAAGGCACCACCTATGAAAGAGGTGAACAAGCCCTTATCAGACAAAATATCTGCTGAAGTCTTGGAATTCCCAGCCTTTAGAATGGTAAAAAGTAAACTTCTTTTGTCCATAAGCCACCCTGTTTATGATATTTTTGAGATAGCCGCCTGAATGGACTAAAACGCTTTGTTCTTGTTAATGTTATCTGACAGTCGCCATAAAAGAAATTCAATAATAATGATGAAAATCAGCCCCCTTAATGGAGTAGGTACCATGTTGAATAAGATCTTTGGCACTTTTCCATGCATTATATTATTCAGTTATGAAAATGATAGTTACAATAAGTGAATGGCTTTTTTTTACCTTAGAAAGTTAAGCCATACCTGTAGTTCATTTAGTGGACTCTATCAGACACATTAACTAAATTTGTTGATCTTCTTGATTGTCTTTGATTTCTAAACCCATTTTAAAGATGCATTCACTTTGTAAAATACAAACTTTCCAAAGCCATACTATTTTTGCTATAGTCTTTAATGCACATGAAGACATTACAAGTTTATATTACTGCCATTTATATGCATATATAAATACCCATATATACAGAGGTAATATTGGGATATCACAGATCATGGTTCTCTTTCATTGTCTACATAAAAAGGCCTTCAGTTACCTTTAACAGTTTTTATACATTTAGTTTCATTTTGAAGCAATTTGGCTCAAAAATACTTCTTAATTTATTTGTAATTTTTATTTATTTGGGGTTGGTTTTTAGTCAACATAGCGTTGCTAAAATGTTGGTTATTTATAAGTGTTTTAAAAATGTTTTCCATGAAGAAAGAGCTGTCTGCTTATTAATAAACCTATACAACCTTTTCATGTATTTTATATGTTTTATTCTGAAGCTCAATATTTTAAGTTCAGAATACTTACTGCATATATAAATGCCTAAATAAGTTGTTTTCAAAAATTACTTCTAAAATTGTTTGTTCTGCAAACCAAGACACTGCACTGAGTATTAAATAAAACAATTTGTTTTAGCTTTTCTGTTCAGCATTTTTCTTAAGTTAAACATATTAGATATGGTTTCCCAAGAAAATTACTAACTTTGATTCTTTGGGATTAATTATTTATTCTAGAATGGGTTTTTCAGTCGACCTGTATATAGCAAGGTCATCAAAGAAAAATAAGGATGGACACAACATTTTCCTTTCTCCAGTCCTCAGAGAATCCTTGTCCTGCATGATTTCCTCAAGATAATGGCAAATGGTTCATCAATGACATCTGACATTTTCTTAATTACCCTCAGGGCACATGACATGAAAATGTTCTGATCTGAATTCCTCCAATTTTTCCAGGAAATATGTTCTTATTTCAGCCTCATTCTCATTCCATGCTCCAGGTAACAGGTTTCTTCCAACATCGAAAGTTTTATTGCTGGCTATTATGAGTGTGTCTCCTTACCTGTCAATGTAAGGAAACTTTATCTAATTCTCCTTTTATGTTGCCTAATATATTTACATAGTTTTGTAAAGGGAAGTAATTTCTATGGACTATGTTAAGGACATCTTCTATCATCTATTTCTGGCCTTCGCATACCTAGCCCTACATAAGTGTAGGATTTATTAGACATTTCAGCTTTTTTACCTGACCTTGCATTCTCTGTGTTTTATACTTAGTTTTCTTAGTCAATGATTAACTATTGAGTTTGAAGGCATATTTTCACATTTAATTTAGTGATACGATGGTATTTATCATCAGAATACATTTTCAGTAAATTGAATTCTAAAATACTTTTTATTATACTCAGACTACAAATCTGCCTGGGCAAAGGTTAATGTCAGAGTTTCATCAGAAACTTTCCCTTCATGGAAATGAAAGTTTTGCATTTGGAAACCAAAAGATATGGGTTTGATTATGTCTCTTTGTAATCTTGGAACAAATTTAATCACCCACTTATTTTGTTTCAGTGTGCACGAAACACGACTAAGAATCCCCGCCCTACCTACTCACAAAGGAAAGTGTATATGAAAGCACTTTGTAGACCACAAAGCTAAGGACAAGTGCAGTATGTTCTTTTTAAGACTACATTCTGTAAAGTACAAATAAGGAGAGGATACTTTCTGAGAAACTGAAATAAAACTATTGAGGTCATGTCTTCCAAATTTAAGAATGTCTGTAGCATTTACAGTTATATCCTCTGGAAACTCTATTGTGCACTTTATTTAGTCAGATGTTACAGGGTATAGGAAAGATCCTGCTTTTGTAGCTTGATACTATAAAAATGGATAATCCCTATGTCATTCCCTAAGGGAGTAGGAGGCAATGAAAAGCTCTTCCCACACAACTCTCTCCAGCTGAGTTGATACACACAACTTTCAGTTCAATGTCAAGCTCCCATTGAACTCTGTGTCAGTGGAACAGCTCCTCAAATTTCCTCATAACTTGCATTGCTCGTTTGCTGGCTGATGCTACAGTGTGGCCACTTGTATGCTCACTTCCTATTCCCAGGGCTAAAATTCTGGCACAAATATCAGAAAATCAAAACATGAAATGTTCACGTCTTTCTGGGAGGCTGTCTGTCTTTAGTACCTGACATTGGGCATTACATTTTATTAGGTCAGACAGTGCAGGAAACAAAGGGAAAAAAGTGTTTCATGATTTTTTTAGTATAGTGAATGAGCAGAAGAAATATTATGTTCTGGAATTGATAAATATAAATTTTAAACAAATTAATATTAATAATTAAAGTGGCTAAAATGAAGTCCTAAGTAAAACTATCACCATTTAGTTTTTATTTTGTTGTTCCAGTGTACAAAACAGTCTTTCCCTTTCCAAGATAATTGCTTGGCATTTAATTACTTTTGGCTAAGTACTAATTTTGGGCTTTGGACAATTTGCTCAACTTATTTAATACTCCATCTTCTAAGTTGTAAAGTAAGAATAGTAATACTCACCTGATACAAATTCTGCAAATAGGAATTGGGAAAAAATTCAGGAAATCATCTTTAATTGAATATAATAAATTATAACTGGTATATGTTTCATCCTCAGCAAGATCTGCAGAATCTTGCAGACAAAAATTGTAGATATTGGGCTGTTCCATCAAAAAACATAATATATAATCATGGTTCCCAAAACCACTTATATTATACAAGAACAGAATACATAGAAATATATTTACTAAGTGTTGTGGCTCAATTGCTATAACAAGATATTCATCGAAGTTAAGATCAATAAAAACTAGTAGAAATAAAAAGGGTTTCACATAGATTTTCTGGAAGGCATGAGAATGTATAGCTTCTAAGAATGCACAGGGCTGGACAGAAAAACTCACAGGTAAATACAGTAGCCTTCATGAATGCATAATTGCAAAATAACAAGTCAATATAGGGCAAGGACAATACTAACCTGATATTAAACAAAAAGAAATGTTTGGAACTAAATTTAAATTCTTTGCACAAGTAGAATGCAATCAGTTTGCAGAAACTTTCAAAAGTAGAGACATAAAAATTTAGTGGGATGGGAAATACAAAATACATAAACGCTTTTGAGCAATGAAATTAAATAAGAAATTTTTCAGACGTTTCCAACTTTTGTAAATGAAATAGTCTAGTAACAATGAGAGGAGAGATTAGATTTGGGAAGGCTAGCTATGGGTAGGTGGTACTTATTTATATTAGGGGTGGCAGTGTTATGTACGCAGGTACTAGTTGGGGAAAGAGAAAAAATGAAGACTAAACTCACAGGAAAACAATAAGATAGCCAAGACCAAGTATCAGCTCTTAGATTGAGAGAAACTGGAGCAAATCACATTGTTATTCTTCCCTGAGAATTCCTCTCACCCTATCATTTCAATACAAGCAATATCTAGTTCAAATCAACATTAGTTAACGACCATGAAAAAGAAAATTACTCACCAAAAAGAGAACCTGATACATAGGTACTGAAATGGAATTGTTTCTTTGTTATGGCAATGATGGCAGAGTTTCTGGGCTGGTATTAATTTTTTTCAGATATGATTTACCTGATATTTAGCTGCAGCTTGCAAAACTCTTATTGTCTGTCTCTCAGAGTAACTACACAGGATTCAGCAACATGGAGCCTTCAAAAGTTGGGGTCTGAGCTGATTTTGCAAAATTTCTCTCTGCTAGATACACTTCTAAAAGCGGTTGTCAAATCAAACAGGCTGCATTGGCTACAAGCTATTGAAAGCAAAAAGACAAACATAAAATAAATGGTTGACCTGGCTCAGTATTGTAGAGAAGGAAAGCTACTCATGTCAGTCATAGCACCACACAATTCTTCTGGGAACAGATAAAACATGTAAGAGGGGAGAAAGAAAAAACAATGCTCCCCCCCCCCACCTAAGAAACCTGAAAAAAGGTGTACAGACCAAAGAAAGAAAGAAAACCCAGTGGAAAACAAAAGGCAGGCACAGCACAATAGAAAAGGCCAGATTCATTTTTATATGGAAGAAAATTCAAGCATTTATTTCCCCTTCCTTTCAAGTTGATCACCTTAAGGCCATACCGGTTCACAGAAACAACTCTAAAAGCACAGCAGAGCCACAAGAGCATCTGATGAAGAAAGGAATCAATGAAGACAAGCTGGTTTAACTTTGAAGAATTATTAACCACGAGAAAAGTCAAAATGCTTCAGAAACAAGGAGATGTAAGTCAAAGAGGAGAGTGAGAAAGATTTATTTTTAAATCCAGTTGACATGCCAGTTTACCCAGTCAAGAACTAAGGTAATAGCTTAAAACATCTTGGGAACTTTTCTATGAAGTATGGTAAAACAAGAATAGAAAAGGCTTGCCAGCTCTGCAGGTATTCACATACTTAATGAATTCCTAATTACCCAAAGGCATCTTTTTCACTTTTTCTAATCGGGTGATCTTTGTTCGTTGCTGCTAAAAAATTTAATATCACTTTAAAAGTCATACTGAATCTATTATGGTTAAGATTTGAAAAAGTAATCCTTTCCAATGAGGGGCATCTGTATTTGCTTTCAATGATATATTTTATGCAACTGGACAACTGGCGTTTCTTAGAAAAGAACCTATAGCAAGTTTGATGTATTTAAAAAGAGTTTTGGAAACAATATCATCACAATACAAACCCACCAATATTATAAGTTTATATTGAGCTTATGTAAGAATGGCAGAAGTAGATTACATACACCTTTGATTTTATAAAATAAGAAAATGTAAGTACATTACATTTTAAAAATATATATATTACCTACTATTAAATGTAGTACCTTTGTGAAACATAAATAGCTAAGAAGATAGATTGATAGGCACCTGACTGTACTCACAAACACAGAAAAATATGTAAACTATAGTTCCTCTATATCTACAAAGTATTTTCTCCATCTCCTACACTTTCCTTGGAATCCATCACTTCTTCTAGAGTGATCAGGGATGCACATTATCCTAAAGTCATCTACTTCATATTGGTAGAACATTTGAGTGCTCATCCAGGTTTCCCTTGCCAGTCCAAGACATTGCTCCACCATACTCACATGCCATCCTGTCTCATCTGAATCTCATGTTCATATTTACCACTGCCTATCTCCACTCTCCTACTCAGAATCAACTGTTAACCTCCTATTCACCCCTCTTCAGTTCTGCAGACACATTTCCTGTACTCTTATCTATCTAATCAGTGTATCATCCTGGGTGATATTATTTTCCACATGGGTGGCCCACGCAGCACCACAGTCATCCACTTGAGTGGAATATTTTACCTCCTCCACACTTAAGCTATACTCTTCTCTGTCCACAAACTAAGGATTTGTCATTTCTCTCATACTATTATATCTCTAAAATGATAAACTTATTCATCCCACTCTAACTAAAATGTCACATTATTTTGGCTCCATTAACTCAGTGACTCCCTTTTCAACTTTCCATCTACCTAATAATCTTCTGCAGTCCCATGACAGCACTGCTATCTTATTAAATCATTTTTCACCTTTTTAGACTTCTGGCCCTACGATATCCTTATTGATTCTCAGCAGATGATTTGTGCTCTTAATTCAAGGACAGCAAAGAAGTAATTAAATGGAAAAATCTTCAGCTTTCTTCCTTCAAACTAAAATATTAATTTCCCCCCATCCTGTTGTTTTTTTCTTTTTTCCATGTTCTTTTGTTTGTTGAACTTCTACTCAAACTGTGGTCAGGTTTTAGCTTTTTTCATATTGACCCCATTGCTCTATCCAATATTGTTTTGGTTTCAAAACATCTTATATTTTCTCTTTCTTCCTATATATTTACTGACATATTACAATAACCTAACAAGTTAGCTAAACTATTCACTCTATCTGGCAGATCCCAGAATATTTATTTGAATTTATATGTGTATAGTGTCCACAGGGGACTTCAAAAAGTTCATAAAATGGAATTAAAATATGAAAATAGAAAACATAAACTATTTTTGTATTTTACTTTAAGTTCTGGGATACATGTGCAGAATGTGCAGGTTTGTTTCATAGGTACACATGGACCATGGTGGTTTGCTGTACCTATCAACTCATCATCTGGGTTTTAAGCCTTGCATGTATTAGGTATTGGTCCTAATGCTCTCCCTCCCCTTTCCCCCAAACCCCTGACAGGCCCCGGTGTGGGATGTTCTCCTCCCTGTGTCAATGTGTTCTCATTGTTCAACTCCCACTTATGAGCCAGAACATGTGTTGTTTGGTTTTCTGCTCCTGTGTTAGTTTGCTGAGGATAACGACATTTAGCTTCATCCATGTCCTTGCAAAGGACATGAACTCATTCTTTTATGGCTGCATAGTATTCTGTGGTGTATATGTGCCACACTTTCTTTATCCAGTCTGTCATTGATGGGTATTTGGGTTGGTTCCAAGTCTTTGCTATTGTAAATAGTGCTGTGATAAACATACGTGTGCATATGTTTTTATAGTAGGATGATTTATAATCCTTTGGGTATGTACCCAGTAATAGGATTGTTGGGTCAAATGGTATTTCTGGTTCTAGATCCTTGAGAAATTGACACACTGTCTTCCACAATGGTTGAACTAATTTACATTCCCACCAATAGTGTAAAAGTGTTCCTGTTTCTCCACAGCCTTGCCAGCATCTGTTGTTTCCTGACTTTTTAATAATTGCCTTTCTAACTGGTGTGAGATGACATCTCATTCTGGTTTTGATTTGCTTTTCTCTAATGACCAGTGATGATGAGTTTTTTTTTGTTTGTTGGCTGCATGAATGTCTTCTTTTGAGAAGTGTCTGTTCATATACTTCCCCAACTTTTTGATGAGGTTGTGTGTTTTTTCTTGTAAATTTGTTTAAGTTCCTTGTAGATTCTGGATATTAGACCTTTGTCAGATGAGTAGCTTTCAAATGATTTCTCCCATTCTGTAGGTTCCCTTTTCACTCTGATGATAGTTTCTTTCGCTGTGTAGAAGCTCTTTTATTTGATTAGATCCCATTTGTCAATTTTGGCTTTTGTTGCAATTGCTTTGGGGTTTTAGTCATGAAGTCTTTGACCATGCCTATGTCCTGAATGGTATTGCCTAGGTTTTCTTATAGGGTTTTTATGGTTTGGGGCTTTACGTTTCAGTCTTTAACACATCTTGAGTTAATGTTTGTATAAGGTTTAAGGAAGGAGTCCAGTTTCAGTTTTCTGTATAAGGCTAGCCAGTTTTCCCAGCATCATTTATTAAATAGGGAATTCTTTCCCCATTGCTTGTTTTTGTCAGGTTTGTCAAAGGTCAGATGGTTGTAGATGTGTGGTGGTATTTCTAGGGCCTCCGTTCCGCTCCATTGATCTAAATCTCTGTTTTGATACCAGTACCATGCTGTTTTGATTACTGTAGCCTTGTTGCATAGTTTGGAGTCAGGTGGCATGATGCCTCTAGCTTTGTTCTTTTTGCTTAGCATTGTCTTGGCTATGTGGGCTCTCTTTTGGTTCCATTTGAAATTTAAAGTAGTTTTTTCCAATTCTGTGAAGAAAGTCAATGGTAGCTTGATAGGAATAGCATTGAATCTATAAATTAGTGTGGGCAATATGGCCATTTTCACAATATTGATTCTTCCTATCCACGAGCATGGAATGTTTTTCCATTTGTTTGTGTCCTCTCTTATTTCCTTGAGCAGTGGTTTGTAGTTCTCCTTGAAGAAGTCCTATACATCCCTTGTAAGATGTATTTCTAGGTATTTTATTCTCTTTGTAGCAATTGTGAATGGGAGTTAATTCATGATTTGGCTCTCTGCTTGTCTATTGCTAGTGTACAGGAATGCTTGTGATTTTTGCACATTGATTTTGTATCCTGAGACTTTGCTGAAGTTGCTTATCAGATTAAGGAGTTTGGGGGCTGAAGAGATGGGGTTTTCTAAATATACAATAATGTAGTGTGCAAACAGAGACAATTTGACTTTCTCTCTTGCTATGTGAATATACTTTATTTCTTTCTCCTGCCTGATTACCCTTGCCAGAATTTCCAATACTGTGTTGAATAGGAGTGGTGAGAGAGGGCATCTTTGTCTTGTGCTGGTTTTCAAAAGGAACGTTTCCAGCTTTTGCCCATTCAGTGTGATATTGGCTATGGATTTGTCATAATAGCTCTTATAATTTTGAGATATGTTCCAACAATACTTAGTTTATTGAGAATTTTTAACATGAAGGGATGTCAAATTTTATCAAAGGCCTTTTCTGCATCTATTAAGATAACCATGTGTTTTTTGTCATTGGTCATGTTTATATGATGGATTGTATTTTTTTATTTGTGTATGTTGCACCAGCCTTGCATCCTAGGGATGAAGCCTACTCGATTGTGCTGGATAAGCTTTTTGATGTGCTGCTGAATTCGGTTTGCCAATATTTTATTGAGGATTTTCACATTGAGGTTCATCAGGGATATTGGCCTGAAATTTTCATTTTTTGTGGTGTCTCTGCCAGGTTTTGGTATCAGGATGATGTTGGCCTTATAAAATGAGTTAGGGAGGATTCCCTATTTTTCTATTGTTTGTAATAGTTTCAGAAGGAATGGTACCAGCTCCTCTTTGTGCCTCTTGTAGAATTCAGCTGTGTATCTGTATGGTCCTTGGCTTTTTTTCATTGGTAGGCTATTAATTACTGCCTCAGTTTCAGAACTTGTTATTGGTGTATTCAGGGATTTGACTTCTTTCTGGTTCACTTATGGGAAGTGTATGTATCCAGAATTTTGTTAATTTCTTCTAGATTTTCTAGTTTATTTGTGGAGAGGTGTTCATAGTACTTTCTGATGATAATTTGTATTTCTGTGAGGTCAGTGGTGATATCTCCTTTATCATTTTTATTGTGTCTATTTGATCTTCTATCTCTTATTCTTTATTCATCTAGCTAGTGGTCCATCTGTTTTGCTAATCTTATTTAAAAAAACAGCTCCTGGATTTCTTAAAATAATTTTCACCAACTTCTAGTCACTTTTGTAAGCAATCATACCAGCCATTTAGTCTATTCCTAAAGAACTGAGATTCCTGGAAATTTAACTATATTAATGCAGTTTTTGTTACATTACTAACAAACAAAGAATGCCATTTGAATACTTTTTCAAGCTTGGAAAACTAAAAGAAGTCAAAAGAAGCCAAATCAAGGCTACATAGTGGATGTCTAATGATTTCTCAACGCTACTCTTACAAAATTTCCCTTATTTGATGAGAGGAATGAGTAGGGGCATTGTCACGGGAAGAAGGACTCTGGTGAAGCTTTCCAAAGTGTCTTTTGCTAAAGCTTCGGTTAACTTTCTCAAAATATTCTCAACCAAAGTAAATGTTATTGTTTCTTGGTTCTCCAGAAAGTCAGCAAGCAAAAAGATTTTGAGCATCCCCCAAATTGTTGCCATGACCTTTGCTTTCGACCAGTCTGCTTTTACTTTGACTACATTATTTCATCTCTTGTAGCCATTGCTTTGATTGTGTTTTGTCCACAGGATCATACTGGTAAAGAAATGTTTCATCTCCTGTTACAATTATTTTAGTAATTTTTAAGCATTTTTACCTCACTTGCTTAAAATTTCCACTAAAAGCCATACTTTTATCTGCAACTGATCTGAGCACAATGGTTTGGAATCCATTGAGTAGAAAGTTTGCTCAACTTTAATTTCTCAGTGAGAATTAGGTATGTCAAACCAATTGAGATGTCTGTGGTGTTGGCTATTGTATTTTCTCTACCTTCTGTTACTTGTTTTTCCTCCTCAGCATGGTCATAAACAAGATTCATTTTTTTCCCTTGAAAGTTGACGTATATGGTCTAACTGCAGGCTTCATCTTTAACATCATTTCATCCCTACTTAAAACAAGTTAACCATTTATAAACTGCTGATTTATTTGGGGGCATTGTCTCCATAAAATTTTTGTAAAGCATCAGTGATTTTACCATTCTTCAACCTAAGCTTCATCATAAATTTGATGTTTGTTCATGCTTCAATTTTAGCAGAATTCATGTTGCTTTCATAAGATTCTTTTCAAAATGAGGTCTTATCCTTCTTAGTGCCCTAAATTACATGCTGTTCAGATATATTCTAACAAGTTAACAAGTTAATATGAGTCTATTTTTGTGTGAAAAAATTGAAATCCATGCATAGTTTCCTCAGAAATTTTCCATGAACATTTTGAAGACCCCTTATATATATATATGTATGTATATCTATATCACAACATGTATCTGTGTGTGTTTATATATGTATATTTAATTATATAGTTGTTCCCTTGTTAACATTCAAATAAATCATTTACACTTCATTCTAAGTGTAAATTAAGTCATACCACTTCTTAATAAAGACTTTAGCCAGCATAAAGTCGAAAAGAACATGTTTATACATTTTAGTAGAGTTTTTTGGTACAGTTTTAGATTTGTGTGTGTTTATAAATTTATATTTAACTATATAGTTGTTCCCTTGTTAACATTCAAATAAATCATTTACACTTCATTCTAAGTGTAAATTAAGTCATACCACTTCTTAATAAAGACTTTAGCCAGCATAAAGTCGAAAAGAACATGTTTATACATTTTAGTAGAGTTTTTTGGTACAGTTTTAGATTTATGGAAAAATTGACAAAATAGTAGAGTTCACATAAATGCAACATAGAAGTTATTACTAACATATTATTTTTATGTAGTGTATTTATTACAATTAATGAGCCAATAGTAATAAATTGTTATTAACTAAAGTTCATAGTTTATACAGATTTTCTTAGTTTTTACCTAATGTCCTGTTTCTGCCTCAGCATTCCATCCAGGCTACCACATTGAACTTAGTTAGGTTTAGTCATGTTTTCTTAGGTGCCTTTTGACTGGAACTATATATATATATATCTCTATCTTTTTTTCTTTGAGATGGAGTTTTGTTCTCGTTGCCCAGGCTGGAATGCAATGGCGTGATCTTGGCTCACTGCAACCTCTGCCTCCCGGGTTCAACCAATTCTCCTGCGTCAGCCTCCCGAGTAGCAGTGATTATAGGCATGCGCCACCATGCCCATATAATTTTGTATTTTTAGTAGAGACGGGGTTTCACCATGTTGGTCAGGCTGGTCTCGAACTACTGACCTCAGGTGATCCACCTACCTCAGCCTCCCAAGGTGCTGGGATTACAGGCATGAGCCACCATGCTTGGCCCACTAGAACAATTTCTTAGATTTTTCTTGTTTTTATGACCTGACCAACTTTATCACCTGACTGAGATAGTGTTTGTCAGGTTTTCTCACTATAAAGTTACTCCTCTGCTCTTTTTTTTTCACTCTTTGAAATAAATTAACTATGTAAAGCCCATAAATAAGAAGTGGAGAGTTAGGCTTCTTCTGTGAGGACATAGTATCTAATAAAGACACACTTCAGAGATATTATGGTTTCTGTTCTGGACTCCAAATTGAATATCGCAATAAAGTCACACAAATTTTTTGGTGAATATAAAATTTATGTTTCTCCTACATTGTATTATATTAACTGTATAATAGTATTACATCTAGAAAGATGTACATACCTTAATTTAAAAATTCTTTGTTGCTAATAAATGCTAATATAATCATCTGAGCCTTCAACAAGTCAAAATGTTTTTGCTGGTAGAGGGTTTTGCTTGAATGCTGATGGCTGCTGACTGCTCAGGTTGGAGGAGTGCTGAAGTTTAGGGTGGCTGTGGTATTTCTTAAATAAGATGATAACGAACTTTGTCACATTGATTGGCTCTTCCTTTCACAAAAGATTTCTCTGTAGCATGCAAAGCTGTTTAATAGCACTTATCCACAGAACTTCTTTCAAAATTGGAGTCAACTCTTGCAAACCCTGCTAAGTTTATGTAATATTCTAAACCCTTCATTGCCATTTCAACAGCATTTTCACCAGAAGTAGATTTTACCTCAAGAAACCAGTTTCTTTGCTGATCCATAAAAGACAATGTTTCATCTATTTAAGTTTTATCATGAGATTACACCAATTCAGTTACCTCTTCAGGTTCCACTACTACTTCTACTTCTACTTCTCTTGCTATTTCCATCACATCTGCAGTTACTTCTTTTACTGATGTCTTTAACTCCTCAAAGTCATCCAGGAGGGTTGGAATTAACTCATTCTACATTCCTGTTAATGTTAATAGTTTGACCTCCTCTTATAAATTGTGAATGTACCTAACGACATCTAGAATACTGAATCCTTTCCAGAAGGTGTTTTTCTGTTTGTTTTTTCTTTTCCTTTTTTTTTTTTTTTTGAGATGGAGTCTCGCTATGCTGTCCAGGCTGGAGTGCAATGGTGCCATCTCGGCTCACTGCAATCTCCACCTCCTGGGTTCAAGCAATTCTCCTGCCTCAGCTTCCCAAGTAGCTGGGATTACAGGCACCTGCCACCACACCTGCCACCACACCTAGCTAATTTTTTTTCTTTTTAATAGAGATGAGGTTTCACCATGCTGGCAAAGCTGGTCTCAAACTCCCGACCTCAGGTGATCTGCTCGCCTAGGCCTCCCAAAGTTCTGGGATTACAGGTGTAAGCCACTGTGCTTGGCCTGGTTTTCTGTTTACTTTGCCCAGAAATAACAACTTATGGCAGCTAAGCTTTAAAAAACGTATTTTTTAAATAAAAAAAATTAAAAATCAAAACTACCTCTTGATTCATGTGCTCAAGAATAGATGTTGCATTACCAGTCATGAAAACATTATTCTCCCGTACCTTTCCATCAGAGCTGTTGGGTGACAAGTTTCATTGTCAAGCGACAGTAACATTTTCAAAGAAAGTTTTCTCCTCTGAGCAGTGGGTCTCAATAGTGGGCCTAAAATATTCAGTCAATAATGCTGTAAACAGTTGTGCTGTTATCCAGGTTTGGTTGTTCCATTTCTAGAGCACATGCAGGGTAGATTTAGGATTATTCTTAAGGACCTTAAGATTTCAGAGATGGTGAGTGAGTCTTGGATTCAATTTAAAGTCATCAATTGCCTTAGTCCTTAATAAGTGAGTCAGCCTGTCTTTTGAAGCTTTGAAACCAGGCATAGATCTCTCCTCTCTGGCTATGAAAGTCCTAGTGATCATCTTCCAATAGAATTCTGTTTTGTCTACATTGATAATCCGTTATTTAGGGTAGGCATTTTCATCAATGATCTTACATAGATCTTCTGGATGGCTTGTTATGGCTTCTACATTGATACATGCTGCTCAGTCTTCCACTCTGACCTCACAGAAATAGCTTCTTTCCTTAAATCTCATGAGCCTACCTGTGCTAACTTCAAACTTTTCTTCTGCAGTTTTCTCATCTTTTTCAACATTTACAGAATTGAAGAGAGTTAGGGCTTTGTCCTGGATTAGGCTTTGGCTTAAGTAAATGTTATGGTTAGTTTGACCTTCTATCAAGATTACTAAAAGTTTTTCCATATTAGCAATAAGCCTGATTTGTTCTCTTGTCATTTGTGTGTTCACTGGAGTAACATTTTAAATTTCTTCAAGAACTTTTCTTTTGCATTTACAAGTTGATTAACTGTTGAAAAATGGCCTCTCTCTGGGCTTGACTCAGTTTTCTACAATGTCTTCCTCCTAAGCTTAATCATTTCTAGTTTTATATTTAAAGTGAGAGACCTACTATTCTTCTTTTACTTGAAAACTTAGAGACCATTATAAAATTGTTAATAGGCCTAATTTCTGTATTGTTGTGTCTCAGGAAATGAGGAGTCCTGAGCAGAGGGAGTGATATGGGGAAACAGCTGGTCAGTGGTGCAGTCAGAACACACACAACATTTATTGATTAGGTTTATTGTTTTATATTGGCACAGTTCCTGGATTCCCAAAACAGCTACATTAATAACACCAAAAGTTGCTAGCTGATCAAAGATCAACGTAACAGATAGAATAATAACAATGTTGAAATACTGTGAGAATAATAATAATGTTTGAAATATTACGAGAATTACCAGAAATGCAAAGTGAGCACATGTTTTTGGAATAATGGCACTTGCTCAACATGGAATTGACATAAATCTTTAATTTGTAAAAACTGTAACATCTGAAAAATGCAATAAAGTAAGGCAAAACAAAATCAGATATGCTGGTAAATTATTTGGGATTCTTAAGCATGAAGAGTTTGTCTTTCCTCTCTCATTAATTAATTAATTTATGTAACCTTTTATTTATATTATTAAGCCCCATAGATATTTATGTTTTCCTATAGTTTATAATACATTACTTCTCTATTTTATTGTTCAAATTGTTCCTTTTTTTTTTTTCTTAACTATCCGAAGCTCCTTTAGTTGCATCCTATGCCTCTTTGACATTCTCACATTATTGTGTGCCTGATGTCTTTTTTGTGGGGGAAGATTCCTTATGTTTTAGGCACTACAAAATGCTCCAGGCGCTTCTTGTATATTTCCTGCATAAATCTTAGAATCAGCCATTTCTCTAAAGACCCTGGTTCTTTTCATTTGAGAATGGAATTATAAATCAAGACTTAGGTTGTTGGTGTAGTCATTGCCACTGGATGTTTATTTCTTTTAGGCCCTTTCAGGTGAGAGGGTAAAAGAATTAAATGTGTCCACTCCAGCCTGTATATGTTCGCATATCTATAAATATTTCTATATGTAAACATCTGTATCTATATTAAGCTACATATGAATCATTGTCAATGTCTCCAACAATAATCCACGACTAGATGGATTATTGCCGCCTACTCCCTTTGCTTATGTGTGAATTTCCACTCTAATATTGAGAACCGTAGCTCCCACAATCTGCCACTCATTATTTACTTAAGTCTGCTATTCCGGTGTGCCTGAGTATCAGTATTAGAATTGTCAACCATCGTCCCTGTGGAAATCAACTGACCCTCTATAGTGTAGGGCTTACGTGCTGTTCCTGCTGTCTCTCTTCTGATCGACTCCATTTATTCCCAGATGAATGAGGTTCTGGCACAATCTTTTTCCCTATTGAGTAGGACTTTGTTACGGAAAATGCTCTCGGTGTATTTTTTTTTTTTTTTTTTGTTTGACAGAGTCTCAGTCTCTCAGGCTGCAGTGAGTGGCGCGATCTCGGCTCACTGCACGCTCCGCCCCCCGGGTTCCCGCCATTCTCCTGCCTCAGCCTCCCGCGGAGCTGGGACCACAGGCGCCGCCACCGCGCCCGGCTCGTTTTGTTTTTGTATTTTTAGTAGAGACGGGGTTTCACCGTGTTAGCCAGGATGGTCTCCATCTCCTGACCCCCTGATCCGCCCGCCTGGCCTCTGAGTGTATTTTTAAATGATTCCCCTACTGCTGCCAGAGACAGAATGGTGTTTTTTCCTGGCCCTTCACCTTGACAACCTGATGAGACTCACTGAGATAAGATCCACCAAGTGCGAAGTTTGAGGCCCTCAGGATTTTTTCATTCTCAGCAAATGCCCACACTCAGCCTCCAGCAATTTAAAAAATCACCATTTACGTCTTCCAACCACGGAAGCTGTTTTTGGTAAGTAGATCTCAGCTGTGAATTTCCGTATCCTTCTGTGTGGAGACAAAAGTGACGCCGTCTTGGTGGCCATCCACCATGTTGAGGTTTGACTAGCCCCAGTCCTGGGAATGCCTCTTGGTTTCTACTTTATTTTCTGCCCCTAGTGTAAGAATAAAACAACCTCGATGTGACCGCACAAATTACAGGCTATGATGTTCATAGTGTTCTTGCCTGTACTGAAGGGTTGCCTTTAATTGTCTTGCTGGAGCACGTATACCCTTTATTTATGGCATAGAAGCCTTGATTCTCGGGAGTCACCATGCGGAGATCTACATGTCTTGCAGCCACTCAAGACCACATTTTTGTCTGGAAGTTCCCTCATTAAATCACCCAACCCCCCACGCTGGATTTGTCTGCTCCGTTATGTGGTTTCTCGTTTCTTTGGCATTTGGGAGCTGCTTTGCATATACGGCCCTTTCCTAGGAAAACCTGTCACTCCAGATTTTGGGGTAGCAGTTTGGCAGTTGATGGGCCAAGAAGTACAGTTGATTTTCAGTTTTTTTTACTTTTCTTGTTAACAGGATAGAAGGGATGACTCCATGTTCTGACTTTACATATTGATGCTGAAACTAGAAGTTCTTTATGCAATTTTAAGGAAGCACCTATTCTAAGTAGACTCTCCTGACTAATCCAAGCAATCAGCTCTTGGAGAAAAGCCATCTGAAGGGTATTATGAATTCAGTTATTGTATGGACTCATCAGCCATCACCCCATGCCAACATTAGGGTCATTGATTTTACATGTAGTAATATTGTGATGCCACTGGGAGACACACTAACAAAATTAGTAAAAACTAAAAGAAATAGAGAAGACTGGGAAAAAATAAAATGCATGTCAGTCTGCCAACTTTTAGTCAAGAAACTCATAGTCTTACACATCATTATGTAGCTCCACAGAGTGATTTATATATTTCCATAAGTTAGAATAACTGAGGTATATAATTATAAGTTCAAATTATAAAGATAAAAATGACAAAGCTATTCCAAGTACATTAAATGCAATTAAGCAAAAGTATGTCTAACATATTTAGAGCAACCACCCTACTTGACACACCTAACACTTAAAACTGGCACTTCAGTTAGTCAACATCTTTTGCGTGGAAAACCACTCATACAGAACACCTCAATCCACCAGGGTTAGGAGTGGGTGAACTGTTTCTGCATGTTTTATTTATGACCAAGGTGGTACAATATGTAATTGTAAAAATCAGCAGTCATATTAAAAAAGTATTTTTCTTATTTAGGCAATGTTATTATAGATACATCTCCATCAAATATCTTGGGTACATATTATATATCAATTTAAAATTTGTTAATAGTCTCTTATTTCCTCTCACTGAGAGTGAAAACAGCGGACTAAAATATTTCCTGATGATAGGTTTTCTTTTAGGCACATGAAAAACTATTTTATTGTCAGAGACAGAAGCATCCTTTACTCTTGTTTTTCAAGAGTGGCTGAAAAACAATTTTTTTGCATTGCAATGTATCTTATAAGTATTTGCTTAAAAACAATTTGGAACAGTTAACTCACTCTTTTCCTGCGAAGGCACTTCTAATAGGCACTAGCAGCGCTTTATGCAGCTGATTATGTATTCTCACTGGAAGAATCTTATGACTGACTAATGGTTCTTGGTGGCCAATAATTGATCAAAAGATTCTTGCAAATTGCATACCAACGAGGCATTTCAGTATAGCAGACACAATTTACAGAACTTATTATAGTTCAACTTTATGCTACTTTGCCTTAAAGTCTGCCTGTTCTACTTCAGGGTCTGGGAAAATGAGTGATATTATCAAAATCATACTTGTAAGAGTTGGTTCTTAGTGCTGCTGAGTGTGTTAGATTAGAGTGGCAGAAGCTGTTGCTGGAGAAGTCAGAAAGGAAATACTTAGAAACATTTAGATTCAGGTTGAGTTTGGCTGGATGAGAGTTCTGGTATGGCCAAAGCAGTGCAGAATAATGGCAGTTATGTTAAAAATTAAGGAGAAAGTTTTAGCAAGAGTTGGAGACACTGAAAGTCAAAGGAAAGAAAATAATACTTACTTACTTTCTTATAGAGTAGAAACAGCCTTGATTCTGAGTTTGGGGAAAGTTTTATGCCAGAATAAATGTTATTGTCTGTCTGAATTAGAGAACACGAATATTTTCTAAAATAATGACTGCTTCAGGATGGAGAGATATTGTATGTATAATAAGATGTCCAGCTGAACTTGTGTGTATGTTGTCCAGTAATTGCAATTAAAGTCCAATGCTGAGGACAAATGTCTTAAAAGGCTCTCATTCCAAAGAAGCTACCAGCAGTTGGCATCAGCCACTGTCTCACATGGCTTATTGAGATGTAAGAGAAATAGCTCTATTATTAAGTGAACCCATAAGCCTCTTCCTAGGAAAAGAGAAAAAAAAGTAAAGTGTGGTTGATTATTGGAGATGTTGGTATATTATATGAGGTATAATATTTTTTCCTTCATGTAAATTTTTTTATGCAGAACCAAGTAAAAGACTGTCCAAGAATGTCATTTGCAGAAATTAGAAGGCTTAGATAAATGACGATGGTAGGGTTGTCAGAAAAAATAGAAAAAAGTCTAGTTAAATATCCATTTCAGATAAATAACTAATTTTCATCTTTTTGAGACAGAGTCTCTCTCTGTCACCCAGGTTGGAGTGCAGTGGCGCAATCTCGACTTACTGCAACCTCCGCCTCCTGAGTTTAAGCAATTCTCATGCCTCAGTCTCCCTAGTAGCTGGGATTACAGGCGTGCGCCACCATGCCTGGCTAATTTTTGTATCTGTAATAGAGACAGGGTTTCACCATGTTGGCCAGGATGGTCTCCAACTCAGGAGATCCCCCTGCCTTGGCCTCCCAGAGTGCTGGGATTATAGGCGTGAGCCACCGGGCCCAGCCTAAATAACTAAATTTTTATATCACAAACATGTTCTCTGCAATATTTGAGATGACATTATAATAAAATATAGTTATTCAGCTGAACTTAACATTGAACTGGAAAGTCTGAGTTTTTATTGGCTACATAGGGCAAGCCAGTCATCTTTTTTCCTGGCTCAGTAGTTGCTGAGTGATAGCACATTTAGTTTGATTCTGTTGCTACCGCCTGCCTCAAGCATAGTGAGGGAGTTTTAGAAAATGTGCTCTAGAAGGCTGAATGTACGTGGTACACAATTAAGATATCTCAATGAACCAGTTGCATGCTTTAGACATTTTTGTTATGAGGTAGATTGTCTTGGTATTAAGAAAAAAAAGAGTATGCCTGCCAAAAGATCTCAAAGAGTAACAGAAACTCAGAGCAAGACTCCTCAAACACAATGCACCAAGGAATAAGCTGAGGATCTTGGTAACAAGAAGAATTTGACAAAGAAAGTCTGGAGTGAGGCCTGAAATTCTACATTTCTAATAAGCTCCATGTTAATGTCAAGGTCAAAGCCCCACTTTTTACACTTTGAGAAGGAATGCACTGGAGCATTCTGAAAATTGAGTCAGTCCACGATTTGACTCTCAAAATCTCGGGTCCACAAACTTGGTCTTCACAGTGTGGTCAGAGATTTTGGTGATCTAGAAGTATAAACCTAAATTTAATCAATCATATAAAGCTAGTAAAAGAGTCCAGAGTGCTGTTCCATAAGTTACCTGCTTTCTCTATATTAAAGCCTAACACAGTATATGTCACCTCTCTACTTAAAGTTCCTGAGGCTGTCCATTCCTCTCAGAGTAAAAGCCCGTGTCCTCCTGATGGCATCTGAGACTGCACAGTCTGCCTGTCTTTCACCATCCTAATCTTACCTGCTCTGAAAACCCCTACTCCCACTCACTCCCTCCTGTCCTAGGGCGTTAGCTTCTCTGATGCTCGTAGAACACACCAGGCACTCTCCTGATCCTCAGCCTTGTTTCCCCATCATTTCTAGTTCCTATCTCACCTCATTCAAGATCTTACTTCAAATGGACTTTCTGAATGAAACCATCCTGCCCAGACTATTTTAAATTGCAACCCTTCACCCTCTGCTCCAGACATTTCCTTATTCTTCTCAAAATTTTCTGTACCACTTCTTTTCTCTTTTTTTTTTTTTTTTTTTTTTTTAATTTTTGAGACGGAGTCTTGCACTGTTGCCCAGGCTGGAGTGCAATGGCATGATCTCGGCTCTCTGCCACCTCTGACCCCGGGTTCAAGCAATTCTCCTGCCTCAGCCTCCCTAGTAGCTGGGATTACAGGTGCCCATCACCACGCCCGGCTAATTTTTTGTATTTTCAGTAGAGACAGGTTTTAACTATTTTGGCCAGGCTGGTCTCGAACTCTTGGCCTCATGATCTGCCTGCCTCAGCCTCCCAAAGTGCTGGCATTACAGGCGTAAGCCACCGTGCCCAGCCTGTACCACTTGTTTTCTAACATAACATATACTTCACTTATTTGTCCTATCCATTGTTTATTTCCTGTGTCCTCATGCTAAAATGCAAACTGCGTAAAGTCAAAGGTGTATTACTGGTGCTTTGAACAGCATCTGGCTCATAGTAAGCTCTTACCACATGTGTTTCTATTTGTGTTTAATTAACTTATTTGTAAGGAAGAATAATTAAATGAAAAGTTACTTGACAGTTAAATAAGGGAGAAGGAAGGTGGGAAGTCATAAAATATATTTAATCCACAAAGTAGTAAAATCTAACAAAGCATCCTTGTGTCTTATTATATTTCTAGGAATCTGATTGTTCCACTGGAGTCAAGTACCTTTTTTTTTTTATTATTAATAAGTGCTAGAAATTCTCTTCCAAATATTTTTTCTTTTTATTCCTCTTGATGTTTATTTCCATTTTGTTAAATCAACATTTTTAAAGTTAGTACCACCTATTTAGCTGTGGTTTGGAAGAATTCCATGATTTTCTGAAGGGTACACAATTATTTGATATTATCCAATATTTGCTGATGTTATGATTCACATTCTTGGAAATGCAGGGACTTGTTGGTCTCAAATAAAATGTTTTGTTGTGTGCATACAGTGTCTGAAAAGATGGGATATTTAAAAGAACAAATGGTAAAACTGGAAGACATAGAACTATTATTTATATAATACAATTATTGTAGAGATGGGGGAAAACAATAATAGGAGTCTGGAGTAGACAGAGACAATCCATACAGTAAATTCTGTGTCACCCTATTTCGATTAAACCATATGTAGAATTCTGTTAATTCCAATTATTTGGAATAGCTGACATTTAAAACACAAGAAAAAGAGCTAGCTGAGGAGAATAATATTGGTTAAAACAATTGAGGAAATAGGGATGGAATACAGATTTTCATGACAGGGAAAGTGAGGGTTAAATGAAAACTGATATTAATTGAATAAAAATTTATCAAGCACATACTATGTCCCAGGTATATGATGTGGAGTGTATTAATATGATACCTAAAAATTTTTTTAAAAAATATTAAAAATATGAGAGTACCACAATATAAAGTCTCTATAATCCTAAATTCTATGACAAGGAAATAATATGTGACATTTTAACTATTTTCCCCAAATGATTTTATGAATTTTTGTAATTAAATATTTTAAATAATTTACTTTACTATATATCTATCAATATTCTCTTTACTAAACTGTTTGTTAATTTTTAATATGCACCCAAAGCAACAATAAAATTTTCACTAAAGCTTTAGCAATAAAATTACCTGAAATGATTAAAATGCTTTCCATGATACTTTTAAAACTCAAGGTAAACTCTACTATGTATTTATACATTACTTAAAATTTGAAGGATAGACTTGAGATCAAATTTGTGTTATTATTATTCCAATTTTGCCTATAAATGTGTGCTCATCTCTAAAAGCTACTCCATTGAATAATTTCATAACGGTCTATCATACAGACACTTGATCTTCTAGTGAACAATTTGAAATGTAGAGTCATGTGTTAAAAATTGCATCTTTTCTTCTTAAATTTTGAAATGACAGAAGTTATCATTATGTTGGAAAAATCAATATTCCATTCTACTCAAGTGAATTAATCTTTTGTATTTGTAACTATAAAATAAGCTATAATAATTAGTTTTATATTTATGATATAAAATTTTAATATTGTGATATCTATAATATATTAATATGTTAATATGTAATATATGTGATGTTTAGAATATCATAAGGAACTTTGTGGCTCCATATAATGTTCTAAAGAACTGATTATTACCCTTTGTACCACAGATGTTAAAACAAGTTATTTGCCTGGACCAGATTTCAATATCTGATCCACAATTCTTGTTTTACAATAGAAAGATATTATCTTAAAGTCATCAGCTACCACCTCTTCACTTCCAGCCACAGCTAGCTGGATTAGAGGAGAAAAACTGATCCAAAAGCTAGCCATCTCCTTGTTACTTCACAAGTAAAGATATGGTGAATCAATCAGATTCCCTTACCCAGGGACTCACATTCAAAATCTAAGGAAGAATTGCCCAGTTAGAAGTATGAAGAGAAAATAAAATACATAGAGACATAATTGGTTAGACAGTGATACAGAATGACCCTATTAGTGGGAAAGCAGGGTCTGTGATCAAGCAGAGTAAGTCAATTCATGGTGTGTAAATGAAACAGACATGTACGTTGTAATGACTATCATATTATTAATTAAAGACTAGAGCAAAGACTGGTAAACCTCTCCATCTAGAGCTGCTTGAGCCATTGTGACTCTAGAACCACCTTCTTGTTCCACGTTTTCTTTGGCCTACCCCATTATATATCCTGTTTTTATAAATGTTCATAAGAGTAAGTACTCTCATAGACTGGCATGTCATTATATTATCCTCCTACTTGATTTAGTGAGTGTCTTCTCTTGGAAACCAAAATAGTTTTGTTTAACCTATCCCTTTTAAATGTTGTAGTTGGTCAAATGATGCCCCTCTCCATATATATATATATATATAAATATTTCTTTTTTTATATTTAAAATATAAATATTTTTTATATCTATATATGGAAACTATGGAAACTATTCAATGTGAACTCATTTGGATAAAGTGTCTTTAAAAATGTAATTACGTTAAAGATCTTGAGATGAGATTATCATGCATTATGCTGGTTGGCCTCCAAATCCATTGACAGGTATATTTTTTAGAGACAGAAAATAAAACATAGACACAGGGGAGAAGGCTAGGTGAAGATGGAAGATACTGAAGTGGTGCAGGTATAGGAAACATTTGGTGCCACTGGAAACTGGAAGGTGCAAGTAATAATTCTTTCCTAAAGCATTCGGGGGAATTCAGCTTTGCTGACTATATAAGTTTTGGACCTGGAGCCTCCGGAATTGTAAGAGAATAAATTTCTGCCATGAGCCAATGAAATTGTGATAGTTTGTTACAGCAGCTCTGGAAGACTAATACAAACACCTCCACAAGAAGTTAAGACAGAAATTTTTATTAAATATGTTTTAAATATATAAACAGTCTCTATTTCCTCAAATAGAATATTGCGGATATAATGTAGACTATCTTTTTAAAACTCTGAATAGACTTTGTAAACTTTAGTTTTATATTTTGCAATGACAGTGATATTTTCTGTGACCATAAATGTGTATAGAGCTATTTGTTTCTAACAGCAAATGACCTTAAGTGCTAAGTCATTTGGAATTATTACTGCTTCATTTTAGCATTTTTTAGTCTATTCACCTATTATGTAATTGTCAACATTTTATTTTTCACTTGTTAAACGTATTCTAACATAACATTTTAACATTGGAATTTATTATTTATATTAATGCTTATATTTTATAGAAATGAAGTACTTTCCAAAATTACTACAGGGTGTAATACAGATATTTTAAAGTTATTATTTAATTTTATTGGGTGTTTGAAGAGAGGCAAAAACGTTAAGTTTTGGCTATAAGACTTTGAAAGTTATTTAGCATTTCTCCCTCAGTTTCTTTATTTGTGAAATGGAAATATGGTTACGTATAACATAGAGTTGTGAAAATTAAATGAATTAATAAATATAAGCACTTAGATCAGTGCAGTTTTATATTAAACATTCAATAAATGTTGTCACATATTATTATTGTTCGGCCAGTCAAACTTACTCTTAGCTGTCAATTGTTACTAATTTTGATTTTGTATACTAAGCTGTACTCTCATTTTCTAAAACAAAATTTACTTGCTTCTGATCTATGTGTTGGAAAAAAATTATGTTTCTTCTCTATATATTTTAAATATGATATGTAGTTTCAGAGTCATGACCCAATGAGAAGGAGATTTGCCTTTAGTGGCCTATTTTTTAGGACTTGCTTAGTACATGGGTTTTTTTCTGATTCATTTGATTGGTATACGTCTTTCTGAGTTGTAGCCTAACAAAACTAGTTAATTTCCCTAACATCTTCCCTATGATACATAATATTAGACAAAAACATTACTAGACTGCTTCTTCTCCAAACTAAAAATACAGAATTTGCTTTCAACTCCTGTGTGTCCCTCAAAATGATATCCAACCTGTTACCAATTTACTTCATTTCCAGCTTCAAACCCCATACTTCTAGATTCATTCCTACTTCTGCTTTCATTGTACTTTCTGTAGGATGAGATATGGAAATAGCCATCTAACTGGCTTATTAATCATTTGCCTTCTCTAAAGTGAGTGTGTGTGTGTGCGTGTGTGTGTGTTTGTGTGTATGAGACTACATAGAAACAATGTAGATATATTCCTCATATTCATGCATGATACCTTTATACAGATGGCATCTCTGGCCATATTCCAAATCTATTTTTCCATAAGGGTTTTCATGCCTGGATTCTCAAAAAACTTAACAGTGAACAACCACGATGACACAATAAAGATTACGTAAATCACCCTTCACTCTTTTCAGCTCTTATTTAAAGTAATATTATAGCCACTAGCATCAATCAAGTTCCTGCTACAGGACTGGGTCAAGCGTTGGAGGAGGAAAGTCCTTTATTTTCCTTTTTAGATATTACACCCTTATAATTCTTTCCTACATTAAAATTATATTACATAAAATGACAGTCACCTAAAATTTCTATAGTTGAACAACGATTTGGATAAAATAGGCATTGATGGAAAGAATACACTTTAGGAAGAATTTTCAACATCATTTCTGAGTTGATACAGTTACAGTTCATAGGGACACAGTATTATTTCTGAATAACACAGAGGTGGCTAGTCTCAAGTGATAAAGAGAATACATTTCAAAAATTTGTTTCTGTATCATTTATATATTCATGAACTGCGTATGTATATGTATAGTTTATACACACACACACACACACACAGAGATAGTTTGGAATACCTATCCCTGTCAGATAATTTGTTCATTCCTGACCTCCTCTGGCACCGAGGTGGATTTTAGCAAAATAGTCATGAACATTATATCATGAAAGACTACTAGATTTAGCAAGCGAAATCTCAATGCCTTTGGGTAGTCACAGACGATGATCCTGTAAGGGTGGAGGATTAGCACATGCGGCAGGATAGGAGGATCAACAAAGAGAAATGTCCGGGGCCCCATGTGAAGCTCTCTCTATATGTACTGAGAGGTATATTTTATCATGTTCTGAACCTCCTCACAGCTAGGCACTTCTTTCTTTTGGCTCTCACCCTCTTAGGTAGAGTGAATACCTTTGGCAGTTACACTTAAATAGCTTTAGCCACAAAAGGCAAGAGGGATATATTCTATCATTACGTACCCGTCTATAATGTTGAGAGAAAATAGGAATGATGGAGTTATCAGGAAATGAGCTTGTGCTTCAGGATCCAACAAGCTGGGCCACCAGACCCCAGACACAACAGTATCAATTCATGCATGCTCTCTAAAATCGCTCCAACAAATTACTGCCTGACAACTCAAAGGCTGACCCTTGGAGCCTGGGATCACAACAAAGATAAACGAAGAACAAACAAGAGTGTCCTTGTTAGTATGAAACACTGAATTAAATGAAAAAGCCACCTTTCCATTTCAACCACACAGAATTGGTAGGGGAAAAATATGCTACTACTGCACCAGGGAAACATGCAGATATTTTTTTAAAAAACGCATTTTACCAATATCCATAAAAATAAATTAAAGTTCCAGTTGAAAGAAACAAAACGTTAACTCCAAGTCAGAGCAGTGGGGGAGAACTGACATCAAAGGCACACAGAAGCTGATACTAATTTAACTATGATCTCAATGTTTACAGGTAAATGGAAGTTCAGAAGACATTTACATATACTCAGAGAGCTGAAAGAGAGGTCCTTGCATAAAACTGGAAACTGGGAAAGGTTGTGGATATAGAAAAACTGCATGATTGAGCTTTTGGGAAATATAGAAGTATGCCACCTGGCTGGGTCACGAAAAGAAAAAGCTTGTTACTGGAAATTTGACCCACATAACTATGCTCTTTGTAACACAGAATTTGAACTTTAAATTATTGGTTGTCATAGAGCCTCATGCCCTGGCTCATATGTTTTTGGCCCCAATGTTTACTACCAGGGCCATTGTGCTAGTTGTGTGCAGCTGTAATTTGAATGCACCTGGCCCCAGCTCTGTTTTATGCCTCTTGCTTTCGGCTCTAAGATTTGTCTATGTGAGACACCTGTGAAAACCTACTCGCACATTCTAAGTCATTCATGAGCCTGGAAATTCAAGGGAATTGACATCATTAGGGGGTGGCCATTGGCCAAATGAGAGAAAAAGCTAGTGGATAAATATTATTCTTGTGTGTTTCTTGCAAACAAAGTTGATAGATTTAACAAATACAAATACCAAACACCCAGTTCAATTAGAACTTTAGATAAAAATGCAATTTTGCTATAAGCATTATTCCTTGCAATGTTTTTGATCTACTTACATTAAAATTGCTGTTGCTTATCTGAAGGTCAAATTTAAAAGTATATTCTATGCTTGATCTGCCAATGCTACTTGAATGAACATTTCTGTGGCACATTCTGAATAACTCCTCAGAGACCTCAATGAAGTAGAGTCCCGTTTGCCCATAGCAATGGCCAATTTAATAAAACATCTTTTAATTGTCTTCTCTCATTTCTTGCATTATGCCGCTCAGTTTCTTAACTCTGCTTCTAGGGATCAGTTCTTAAAGTAACAACACACACAGAGTGTGTTTTCTTTATGAGTAACCATAAAAAGTACCCATGGAGAGGCCACCCTCTGGATGGAATTCTGGAGCTAGACTGCTCATTAAGAAATAGTAATTAGGATCTTTTGCTGGTGGGAAGTGAATTGGTGATAATTCTCAGCATTAAGTGGTAGTAGAACTATTAAGATTTTCAGATATGATGGATTAGGAAGAAGTGCCCATGGAAGGTGAGGTATTGAGTTATTCAATTTCTCTTCATGGATTGCATATTTCATTTTAATTAATGAATTGTAAGACTTGAACATGAAAAAAATATATAGGCCAAATCTTAAAGAATGCTGTGAAGGATATTTGTGTCTTTATGTCTCTGTTTTGTTTATTGCATTAGTCTGTTCTCTGCTAATAAAGACATACCCAAGACTGGGTAATTTATAAAGGAAAGAGGTTTTTCTGTTTGTTTGTTTGTTTGTTTGTTTATTTTGAAACGGAGTCTCACTCTGTCGCCCAGGCTGGAATGCAGTGGAGCTATCTCCACTCACTTCAAACTCTGCCTCCCACGTTCACACCATTCTCCTGCCTCAGCCTCCCAAGTAGCTTGGACTACAGGTGCCCACCACCACGTCCGGCTAATTTTTTGTATTTTTAGTAGAGATA
The DNA here is from genome assembly GCF_008728515.1 of Papio anubis. Taxonomy (NCBI): domain Eukaryota; kingdom Metazoa; phylum Chordata; class Mammalia; order Primates; family Cercopithecidae; genus Papio; species Papio anubis. The sequence goes on from NC_044977.1 coordinate 6,892,652, forward strand.
GGGTTTCACCATGTTAGCCAGGATGACCTTGATCTCCTGACCTCGTGATCTGCCCACCTCGGCCTCCCAAAGTGCTGGGATTACAAGCGTGAGCCACCACACCCGGCTGAAAAGAAGTTTAATTGACTCACAGTTCCACTTGACTGGGAAGGCCTCATAATCATGGTGGAATGTGAATGAGGAGCAAAATCATGTCTTAAACAGTGGCAGGCAAGAGAACTTGTGCAGGGGAACTCCCATTTATAAAACCATCAGATCTCATGAAACTTATTCACTATCATGAGAACAGCATGGGAAAGACCCACCCCATAATTTAATTGTCTCCCACTGGATCCCTCCCATAATATGTGGGAACTGAACTGTGGGAGCTGTGATTCAAGATGAGATTTGGGTGGGGACACAGGCAAACCATATCATTTATGTTGCTGTTTATGATGTAAGGTAGTAGTCAAATTTCATACTATTTTATAAGGAGAACAAATTTCTATCATATTATTTATTTAAAAATATGTAATTCCCTCACTGGGCTGCTGTATCACCATTATCATATGTTGTGCACATATATGCATGGGTATGTATCTTATATTTTAATCTATTTTGTTATTTTTATTTTTCTCTGAACCAAATCCAGGCTACTTTAGTTATTATTGCTTTAAAATAGATCTTTTATCTAGTTAGGGAAGTGTTTCCATGTTACTATTTGTATTAGTCATGGCTCTTTAAAGGAACAGAACTAATAGGAGATGTGTGTGTGTGTGTGCGCATATATATGTATGTGTATATATATGTGTGTATATGTGTGTGTGTGTGTGTGTGTGTATATAAGTTCATTAAGGAGTATTGACTCACATGATCACAAGGCGAAGTCCCACAATAAACCATCTGCAAGCTGAGGAGCAAGAAAGACAGTCTGAGTCCCCCAAAACCAAAGTGGGTAAGTCGACAATGCATCCCTGCCCATAGCAAGTATGATGTTTTCTTTAAGTTTTCCATTGATATTATCTAGGAGATGATTTTACCTTTTAATTTGTTTATGGATATTTATCTTAAATGTGTTGTTTACCTAACTTTTTTAAGATGCTATCAATGTTAGTTGCTTTTCAAAATCTGAGAATTTATTGAATAATAGGAATTATTTTCCTAATTTAAGTAACTTCGAAATCAGTATTTCTAAAACATTAAATGTCTTAGCCCCAAAGTAGAAATAAATATTATTTTACAATAATTTATGCTCATATTTTCTAAATATACTCATAAAATTGTCTGAAATCTTCTTTTGTGTTTCTATCTCAGGAGATTTATTGCACCCAAAGGTGCTTGCTTTTCATTGTGCAGGGAGGGTGAGAAGGGCAGGGAAATGACTGTTGCAATAGCAACCCACCACTTGCACTTTTTCCTGCAGTTTCCCCAGGTCATCTCCCTAGCGAACTGCATTCACCCAGACCTTCACCTTGTGATCTGCTTAGCAGAAACACAAACTAAAATGTACCTTGTCCTCGATAACTTTTTAGAAGTTTATCTCATTACCCTCCCACATTTTTTTTTTAAGTTTTGCATTCTATTTCTGTTACTTCATTGTTGCCTGGAAACTATAACATGAGGACTTCAGTACTTAATAATTAATTTTTTCTTCCTTCCTGGAATATGCCTACATTAGAAAAACACAATTTGTATCCCTTACTAACTCAGCTGTCACTACTGCATTGTATTTTAATTCCTTCTTCTTTGTTTCTTAGACTATGTATTTAGCACTACGTATTTAGGATCCAGCAATGTTATGTTTAATTGCTGTTGACACTCCACAGTGTGCCTTTGCCACATTCGTACAGTTTTATTGATATGTAATTGACAGAAAATAAAAGACACATAATGAAGCATTGAGTTTTGACATTTTCATACATGCATGAAATTATCACCACAATTAAGATAGCGAACATATCCATCACCCCCAAATGTTTCCATAAGGCCATGTATAGTTTCTCCTTCTCACCTCTTCCTTCCTCCCTATCTCCAGGAGCTACACTTCCTGTCCCTGCTGATTAATTTCTTCTCTAGAGTTTACACAAATGAAATAATATGTATGTACTTTTTTATGCCTGGATTCTTCGGCTAACCATAATTATTTGAGATTAATCAATATTGGGGCGTATATAAGCAGTTCATTCATTTTTTAAATTAATAACACTTATGCTGTAGGCATTTGCAGGCAACATTGAAGAGAAAAATAGAATTCTCATGTACTCACTCCTGTCCTGACATACACACAACTTCCCCACTATGCATGTCCACATCACAGTGGTACATTTTTACAATCAATGAGCCTACATTGATACATCATTATCACCTAAAGTCCATAGTTTACCTTAAGTTTTACTGTTGATGTTTCACATTCTATGACTTTTGACACTTATATATTGGCAAGATTTTCCATTGTATAACCATACAGAATAGTTTAACTGCCTGAAAATAATCCTCCATACTCTGCCAATTTATCTCTCCCTGAGCACTGGCAATGACTGATGATTCCGTGTCTCCACAGTTTTGCCTTTTTCAGAATGTCATCTACTTGGGAATCATACAGTATTTATCTCCTTCAGATTGGCTTCTTCCACTTAATAAAGTACATTTCAGTTTCTTCCATGAGTTTTCATGGCCTGATAGATGATTTCTTTTTAATGCCGAATACTATTCTATTGTCTGAATGTCCAGTTTTACATCTGAAGGACATCTTCATTGCTTCCAAGCTTTAACAACTCTGAATAAAGCTGTTATGAACATCTATGTAACGTTTCTGTGTGGGTGGTGAATGTAAATTTCTAATTTATTTGCGTAAGTACTGAGGAGCAAAATTGTATGGTAAGAGTTTCTTTAGTTTTGTAAGAAGCTGCCAAATTATCTTCCATGTGGCCATACTGTATTTCTTTACCACCAGCAGCAAATAAGAAGCCTTGTTGTTCTACATTCTTGTGAGCATTTAGTGTTTCCTATGTTTCATGTTCTGGCCATTATAGTAGGTGTGCAGTGGTATATAACTGTTGTTTTAATTTGCAATTCCCTGATGACATATGATATTGAACTTTTTTAATATGTTTATTGCTTTCTGTATATCTTCTTTAGTGAGATGTTTGTTCAGACCTTGGTCCCATTATTTTACTAGTTTTTAATTGACAATTAAAATTTAATTGACAAAATAAAATTTAATTTTATTTATATATTTTGAACTGACAGATCAACATTATTTACCTTATGGTATACAACATGATATTTTGAAATATGTAGATATTGCGGGATGACTAAATCAAGCTAATTAATGTATGCATTACCTTATATATTTATCATTTATTTGTGATGAGAACATGAATTCTACTCACAGCAATTTATTTTGACTAATATCTCCCTAAGCTCTCCTACCCACATCTGTGGGAACCAGCATTCTACTCTTTTTACAAGTTCAACGTTTTACATTCCACATATAAGTGAGATCTTGCAGTATTTTTCTTTGCCCGTTTTGTCACAAATGACAGGATTCCTTTCTTTTTAAGGCTGAATAGTATTTCACTGTGTATATACACCACGTTTTCTTTATCTATTCATCCACTGATGGACACTTAGGTTAATTCTATGCCTTGGTTTTTGTGAATAATGTTGCAATAAGCATGGAAATGCAGCTATCTCTTCCACATACTGATTTTAGTCCCTTGGGATATATAACGAGATCATATGGTAGATCTATTTTTAAGTTGTTATGGAACCTCCATAATTTTTTCCATAATGGCTATACTAATTTACATTCCTCCCAACAGTGCACAGTGGTTTCCTTTTCTTCACACCCTCACCAGCAGTTCTCATGTCCTTTCGATAGTGGTCATCCTAGCAGGTGTGAGGTTATATCTCATTGTGCTTTCAATTTGCATTTCTCTGATGATTGGTAGTACTTACTTTATATATATATATATATAAAACTATTGGCAACTTATATGTATTCTTTGGAAGGATTTCTATTTAAATACATTGCACATTTCTCAATTAGTTTATTTGTTTTCTGGCTATTGAGTTGTTCTTTATGTATTCAGGTTTTATTTAAATGAATTTGGTCAGGTGGTAGAAACAAAATCAGCATACAGAAATCAGTAGCACTTCTATAGGTTATAAACAAACTATCCAATGAAGAAATCAAGAAAATAATTTATTTTTAATAGGTTTGAATAAATAAAATACCTAAATAAATAAATGTATAAAATAAACACCTTAATTTAATCTTTGGTTTGCAAATATTTTCTCCCATTTCATTTGCTGTCTCTACACTCTGTTTATTGTGTCCTTCGCTGGAAAGAATCTTTTCAATTTGATGTAATCTCATTTGTTTATTTTTGCCTTCGTTACCTATGATTTTGCGGTCATATAAAAATTTATTGCCTTATGCTTTTCTCATATATTTTCTTCTAGTAGTTTTATAGTTTCAAGTCTTACCTTTAAGTAGCGAATCCATTTTAAGTTGACTTTTGCAGATGGTATGAGGTACACGTCTAATTTTATTCTGCTGCATGTGGATATCTAGTTTGTCCAACATCGTTTATTGAAGAGACTGTCCTTTCCTCATTGTGTGTTCTTGGTATCTTTGCCAAAAATCAATTGACCTTAAATGCCCAGACTTATTGATGGACTTTCTTTTTTGTTCCATTAGCCTGTACGTCTGTTTTTATGCTAGTATCATGTCATTTTCATTACTCTAGCTTTATATTTTGAAATCAGGTAGTGTGATGCCTCAACTTTGTGTTTTTGCTAAAGATTGTTTTGGCTAATTAGAGTCTTTTAATTCTGTTTCTGCCTTTTGCAATGACTTGTATCAATGTTTCATACATTGATGTCAGCCAGTGTTCAGGTCTTTCACCTCTTTTGTTAAATTTATTTTATGTATGTTATTTGTAGCTACTACAAATAAGTTATGTCCTTGATTTCTTTGTTAGTTTGTTTATAATATACAGAAATGCTATGATTTCTGTATGCTGATTTTGTATCCTGCAACCTCACTGAATTTGTTAACTAGTTCCAAAAGTTTCTTGATATATTGATATTCTTTAAAAATGGAACTGTTTGTTTTATTATTGTTGAATTTTAAGAGTTCTTTCTGTCTCTAGAGAGTGAAAGGCAGGGAGAGACAAAGAGTATAGATATATAAACATATATATATTTATTATATATATATATATACACACAGATATATATATTTTTTAAATTTTATTTTTGGTAATAGAAGATTTTCTTCCATGATTATTAATGCTAGAGAAAGATTCTGAGCTGCTTACTACCTCTCTTTTATGGTGTTAGTATTAAGAAAACAGACTTGGTCAAATGTTCATTAAAACATGAGACAATCTTTATTGGTTCATGGCTCTGACAATTCAGCCTAGCAGCACAGAGAATAAAATACACTAAATATTAGCTGGTTTGACACAGAAAGAATATTTGCAATAAACTTGGCTTTAGCCAATAAGTATATGTACGTTAGTGGGCAGCCGAAAGTAAAGACAGTAGCTGATACTGGACTGTTGTCAGCATAAAATGCCCATCTGTACATGATGTATAGTGTACTGAATATCAATACCTTCTCCCTATGGCAGTGAAAGGGAAAAGAGAGCCCACCTAATTACTGGACAGCAAACGCATTAGCAAAGAATATTAAGTGGAGAGCTCAAAAGGGGAAATCATGAATACGATGACCTTGTTCTCCAGCTTTATGGAAATTTGGGTCACTTGTACCATTATATGGGGTGAGTGGCAGTGGTTTAATCTTAAATCTTAATCAGAGTTTTTACATTGGTACCAGGGGTAGGAGTAAGGGTGTGGGAGTGGAGCAGATTGTTGGTTTCCAAGCCAAGACAAGGGAGGACAATTTATGCAAAAAAAAAAAAAAAAAAAAAAAAATTAGTGATCTATGTGATTCATCATTATTTAAAACCAGTTGTGTCTAGAGAAATCATGCATATTGTAGCTAAATAGGGCCCGGTTTGGAGAAGACAATCATACCACTTTCATGACTTCTAACTTTTGTATTAAAAATAAAAAGGTAGGAAGCAACACATTTCTGTGCTATGACTCAAATTATTCCAGCAAAGAGGGAGTGTAGGGAAAAATTTATCTTCTTTTTGCACTCTTTTTTTCAGCACCTTTAGTTCTAGGGGGAAGGAGATCTTTCGCTTTAATAATGTGGAGAGAGATAATAAATATTAAAGAGTTAAAAGGTTGGTTTTTGTCATAGATACTTCAGTCTGAAACATGTAACGGTCTACCTTTGTCTTCTAAAATTAGAGAAGGGATTGAGTCTGATTTCTTCAAGGACTCTTGAAAGGAAAGCAACAGGACAGAGAGCCAATAATCTAGGCAGGGCAAATAAAGTAGGAAAGGGTATTTCCTAGGTTTTCTCTAGGATTTTTACAGTTTGAGGTCCTACATTGATTTTTTAATCAATTTGAGTGAATTTTTATATATAAGAACATGTAGGAGTCCAGTTTCATTCATCTGCATATGGATAATCCCCTATCCCACCACTACTTATTGAATAGGGAGTAGCCTTTTCCCTATTGCTTATTCTTATTGACCTTATCAAATATTAGATAGTTGAGTCTGTGTAGCTTTATTTCTGGGTTTTTATACTCTGTTTCCTTGGTCTATGTGCCTATTTTTGTATCAGTATCATACTGTTTTGATTACTGTAAACTTGTAATACAGTTTAATGTCAAGTAATGTGATACTCTCAGCTTTGTTCCTCTTGCTTAGAATTGCTTCAGCTATTTCAACTAGTTTTTGGTTCTATATGAATTTTGGAATAGTTTTTCCCTAATTCTGTCAAAAAAGATATTAGTAACCTAATAGGGATAGCACTGAGCCTGTAGAGTGCTTTCAGCAATGTGGCAATTTTAATGATATTGATTCTTCTAACAAATGAGAATGGAAAATTTTTCCATTTGTGTCATCGCTGATTTCTTTCAAGTGTTATGTAGTTCTTCTAGAGATCTTTCAATTCATTGATTTGATGTATTCCTAGATATTTTATTTTTATGGTTGCCTTTTGTAAATGGAATTACACTCTTGATTTGGCTCTTATCTTAAACATTATTTGTGTGGGGAAATGCTGCTTATTTTGGTACATTGATTTTGTATCCTGAAACGTTACTAACATCATTTATCAATTCTAAGAGGCTTTTGGCAGAGTCCTTAGAGTTATCTAGGTATAGAATCATATCATCAGTGAAAACAGATAGTCTGACTTCTTCATTTCCTATTTAGATGCCTTTTATTTTTTTCTTCTGCTGCTTTGTTCTGTTTAGAATTTCTAGTGACTAAGTTGAATGGGAGTGGAGAAAGTGGGCATCCTTGTCTTGTTCCATCTTTCAGGGGCAGTGCTTCTTACTTTTGCCCATTCAGTATAATATTGGCTGTGGGTTTGTTGTAGATGACTCTTATTATTTGAGGTATGTTCCTCTGATACATAATTTGTTGAGGGTTTTTTATCATGAATGGATATTGGATTTCATCATAAGCTTTTTCTATATTTATTGAGATAATCATATGGTTTTTGTTTTTAATTCTCTTTAAGTAATAAATCATATTTATTGATTTATATGTGTTGAACCAACCTTGCATCCCAGGCATAAATCCTACTTGATCATGGTGAACTAACCTATTAATGTGCTGCTAGATTTTGGTGTGCTAGTAATTTGTTGAGTATTTTTGCATCTAGGTTCATCAGGGATATTGCCCTGTAGGTTTCTTTTTTCATTGTGCTTTGGTCAGCTTTTGGAATCGGGATGATGTTGGCTTCATAGGATGAGTTAGGGAGGAGTGTCTCCTTCTCTATTTTGTAATAGTTTCAGTAAGATTGGTACCAACTATTCTTTGTAGAATTTGACTCTGAAATCTATCTGGTCCAGGGCTGTTTTTAATTGGTAGGTTCTTTATTACTGATACAATTCCAGAACACATTATCAATCTGTGTAGGATTTCAATATTAGGCTAAGTTTTCAAAAGCAATTACAACAAAAATAAAAATTGATAATTGGAACCTGATTAAATTAAAGAACTTCTACACAGCAAAAGAAACTATCAACCAAGTAAATAGACAACCTACAAAATGGGAGAAAATATTAGTAGACTATGTATCTGACAAAGGTCTTGTATCAAGCTATTTGTTTCAGCTATTTGGACTCGTTTTTGGTTCAAATAATTCAGCAAGTAAAAAACAAATAACCTCATTAAAAATTAGGCAAATAGATGAACAGACAGTTCTGAAAAGATGACATAAAAGTAGCCAACAAACATATGAAAAAATACTCATTATCTATAATCATCAGAGAAATGCAAATCACAACAACAATGAGATACCATCTCACACCAGTCAGAATGGCTATTACTGAAAACAAAAACAAAAACCCACAGATGTCAGAGGGACTGCGGAGAAAAGGGAACAATAATGCCCTGTTGGTGGGAATGTAAATTAGTTCAGCCACCGTGAAAAGCAGTTTGGAGATTTCTCAAAGAACTAAAAATAGAATTACCATTTGACCCATCAACCCCATTACTGGGTATATGACCAAGAGAAAAGAAATTTTTCCACCAAGAAGACACATCTGCCCATATGTATATCACAGTACTATTCAATAGAATCAACTCAGAAGCCAATCGTCAGTGAACTGGATAAAGAAAATGTGGCACATATGTACCATGGAATACTATGCAGCCATAAAAAGGATAAAATAATGTCTTTTGCAGGAATATGAATGCAGCTAGAGGCCACTATCCTAAACAAACTAGTGCAGAAACAGAAAACTAAATACTACATGTTCTCACTTATAAATGGGAGTTAAACCCTGGATACATATGGACATAAAGATGGGAGTCATAGACACTGAGGACTATAAAAGGGGGAAGGATGGCAGAGAGATAAGTGTTGAAAAACTACCTATGCTCACTACCTGGGCGATGGTTTGAACTGTACCCCAAACCTCAGCCTCATGCAATGCATCTTTGAGACAAACCTCCACACGTACTACCTGAATCTCAAATAAAAGTGTAAAAAAAATTGGGAAAGGAAATGGAAAGGAAACCAAGGGAAAAGAGACTTCCATGATTTTATGGTAGACTTTGTGTAGAGCTTGGTTTTTTGTTTATAGATTGTGCCTGCATGAGAACACCCTTTCAGTGACTGAAGGGCATAATGCTATGTGTCTACTTATGTAATGCCAATGTATATAAAAACAATTGTTTTGAAATTATATTTTTTTCTTCATAAGGCATACTGTAATGGAATATTGTGCAGGTTTATTCTTCACATTTGATGGCTATTTTACAAATTTTAAGTGAGACAGACGGACTTAAGGCATTAAATATATTTTTTAAAAGAAAATCTAAACACAAGTTTATTTAGTAAAAATATATAAGCAACAAAAGGTGTTTGACACAAATATCAGAGATAGAAAAGAAATAAGTTAGAAAGTTCAGTAGGGTCCACATGAGGAAAACATTCCAATACTCAGAAAAGTAGTTTCTCAAACCTAAATTACCTCTAATTTCTAATGAAAGTAATTAATTAATTTCATCTTATTTAGTTAGCCAATAAAAATAAAATGTCACAGAGAAAGGCTCAATCAAAGAAAGGTTCAGTTTTTGTCTTACAGTGAGGCACACAGTTTAGTTATTAACAAGAAAACATTTTAAGCCATATGCTACTTGTGTTTTTTTAAAGCCAGAAATTAGAATGTGCTAATTAGAATGTGGGCTGCATATAAAAATATACTTCTGTATCGCAAACATGCCTAGATAAGGACCTACGTGGAATACAACTAGAAAAAACACTGAGCTATAATTACCACACAAGCCAATAAATAATTCATCTTAGTAAATTTTTAAATGTATCAAGTGACTGGTTAACAAATCATTTAATCACATTGTATGTACCTTTTTGTAATAAAACTTGTATTTGACAAAAGTGACTTGTGTACCAATGTCATATAATTATTTCATATTAATCAGCACTTAAATTCGTAGCACAAACCTATTTGGGGCTCCTCCCTACTATCTATGCATTGAAGATAATGTCATAAAAACAAAGCACAAAAGTCTAGTTGGATCTTAAGTAATATATGGTGATATTTTGGCTCACTAACTAACCACTTGTTAAACTAGCCAAAAAGGTTCATCATTCCTTTTGCTAAAATTATTTGTCAACCTGGATTTATTTTATGGAATAGAAAAACATTTTTGAGAGTGGTATATTATTATAGTAGATGTAGCTCAAGTAGGTATCATTTAATTGTAACTCTCTTGATTACTTTTATAAAATTAACTTTCTAATAAAACTTTAAGTAGTAGCAGAAAAGCACAGATTTTTTTTTTTGCTTAATACATTAATTCATGTATTGAAGTCTAGTAATCATATATGCCATTACCACTATTTTCAACAGGGTTATAATTGTTCCTGAATTATGCAAAAAAAAAAAATCCTGAATATAAAGGTGAAATTAAACGTGTATTGCAGAATTAAAGAGAACAAACATGCAAAAAATATTTAGAGAAGAATACATTTCGATCAAACTCTTTCTTTAATGTTAATGAAAAATATTTTAAATTACTATGAAATTTTCAGACCTTTAATAGGAAAGGCAAAAAGCAGAAATAGAGAGTCCAGAGAGGCAATTTTACCTAAAATTGAAATACTCTAAAAATGAAATACTCCTTAAATGATTTAATTTCTTTACCCTTTTGCACTCCTTATTTCTATAGGCATTTCATACATCTCATTTCTTTTTACTGCTCCAATCCTTGGAATCTTAGAAGTGGGTTAGAAAGTCATTGAGGGAACAGATATGCAACATGAATGGTCCATTGAATGAGGAAAGGGATTTCTAGTGAAATGGTATTGATCTATTCTGTCTTTTTTTTTAAATCTGTTTCATAATTATCTTCAACTTCATTTCTCAATAAAATACATTTTATTTAGCAAAAATGTTATTAATATGAGTCATTTTTGATGTCACTGTTACTCTGCCATAATTGTGTTCAAAAACATGGTAGATCAGTTCAACGAACACAAAATATTTTAACATATGATATTATATTTCCTTATGAGTTAAAATTAGCTTACTATATGGAAATCATGTCAATTTCTCATACAGTTTTGGAAATACCACATTTTAATTAACCACCTGTCTTGACATAGACTAGGAAATGAATGATAAATGGACCTAGACAACACATTGTTAGATTCACACCAAAAACAGCTTGTAAGAAAATACGTATTTTTTCAGTAATGAACAAGAAGCACTGCTTACTATTCTGCCAAGGATTTACCATGTCATTTGTTGGACAGCCACAAATTGACATTAATTTTAATTGGTCCCCAATCAAATGCCATATCTTGACATAAGATTGAGTTATGGTCATCACCAATCATCAGCACTCTAAATATTGATGTAGCATTGCTTTACATTGGAGTTTAAAATTAAAGTTAATATGCAAGATGTGAAGTAGAAGCAGTATGAGCCAGAGAGAAGTTACTAGAGAATTCTGTGACTAAGAACAAATATGACACACAGAGTTGAATGCCTTCTTTCTTTAAAATTCTAAGAATAGTTATTATATTTCAAAGGCAAAAAAATCAGTTTCCTATGGTTCGAAGCTAGTGAGTTTCCATCGTGAGCACTGAGAATTACAGAGACAAATGCTGTTAATGATGACAAATACATTCTAATTTTTAGCATTCATCTTCAAATAAGCCAATCATTGTGTTTCACCGTGTCTAATAGTATTTACTTTTAGGGAAAATGTAGAGTTTTTCCAGAATAAGATTTTTAAAAAATGTCTCATATCTCCGCTAAACAATAGATGATTATATTCCAAATCATTTTTGCTCCCAAAGAAATGTTGAATTTGGAAGGCTATACACACACTTTGAGGTGTCTTAGCAGGCTTGATTGTTGTACCAAGAAAATGTCCATGCAAAATTTTCTAGGTAAGAAAGATGAGATTGAAAGGCCTAGAAAAAAATAGCCTTCAACTATTTATTCTTCCCTATAACCAATAGGATATAAAACAATAGAAAAATATATTTATCTTTGTAAAATATACTTTATATGGAGTATAGGATGTAATGAAAACAATGAGACTTGGCTTGTGACTGAACTTAATTCTCATAATTAAGCTTACTTAATCTTTACAATACTTGTCATTATGCCCATATTCCATAGAAAACATATTTTTTTTCAGAGAGGTTAACTGACTTTCCCAAAATCACAGAGTTTACAAATACTAAAGCTAAAATTCAAACCTGAGGCAACTTAACATAAAAGCTTATGTTCATTACCATGCTATCTAATTAACAAAGAGCTTATACCCTGATATAACTCATGGTTCCACAGAAATGAATATTATATACACTTAAGCATTGCATTTCACTACATTCTCCATTTTCTCCCCTTCCCCACTAAAAGAAAGGTATATTCAAACACATTGGAAAATATATAGAATTTTTTTTCTTACTTGAATTAAAAAATGAGTTTGGCATAGTTAAGTACCTTGCCTAAGGTCACACAGCAAGTGGCTAGCAAAACTTAAATGAAAATATAAAAGTAATTTAAACATATCTAACAGTGGAGGTTATAATTTATAATACATACACTATTTGAATGTATCTTTCCTGCTGGGGGCATTTGATTAAAAAAAGACAAGGGGAAGTGTAATCAAATTATCTATTTAAACTACCTTGCCCTAGAGAGTATATGGATTTAATAATGTAATAGCAGGTCCAGTGGAAAAATATGATGCATTATTTTTATAATGAAGAGCCATTGCGATTTTATTTTCCACTCCCCAGTGAAAAAGCCAGAAGTTGAAATGAAAATAGAAAATAAATTGTAACAATATATTTACCTGCTGATATTGCTGTAGAAGTCATTCATTATTCCTTTTAAGAAATCACACACCAACCTGTTAGAGCACAACTGTATCCTGATGTTCCTGTCAGATGAAAAATTTAACCCTTACCTTATAGAATTTTACCACATGAAAACAATAACTATCAGAGAGTCTAGAAGAAAATAAGTAGCAACATATATATATATATATATAGATGGATAGATAGATAGATAGATAGATAGATAGATTTGTTTTGTTTTGTTTTGTTTTTGTTTTTTTGTTTTGTTTTGTTTTAGATGGAATTTTGCTCTTGTTGCCCAGGCTTGAGTACAATGGTGTGATCTTGGCTCATTGCAAACTCTGCCTCCCAGGTTTAAGTGATTCTCCTGTCTCAGCCTCCTGAGTAACTGGAATTACAGGCACCAGCCTATATGCCCTGCTAATTTTTGTATTTTTAGTAGAGATGGGGTTTCATCATATTGGTCAGGCTGGTCTCGAACTCCTGACCTCAGGTGATCCACCCTCCTTGGCCTCCCAAAGTGCTGGGATTAGAGGCATGAGCCACCATGTCTGGCCAGAATTTTATTTTAATTCATGTCCTTTGGTTTATTTATTTGATGGTTCAGTCAATATATGAATAATATTTGCTTGGGAACATCTTATTTTTGTGTGTCATTAAAGATGAAACTTCCTTATGTCAGTTTTCTTTTTTCTGCTCCTTTCAAACACAGAGAAACGATGGACCCTATTTTAGCTTTGAAAAGTCTTCAAACTCCTTAATATTTTTTACAAATAAATGTCCTGTTTCTCATGTACTGTGGTTATTTCTTTTACCTCTTTTGTAAGGTTGTCCATTCCTTCTCATTCTTTAAATATTCTTATGTTTTGGTCTTAGTCCACACAGCTCACCAAAAGCTTGTTATATATTTTTATTTAAAAAGTTTATTCCATATTAAAAGGAAATATATCACATTGAAAAATTATAAGTATTTGGTATGCTTCATTTTCTCTGCAGAAGTAGAGCCCACATGTTTAGTTAAAATATAATAATAAAATAATTATATTAATTTGGTGGCAGAAATGATTTTATTATTTTAATTTAACTTTTGCCACAAGAGTAAAATTGAAAATTATTTACTCTCTATGTATTAATAATATTCTTCAAGTGAACTCACCCTAATGGCAGTAAATCAAAGATGTCACCTAAAAAATTTCCCTATTTACAACCTTACCAAAAGCAACATATGTGATATTGCTAAACCAAGAGTGTCACAAAATTTTGTTTCTTGTTTATATCGTTACAAAGGCAACATGAGACATCACAATATAAACTGTTCCCAAGCAGTCAAACTCTTGGCAAATACATAGGATTAGAGGAGGAGTCCTTGGATAAAAGATATTTACAGCAAACATTCCTGGTAGATGCAGATAGGATATGGAGCTAATGAAGCTCAAGCTTTGGGTACTAGCAGGTGTATGTGCACTTTCTAAGGCTTTGGGAAGAGGCAGCAGAATGTCTTTACATGATCATATATTGCTAACAAATAAGTAGCAGAAAATATGTTTAAAAAGTTTACGATGCCTTATATTTTTGGTTTCCTTCTCTTAAAGAGTACTCTCAAACTGTCCAAAATTCAGCCCTGCAAAATTTCATTCCACACATGACTTCTGACGTGTAATCTGGGATATAAAATTAATTTGTTCCAGTAATACAGCAACTCATTATACATTCGTGGCAATGCAAAAAGCATCAAAGTTTGCCTGTTCAATCTCACAATAAAATGACTTGGAATTCTTAAAGTATATTATATATTATGCTTTCAAAAAATGTTCTTTTGTGTTCCTTTCAAATTGGCAATGAAAAAAATAAAGTAACTTTGTTAAAATATAAGTTAAATAAAATTAAATGCCTCCATATCTAAGAATATGTTTTCATGAATGTGTACATATTTGCAAGCAAAATTACATTCAATATATAGAGGAGGGCTGTTTACAGCATGAGTAGATAAGAAACTTTGTGGACCTATTTATCAAAGAAACTGGTGAAAATTATTTAAAAACATTTTAAGTATCTGGACCTGCTAGAAAGGCATATGACAAATAAAGAAACATTCAAGAAAATCTACTAACGCTCAGTAGAAACTGTAAGAGTTTGTGGTGTCTAAACCAAGATTGAACTCTCCCATCCTTCTCCCAGTTCGCTGGGACACAAATTCTAATCTAAAGGAACACAGTAAGAACACAGGGCTTTTTCTCCTTCTGTCCTGGAGTCAGAAGACTATCTTCCATTTTGGGAGGATCAGGATGTGACTCTCCCATTCTGCCCCTAGGCTACACTTTGAGTGAATTTAATCAAGAGGAGGAAGGCTTCTTTGATGTTTTGTTTTGCTTTGTTTGTTGGTTGGTTTTTCTTTCCATCCAGCACTCAACTTGCAAGTGAAAATCTATTTAGTTGTAGCATCACTGAGAATACTGGACACATGATCACCCTTGTCCAGGCTCATAGGGTGGGTGTTCCACACCTTTGAAAAGCAAGCTGAAGATATTTGGGGCTCTCTTGTCTCATTGATGAAGAGGTTTAATAATTAAAGCCAAGGGCGTCATTCAGAGAGAAACACACTATTGTTTCTGCTCCCAGCACCAGAGCCATGGTTCAGAGACTGTGCCTGGGAAGAGAGGCAGCCTTCAAAACATATTGTTCCAAATTGCTTCCAAAGGAAATGACTTCATTTGCAACATATAGTGTAGAGAGTTCAAGCCTAAAGGTACTATCACAAATAGGAAATTGTGATGAATGACGATTGGGAGGGATAGATAGATTCACTGGAGGTAGAGGCTAAATTGCAGGCTAACCAGTTTGCTGGAGTAAAACAGGGAAAGAGGTATAGAAATAACACTCCTGGGGTTAGAACAAATCTCAGACACTGACATAAGTAACTACTCCATCAGAGGTGTCTGAATTCAATTGGATTAGTCTGTGAGGCAATTTTTGCTCGAGGACATTACCAAAGACAATAGAGCAAAGAGCATTAGTGGAGTTTATGCTATATTATCTGAATTATTCAGTATTCTACAACAACAACAAAATGTGAGACATGCAAAGAAAGGAAAATCTCATCCACACATAGGGGAAAAATAGCAGACAACAGACACTTCTGTGAAAGTGATCAAATGTTGGTTATAACAGAAAAAGTATTCAAAATAGCCACTCTAAATGTTCAAACAACTAGAGAAAGCCATAATTAAAAAGTAAAAGAAAGTATGATGATAATGTCACATCAAATAGAGAATAAAAATGGATAGAAATTATAAAAAAGAACCAAATAGGAACTTTTGAGTTAAAAAATATAATAATTTAAATGAAAAATCCATTACAGTGGCTCAATAATAGTTTTAAATTGGAAGAAGAAAGACCTAGTATACTTAAAGATAGACTGATAGGGCATGATGAAGCCAAAGAATAGAGAAAAACAATAGAAAAAAGTGAACAGATCCTCAAAGAAATCTGAGTGACCATTAGGTCACCAACATAGACATTAGGGGAATACTAGAGGTTCAGAAAGAGAGAAAGAAGCAGAAAAAAATTTACATAAATACTGGATAAATACTTCCCAGATTTATTGGATAGCAGTAATGAATCACAAGACTGTATTAAGATGGCAATACTCTCCACATTGGTCTACAGATTCAACACAAACCCTATTATAATTCCAACTTTGTAAAAATGAATATGGAAATACAAGTGATCAGAATAGCCAAAACAATCCTGAAAAAAAGACAAAAACAAATCTGGAGGACTGGCACTTCTTAATTTTAGAATCTACAACGAAGCAACAATAATCAAGACTGTGTAGTATGGCATTAAGATTTACGGTGCTCTGGCTGTAAAATCGAATGAAATAGAATCAAGATTCTAGAAATAAACCCTTGAGTTTATAATAGACAAATTTTTGGCAGTGGTGCTAAGGTTATTCAACGGGTATAGAATGATCTTTTCAGCAAATAGCGCAGGAACAACTGGACAGCCACATGTAAAAACATAATTTTTGACCTAAACTTATGGCATATACAATAATTACCTCAAAGTGTATCAATGAGTAATTGTTAATGCGAAAAGTGTAAAGCTCATAGAGAAAGATATAAATCTTCAGGATCCCACATTTGGCAATGACGCCTTAGATATGATACCTAAAGCACGAGTTAAAAAATAAAAATAAATTAGACTTTATAAATTTAATTTATAAATTAAGTTATAATTTATAATAAATTTAGACTTTAAAATATTGTGTGCTTCAAAAGACACTTTCAGGAACAAATAAGCAACTCACAGCAAAGAATAAAATATGTGCCAATCATGTATTTAATAAACAGCTCATACCCAGAATATATAAAGAACTCTTACAACTCAAAAATAAAAAAAGTCAGTTAAAAAATGGGGACCAGTCACAGTAGCTCACGCTTGTAATCCCAGCACTTTGGGAGGCCGAGGTGGGCGGATCACGAGACCATCCTGGCTAACACAGTAAAACCTGTCTCTACTAAAAATACAAAAAACTAGCCAGGCGAGGTGGTGGCGCCTGTGGTCCCAGCTACTCGGGAGGCTGAGGCAGGAGAATGGCGGGAACCCGGGGGGCGGAGCTTGCAGTGAGCCAAGATGGCGCCACTCACTCCAGCCTGGGCCACAGAGCGAGACTCCGCCTCAAAACAGAAGAAAGAAAGAACAAAAGAAAGAAAAGAAGGAAAAAGAAAAGAAAGAAAAGAAAGAGAGAGAGAGAGGGAGGGAGAGAGGGAGGGAGGGAGGGAAAAGGAGCTGAATAGATATTTATCCAAAGAAGATATACAAATGGTTAATATCATTAGTGAAATGATAGTCAAATGATCAAAGATGCTTAATATCATTAGTCATTAGGGGAATACAAATTAAACTTAAGGTGAGATACTACTTCATACTTACTAATATGGCTATAATAAGAAAAAGGCAATAACAAGTGTTGGTGAGGATATGGAGAAATTGGAACCCTCCTACACTGCTGGTGACAAAGTAAAATAGTGCCACACCATAGGAAAACAATTTGGCAGTTTTTCAAGCAATCAAACATAGAGTTAAACTATACCTCAGCAATACCACTCCTAGGTATATGGTGTCCCCAAATTAGAACATATGCCATGCTAAATTGCACATAAAGGGATAAGCAGTATTAGACATAGTAGCCAAACATGGAAACCATTCAATGTTTTAATGGCTAAACAAAACATAGTTGTCCTAGTCTGCTTGGGCTACCATAATAAAATATCATACAGTGGGTAGATGAAACAGATTTTTTCCCCCCACAGTTCTGAAGACTATAAGTCCAGGACAAGGTTCAGGCATGGTCAGGTTTTGGTGAGGGTTCTCTTCTTGGTTTTTAGTTGGCCACTCTCTCACTGTGCCATCACATAATCTTTCCTTAGTGCATGCACATGCATATATATATATATATTCTAAGACCACCTATTGGACCCACTGTTATGATTACGTTTACCCTTATTTCTGCCTAAAAGACCTATGTCCAAATACAGTCACATTAATGTCAATATATTTTGACATAATCTAATAGTATTTTTTTTGACCAAAAACAGGAGTCCATTTTTTTTTACATGAGATTATCACTGAAAAAAGGAAACGTTTAAAATGTAAGGACAAATTTTATTTATATTTGTAATACAAATTTACAAATTTGGACAATACACTTGATCCCCACAATGTTGTCTCTTATGTAGTTTGATTCATTACAGCTTCAACATATGAACATGGCAGAGACGCAATTTGATCCAAAGCAGTGATATATCCATACAAGGGGATTTTACTCAGCTACATCAAAAATGACTGTTACTACAACATGAATGATCCTTGAAATCATTATGCTAAATGAAAGGAGCCAGGTACAAATGGCCACACATCTTATGATTCATTTTATACAGACTATCAAGAATAGGCAAATCTATAGAGACCGAAAAAGGTTAGTTTTAGTTGCTGAGGGCTGTTACAGGAAGAAGAGGGGTTGGGAGGTGAATGATAGTGAAAGTATAAGTCATTGCTTTTTGAAATGAGGAAATGTTCTAAAATTCACTGTAGTGATGATTGTTATCTCTGTGAATATACTAAAAATTCTTGAATTATATACCCTAAATGTGTGAATTGTAAGACATATGAATTAAATCTAAATAATGCTACTATAAAATGATATGGAATATTTCCCAAAATATTTACCTAGGCCATACCCTAACCCTGCCCCAGGCAACATCTGATCTTGATTGCATTATATGCTAGATTTGTATTTTTGAGAATGTCACATACACAAAATCATAGTGGATATTTGCTTTTGTTTCTAGCTTCTTTTGTTCAGCATAATGTGTTTGAGATTCATCCATATTTTGTGCATTGTTGGTGTCCTTTTGTGGTTGAACAGCATTACATTAATGGGTATAACACAATTAGTGTATCCATTCTCTTGTTAATGAACTTTTGGGTTGATTTGAGTTTGGGAATTTTATGAATAAATCTGCCCTAAAACATTTCTGTTTAATAATTTGTATGGACATATAATTTCTTTTCTTTCCTTGATACTTAGAAGAGTAACTACTGAAATCCCTGAGAAATATATGTATCAATGCAATACAATGGCAATAACTATTGGCTGATTACTATGTGCTGGACATTGTTTTAATCTCTTTACATCTCCGAAGTCATTCATTTTCACAAAGCCTGAAAAATAGTATGCTAATAGCATTGCTTTGTTATTATACATGTGTGTGTGTGTACATATATATATATATAGAGAGAGAGAGAGAGAGTAAAGTTACAGGATATTTTACTAATTTACATAACTTATATTCTTACCTTCATTTTGTATCTTAGAAGTCTGGCATACAGTTTTTTCATAACAATGCTTGGCAAAATACGTAGATTACCTTAGTATAAACACACATAGTAAAGTTTCAGTGTATCTTAAAATCTAACAATAGTTTTTATCAAGAACAGAAACACATTTTTTACATAGATTATCCTTGAAAAAAGTATTTAAAATGTGAGGACAAATTTTATTTACATTTGTAAAACTAGAAAATATATTTTGATCCCACAATGATGTCTCTTCTGGAGTTTGATTTGTTAGCCATCTTTCTTTTTTTGTATCTGTAATGTGTCCTCTATTAATTTCTCCTTCTCAGTTTACAAATATATCCAAAAAACTTTCATCAACAACAATAATAATAAAGATTACATTTAATGTTGTCTTTCAATTAGTATATATCACACTATCATTATTTAGTTGTTTTTGGAAAATTTCGAACAAGATTTTTTATTTTATTCCCTTTGTGTTTCAATTGTTGATGTACAACACCTACAACTATGGTTCTAATCAGAGTAATCTGAAAGAACTGACGAATGTTCTTTTTTTTTTATTATTATACTTTAAGTTCTAGGGTACATGTGCACAACGTGCAGGTTTGTTACGTATGTATACATGTGCCATGTTGGTGTGCTGCACCCATCAACTCGTCATTTACATTAGGTATTTCTCCTAATGCTTTCCCTCCCCCCTCCCCCCACCCCATGACAGGCCCAGTGTGTGATGTTCCCCACTGTGTGTCCAAGTCTTCTCATTGTTCAATTCCCACCTATGAGTGAGAACATGTTTGGTTTTCTGTCCTTGGGATAGTTTGCTGAGAATGATGGTTTCGAGCTTCATCCATGTCCCTACAAAGGACATGAACTCATCATTTTTTATGGCTGCATAGTATTCCATGGTGTATATGTGCCACATTTTCTTAATCCAGTCTATCATTGATGGACATTTGGGTTGGTTCCAAGTCTTTGGTATTGAGAATAGTGCTGCAATAAACATATGTGTGCATGTACCTTTATAGCAGCATGATTTATAATCCTTTGGGTTTATCCCCAGTAATGGGATGGCTGGGTCAAATGGTATTTCTAGTTGTAGATCCTTGTTCTTAATTACAAATCCCCTCTTGCTTCTCAAATATGTAAGAGTTATCTTTTTTACAGTTGAGTTGTATTCCATGGCATAATTTAATTTATCATTTAATTGGTAAATAAAGCTGTATATATTTATGAAGTACAACATGAGATTTTGATATATGTATACATTGTGGAATGACTAAATCAGGCTAATAGATCCATGAATTCACATAATTAATATTCTTTTGTGGTGAAAACATTTAAATCTATTATCTTAATAGTTTCTAAGTGTATAATACATTGTTATTAACTATAGTCTCAATATTGTACAATAGATCTAATGAATTTATTCCTTCTGTCGTCTAATTAATATCTTTCCAATCCTTCTCTTCCCTAGTCTCTGGTAACCAACATTCTAATCTCTGGTTCTCATTGGTTCTAATTCCACATATAAGTGATGTAGTGTGGTATTTGTCTTTCTGTGCCTGTCTTCACTTAACATAATGTTCTCCAGAGTTATTCATGTTGTCACAAATGTCACAATTTCCTTCTTGTTTTAAAGGCTGGAGAGCATTTCATTGTGTGTATATATACCACATTGTATTTATCCATTCATCTGTTAACCCAAGCTGGAGTGCAGTGGCATGATCTTGGCTCACAGCAAGCTCTGCTTCCTGGGTTCACATCATTCCCCCATCTCAGCCTCCCAAGTGGCTGGGACTGCAGGTTCCCGCCACCATGTCCAGCTGGGTTTTTTTTTTTTTTTTTTTTTTGTATTTTTAGTAGAATGGGGGTTTCACCATGTTAGCCAGGATGGTCTCGATCGCCTGACCTTGTGATCCACCTGCTTTGGCCTCCCAAAGTGTGAGCCACCGCACCCGGCCTGTTAATGCGTTTTTAGGTCGATTCCACATGTTGGCTATTGTGAATAATGCTGCAATGGACATGGGAGTGCAGATATCTCTTCCAAATACTTCATTTCTTGTGTATATACATGTATTCTGTAGTGGAATTGCTAGATCATATGGTAATTCTATTTTAATACTTTAATACCTTCACACTTTTGCCATAATGGCTATACTAATTTATATTTGTAACTACAGTGTACAAGGGTTTTTTTTCTCTACGTCCTCACTAATACTGTTATCTCTTGTCCTTTTGAGAATAGCCATTCAATTTGAACGTGCAGGTTTATTACATAGGTATACGTGTGCCATAGTGGTTTGCTGCACCTATCGATCTGTCCTCTAAGTTCCCTCCTCTCACTCCCTACCTTCTAACAGGCTCTGGTGTGTGATGTTCCCCTCCCTGTGTCCGTGTGTTCTCATTGTTCAACTCTCACTTATGAACAAGAACATGTGGTGTTTGGTTTTCTATTCCTGAATTAGTTTGCTTAGGATAATGGCTTCCAGCTTTATCCATGTCTCTGGAAAGGACATGATCTCGTTTCTTTTTATGGCTGCATAGTATTCCATGGTATATATGTACCACATTTTCTTTATCAAGTCCATCATTTATGGGCATTCGGGTTGGTTCCATGATTTTGCTGTTGTAAATAGTGCTCCAATAAACATATGTGTGCATGTGTCTTTATAGCAGAATGATTTATATTTTTTTGGGTATATACCTAGTAATGGGATTGCAGGGTCAAATGGTATTTCTCGTTCTAGATCCTTGAGGAATCGCCACACTGTCTTCCACAATGCTTGAATTAATTTACATTCTCATCAACAATGTAAAAGTGTTCCTGTTTCTCCGCAGCCTTGCCAGCATCTATTGTTTTTTGACTTTTTCATAATTGCCATTCTGACTGGTGTGAGATGGTATCTCATTGTGATTTTCATTTGCATTTCTTTAATGATCAGTGATGTTCAGCTTTTTTTCATATGTTTGTTGGCCGTGTAAATGTCTTCTTTGAGAAGAGTCTGTTCATATACTTTGCCCACTTTTTCATGGGGTTGTTTTTTTCTTGTAAATTTGTTTAAGTTCCTTGTAAATTCGGGATATTAGACTTCTGTCAGATGAGTATCTTGCAAAATTTTTCTCCCATTCTGTAGGTTGCCTGTTCAATCTGATGATAATTTCTTTTGCTGTGTAGAAGTTCTTTAATTAGATCCCATTTGTCAATTTTGGCTTTTGTTGCCATTTGGTGTTTTAGTCATGAAGTCTTTGACCATGCCTATGTCCTGAATGGTATTGCCTAGGTTTTCTCCCAGGATTTTTATGGTTTTGGGTTTTACATTTAAGCCTTTAATCCATCTTGAGTTAGTTTTTGTAGAAGGTGTAAGGAAGGCGTCCCATTTCTGTTTTCTGCACATGGCTAGCCAGTTTTCTCAGCATCATTTATTGAATAGGTGATCCTTTCTCCATGGCTTGTTTTTGTCAGGTTTGTCAAAGGTCAGATGGTTGTAGATGGGTGGTGTTAGTTCTGAGGTCTCTGTTCTGTTCCATTGGTCTATATCTCCGTTTTGGTACCAGTACCAGGATGCTTTGGCTACTGTAGCCTTGAAGTATAGTTTGAAATCAGGTAGCATCATGCTTCCAGCTTTGTTCTTTTTGCTTACGTTTGTCTTGGCTATGCGGGCACTTTTTTGGTTCCATATGAAATATGAAGTAGTTTTTCCTAATTTTGTGAAGAATGTCAATGGTAGTTTGATGGGATTAGCATTGAATCTATAAATTACTTTGGGCAGTATGGCCATTTTCATGATGTTGATTCTTCCTATCCATGAGCATGGAATGTTTTTCCATTTGTTTGTGTCCTCTCTTATTTCCTTGAGCAGTGGTTTGCAGTTCTCCCTGAAGAGGTCCTTTACATCCCTGTAAGTTGTATTCCTAGGTGTTTTCTTCTCTTTGTAGCAATTGTGAATGGGAGTTCATTTTTTTTTTTTTTTTTTTTTACTATAAGTTCTAGGGTATGTGTGCACAACGTGCAGGTTTGTTACATATGTATACATGTGCTATGGTGGTGTGCGGCAGCCATTAACTCGTCATTTACCTTAGGTATATCTCCTAATGCTATCCCTCCCCCATACCCTCTTCCCCACAATAGGACCTGGGGTGTGATGTTCCCTTCCTGTGTCCAACTGATCTCATTGTTCAATTCCCACCTATGAGTGAGAACCTGCGGTGTTTGGTTTCCAGTTCTTGTGATAGTTTGCTGAGAATGATGGTTTCCAGCTGCATCCATGTCCCTACAAAGGACACAAACTCATAATTTTTTATGCCTGCATAGTATTCCATGGCGTATATGTGCCACATTTTTTTAATGCAGTCTGTCACTGATGGACATTTGGGTTGATTCAAAGTCTTTGCTATTGTGAACAGTGCTGCAATAAACATTGGTGTGCATGTGTCTTTATAGCAGCATGATTTATAATCCTTTGGGTATATATCCAGTAATGGGATGGCTGGATCATATGGTATTTCTAGTTCGAGATCCTTGAGGAATTGCCACACTGTTTTCCACAATGGTTGAACTAGTTTACAGTCCCACCAACAGTGTGAAAGTGTTCCTATTTCTCCACATCCTCTCCAGCACCTGTTGTTTCCTGACTTTTTAATGATTGCCATTCTAACTGTTGTGAGATGGTATCTCATTGTGGTTTTGATTTGCATTTCTCTGATGGAGAGTGATGATGAGCATTTTTTCATGTGTCTGTTGGCTGTATGAATGTCTTCTTTTGAGAAGTGTCTGTTCGTATCCTTTGCCTACTTTTTGATGGGGTTGTTTGTTTTTTTTCTTGTAAATTTGTTTGAGTTCTTTGTAGGTTCTGGATATTAGCCCTTTGTCAGATGAGTAGATTGCAAAAATTTTCTCCCATTCTGTAGGTTGCCTGTTCACTCTGATGGTAGTTTCTTTTGCTTTGCAGAAGCTCTTTAGTTTAATTAGATCCCATTTGTCAGTTTTGGCTTTTGTTGCCATTGCTTTTGGTGTTTTAGACATGAAGTCCTTGCCCATGCCTATGTCCTGAATGGTATTACCTAGGTTTTCTTTTAGGGTTTTTATGGTTTATGGTCTAATATTTAAGTCTGTAATCCATTTTGATTTAATTTTCATATAAGGAGTAAGGAAAGGATCCAGTTTCAGCTTTCTACTTATGGCTAGCCAATTTTCCCAGCACCATTTATTGAATAGGGAATCCTTTCCCCATTTCTTGTTTTTCTCAGGTTTATCAAAGATTAGATGGCTGTAGATGTGTGATATTATTTCTGAGGACTCTGTTCTATTCCATTGGTCTATATCTCTGTTATGGTACCAGTACCATGCTGTTTTGGTTACTGCAGCCTGGTAGTATAGTTTGAAGTCAGGTAGCAAGTTGCCTCCAGCTTTATTCTTTTGGCTCAGGATTGTCTTGGCAATGCGGGGTCTTTTTTGGTTCCATATGAACTTTAAAGCAGTTTTTTCCAATTCTGTGAAGAAAGTCATTGGTAGCTTAGTGGGGATGGCATTGAATCTATAAATTACCTTGGGCAGTATGACCACTTTCACGATATTGATTCTTCCTATCCATGAGCATGGTATGTTCTTCCATTTGTTTGTGTCCTCTTTTATTTCACTGAGCAGTGGTTTGTGGTTCTCTTTGAAGAGGTCCTTTACATGCCTTGTAATTTGGTTTCCTAGGTAATTTATTCTCTTTGAAGCTATTGTGAATGGGAGTTCATTCATAATTTGACTCTCTGTTTGTCTGTTACTGGTGTATAAGAATGCTTGTGATTTTTGCACATTGATTTTGTATCCTGAGACCTTGCTGAAGCTGATTATCAGTTTAAGGAGATTTTGGGCTGAGACAATGGGATTTTCTAAATATACAATCATGTCATCTGCAAACAGGGACAATTTGAGTTCTTCTTTTCCTAACCAAATACCTTTGATTTCTTTCTCTTGCCTGATTGCCCTACCCAGAACTTCCAACACTATGTTGAGTAGGAGTGGTGAGAGAGGACATCCCTGTCTTGTGCCAGTTTTCAGAGGGAATGCTTCCATTTTTTGCCCATTCAGTATGATATTGGCTGTGGGTTTGTCATGAATAGCTCTTATTATTTTGAGATACATTCCATCAATACCAAATTTATTGAGAGTTTTTAGCATGAAGGGCTGTTGAATTTTGTCAAAGGCCTTTTCAGCATCTATTGAGATAATCATGTGGTTTTTGTCTTTGGTTGTGTTTATATGCTGGATTATGTTTATTTATTTGCATATGTTGAACCAGCCTTGCATCCCAGGGATGAAGCCCACTTGATCATGGTGGATAAGCTTTTTGATGTGCTGCTGGATTCGGTTTGCCAGTATCATTCTTGATTTGGCTTTGTGCTGGTTTACTTTTGGTGTAAAGGAATTCTTGTGATTTTTGCACATTGATTTTGTATCCTGAGATTTTTTCTGATGTTGCTTATCAGATTAAGGAGTTTTGGGGTGGAGATGATGGGGTTTTCTAAATATATAATAATGTCATCTGCTAACAGAGACAATTTAACTTCCTCTCCTTCTAACTGAATACCCTTTATTTCTTTCTGTTGCGTGATTGTCCCAACCAGATCTTCCTATACTATGTTGTATAGGAGTGGTGAGAGAGGGCATTCTTGTCTTGTACCAGTTTTCAAAGGGAATGATTCCAGATTTGCCCATTCAGTATGATATTGGTTGTGGGTTTGTCGTAAATAGCTCTTATTATTTTGAGTTATATTCCATCATGTCTAGTTCATCGAGAGTTTTTAACATGAAGAGATGTTAAATTTTATCAAAGGACATTTTTGCATCTATTGAGATAATCATGTGGTTTTTGTCTTTCAGTCTGTTTATATGATGGATTACATATATTGATTTGCATGTGTTGAACCAGCCTTGCACCCCAGGGGTGAAGCCACCTTGATTATGTTGGATAAGTTTTTTGATGTGCTGCTGGATTCAGTTGCCAGTATCTTATTGAGGATTTTCGCATTGGTGTTCATCACGGATATTGGTCTGAAGTTTTATTTGTTGTCATCATGGTGGTGTCTCTGCCAGGTTTTGGTATCAGGATGATGCTGGCCTCATAAAGTGAGTTAGAGAGGACTCCCTCCTTTTCAACTGTTTGGAATAGTTTCATAAGGAATGGTACCAGCTCCTCTTTCTACCTCTGGTAGAATTCGACTGTGAATCCATCTGGTCCTGGGCTTTTTTTGGTTGGTAGGCTGTTAATTACTGCCTCAATTTCAGAACTTGTTATTGGTCTACTCAGGGAATTGACTTCTTCCTGGTTTAGTCCTGGGAGGCTGTATGTGTCCAGAAATGTATCCATTTCTTCTACATTTTTTGGTTTATTTGTGCAGAGCTGTTTATAGTGTTATCTGATGGTAGTTTGTATTTCTGTGGGGTCGGTGGTGATATACTCTGTATCATTTTTTATTGATTCTTCTCTCTTTTCTTCTTTATTTGTCTAGCTAGCAAACTATTTATTTTGTTAAATTTTTCAAAAAAAAAAAACAAAACAAAACACACAATAGCTCCTGGCAGCCGGGCGTGGTGGCTCATGCCTGTAATCTCAGAACTTTGGGAGGCCGAGGTGGGCGGATCACGAGGTCAGCAGATCGAGACTATCCTCGCTAACATGGTGAAACCCTGTCTCTACTAAAAACACAAAAAATTAGCCAGGCGAGGTGGTGGGCACCTGTAGTCCTAGCTACTCAGGAGGCTGAGGCAGGAGAATGGCATGAACCTGGGAGATGGAGCTTGCAGTGAGCCTCATTGTGCCACTGCACTCCAACCTGGGTGACAGAGAGAGACTGTCTCAAAAAAAAAAAAAAAAATGAGAGAAAAAAGAAAAAAGAAAAAAAATGCTTCTTGGTTCATCAGTCTTTTGGAGGGTTTTTTGTGACTCTATCACCTTCAATTCTGCTCTGATTTTAGTTATTTCTTGTCTTCTGCTAGGTTTTGTATTAGTTTGCTCTTGCCTCTCTAGCTCTTTTAATTGTGATGTTAGGGTATTGATTTGAGATCTTTCCAGCTTTCTGATGTGGGTATTTAGTGCTGCAAATTTCCCTCTTAACACTGCTTTAGTTGTATCTCAGAGATTCTGTTACATTGTCTCTTTGTTCTCATTGGTTTTGAAAAACTTCTTGATTTCTGCCTTAATTTCATTATTTACCTGAGTCATTCAGGAGCAGGTTGTTCAATTTCCATGAAATTGTGTGGTTTTGAGTGAGTTTCTCAATCCTGAGTTCTAATTTGATTGCACTGTGGTCTGAGAGACTGTTTGTTATGATTTCAGGTCTTTTGCATATGCTGAGGTGTGCTTTACTTCCAATTATGTGGTTGATTTTAGAATAAGTGCCATGTGGCACCGAGAAAAATGTATATTCTGTTGATTGGGGTGGAGAGTTATGTAGATGTCTATTAAGTCCACTTGATCCAGAGCTGAGTTCAAGTCCTGAATATCCTTTTTAATTTTCTATCTCATTGATCTGTCTAATATTGACAGTATGGTATTAATGTCCCCACAATTATTGTGTGGGTGTCTAAGTGTCTTTCAGGTCTCTAAGAACATGTTTTGTGAACCTGGTTGCTCCTGTATCTGGTGCATATGTATTTAAGATAGTTAGTTCTTTTTGTTGAATTGTTCCCTTTACCATTATCTAATGCCCTTCTTTGTATTTCTTTATCTTTGTTGGTTTAAACTGTGTTTTGTTAGAAACTAGGATTTCAACCCCTTCATTTTTTTTTTCTTTCCATTTGCTTGGTAAATTTTCCTCTATCCCTTTATTTTGAGCCTATGGGTGTCTGCACATAAGATGGGTCTCCTGAATACAGCACATCGATGGGTCTTGACTCTTTATCCAATTTGCCAGTTTGCGTCTTTTAATTGGGACATTTAGCCCATTTACATTTAAGGTTAGTATCATTATGTATGAATTTAATCCTGTAATCATGATGCCATCTGGTTATTTGCACATAAGTTGATGCAGTTTCTTCACAGTGTCATCAGTCTTTATATTTTGGTGTGTTTTTGCAGTGGCTGCTACCAGTTCTTTTCTTTCCATATTTAGTGCTTCTTTCAGGAGCTTTTGCCAGGCAGGCCTGGTGGTGATGAAATTCCTCAGCATTTGCTTGTCTGGAAAGGATTTTATTTTTCCTCCACTTATGAAGCATAGCTTGGCTCAATATGAAATTCTGGGTTGAAATTCTTTTCTCTAAAAATGTTGAATATTGGGCCCCAATCTCTTCTGGCTTGTAGGGTTTCTGCTGAGGAGTGCACTGTTAGTCTGATTGGCTTCCCTTTGTAGGTGAACTGGTCTTTCTCTCCGGCTACCTTTAACGTTTTTTTCCTTCATTTTAACCTTGGAGAATCCGATGATTATGTGTCATGGGGTTGATCTTCTTATGGAGTATCCTAGTGGTGTTCTCTGTATTTCCTGAATTTGCATGTTGGCCTGTCTTGTTAGGTTGCAGAATTTCTCCTAGATAATAGCCTAAAGTGTGTTTTCCAGCTTGTTTCCATTCTCCCCATCTCCTTCAGGTACTCCAATCAATCATAAGTTCAGTCTTTTTACATAGTCCCATATTTCTTGAAGGCTTTGGTTATTCCTTTTCTTTTTTTTCTCTAATCTTGTCTGCATGCCTTATTTCAGCAAGGTGCTCTTCAAACTCTGATATCTTTTCTTCTGCTTGGTTGATTCAGCTATTGATACTTGTGTATCCTTCATGGAGTTCTCATGCTGTGCTTTTCAACTACATCAGGTCATTTATGTTCCCCTTTTAAGTGGTTATTCTGGTTAGCAGCTCCTCTAACATTTTATTCAGGTTCTAAGCTTCTTTGAAATGGGTTCGAACATGCTCCTTTAGCTCAGTGGAGTTTTTTATTAACCATCTTCTGAGGCCTATGTCTGTTAATTCTTCCATCTTATCCTCCGTCCAGTTCTGTGCCCTTGCTGGAGAGGCACCGTGATCATTTGGTGGAGGAAAACACTCTGGCCTTTTGGGTTTTCAGTGTTTTTTCACTGATTCTTTCTCATCATCATGAGTTTGTCTAGTTTGGATCTTTGAGGCTGCTGACTCTTGGATTGAGATTTGTGGGGACATTTTGTTGTTGTTGATGCTGCTGTTGTTGCTTTCTGTTTGTTTTCCTTTCAATGGTCCAGTCCCTCCTCTGTAGGACTCCTGCTGCTTGCTTGGGGTTCACTTCAGACTCTTTTCATCTGGTTCACTCCCATGCCTGGAGATGTCACTCAAGGAGGCTAGAGAACACCAAGGATGTGTGCCTGCTTCTTCTTCTGGGATCTCTGACCCCAAGGGGCACCAAACTGATGTCAGTAGGATTGTTCCTGTACAGGGTGTCTGAAAACCCTTATTGGAGGGTCTCACTCAGTTGGGTGGCACAAGGAACAGGACCTATTTAATGAAGCACTTTGTCCCTTGGTGGAGGGGGTGTGCTTCGCTGGGGAGAAATCCACTCATTTGGGCTACCTGGATTCCTCAAAACTACCAGGAGGAAAGGCTAAGTCTTCTGGTCCACAGAGATTGCGGCCACTCCTCCCCGTAGGGGCTCAGGCCCAGGAGATCAGGGTTCTGTCCCTGAACCTCTAGCTGAA